>NC_134012.1:82944353-83251660 GCF_047716275.1 Strix uralensis | reverse complement strand
CTAACAGACGTGTCACTGAATATTAGAACTAATAAACTAAGAATCAAATGAGATCCAGCATAAAATTTTAATCTGAAATACTACAGAAGTCTAAATAACTTATCAAAATTGTCATCACCTACAAACACAGCAAGGAAATTATCAGCAAGTTATCAGAGACCCTAACTGGGGCATTAGGACAATAGAAACAGGATATAATACCCATCAAGGTCATCAGAACTGTACTAGAAAAAAATGGCTGTTTGAAAAGAAAGCAAGGAGAAGTGTTTTGAAGCAGTTATGTGGCTAAATTAAGGAGCTTCTGCTAAGCAGGACAGGTTGCTAAAGATAACATTATTGTATGCACAAAGAAAAGTCCATTTACACTACAAACAATCACTGTGACATAGCTTAATTTGTACCAGTGTTTTTTCTTGGATTTTTTTTAATCATGAATGTAAAAGACAGACATCATTTTCACTACCATTTAAATTTTTGGACAGGAAAACATAAAGCAAATTAAATGATCCATTTTTATTCTTCATAAATACTGTCCTATACCATTTTTATACATGAAAATTGTTTTAATGCTATGCTTTAATGAACATGTGGCATGGTAAAAACAGAATATGACAATTCCTATTGTTATCAAACTATAAAGGCAGTTCTGAAAGGACTTCACTAAAATCAATTCTCTATGCTACATGACAGGTCTCAAGTCTGAAACCAGATCCTGACTCCAGTATTCTCCAGTAGCAAATATTGGACTTTCATATAATGCTTTTTTAATGTCTAGAACAGGCTTTGTCAAACTCCAAGTTAAAATTCTGATACAAGTTTAAAATTTGTGATCTGGCTGGTTCTGAGTTAGAGAATAAGTTACTGGCCTGTGAGAGTCTAAAATGATTTATATTGCTTGGTGTGATTTCTGTCACTGAGACTACTAAAGTAATTTAAATTTTGATAATGTTTTATCAACATCATCAAATATGAAGAAGAGGATTTTAAGTGACTGTGTATCTTTTAGAAGGTAACTATAGGGTGAGAAATTTGACACATTTAATGCAATGACTACAGGCCCAATTCAGTGAAGTATTATTCAGCAAAGCACTTACATAGTACCTTTCCAAAACAGGGTTTACTTCATAGAGAGGAAGTTATAAAGATACATAGGACTCTAAAGCTTGCTTGGATTATATACAGCATTGAAGTATTTCTTCTCCATTACTTATCTGTTTAATAAGCTTTCAACCTTAGAAAGCTTTTGCCTGTAAAATACAAAATTACGGTGATACATTACATGTTTTTGCAGCATAAATATATTGCTCAGAAGGACCCAGGAGCCAGATCAACTCTTTCAATTACTCTGTCATTTTCCTTGTTGATTTTGAACTTAGTGGGATTAACAGTGTATTTTTCTGTCCACCTCAAAAATTTTGAACAATTTAATCTCTTCCACATTTTGGTTTTTGCCACAGTCTTTTTTGTAGTTCTCAGCTAACAGGCTTAAATAAACTTGAACACTCATCTCCAACTTGAGAATAACCCTAAAATGTTGTTTTGGAAAACCCGAAGCATAATTTTAGCACCCACTACAGCACTGTTAACCATGCTTATTTACTATTCTTGCTATTGTGCGCATATACACAGGAACAGAAGCAATCCTGACCAAAATATATAAGGCTATCAACAGTACAGGGCTTTAACAAATCAGTGGATTCTTCTCCTTCTTGAATGGTGCTTCCACATCTGCACTGGAAACCCCCAAAGAAAATTGCTAAAGAAACCCTTCCATAGATTAATGTAGAAAAATCCAATATATCTACTATGCATGAGACTACATGTTTCCTATATTCCTCTTCATGCCCTGAGTTTTTTTTCTATTTTGACAAAAAATGTATGTATTTCAGACTGAATAAATTTTTAAAGGAAGGCTGTTTCTGTTTTAGTCTAGTAACCCAATGTTATGTCTGTTATTCAAAGAAGGATTCAGAGAACACTGCATGAATCTCTGTTATCATCTTTAGAAGCTCTGTGAATAATGTTAGTCTCGACCTACCAAGTAAAAGAGTGCATTTTACCTACCACAAACACAGTTCTGTCTGATTCTGATCTAATCCTTGAAGTCAAAATTTTCCTACAGTAAGAGAAATCTAACTTGTTTTAAGTGGAGCCTGCAATGATTTATCAGTCTGTCAGCAGCCAATATTAGAATTCTACCAAAGCATATTTATCAGGTGTTATAATAGAAGATAATTTTTATTTATCTTTTACTTCCACTTCACTTGCAGTACAGGAATTTGAAAACTTTCTCGACCGTAACTGGAGCGTAATTTCTGCCAGTGGTGCTCCCAAATATGGAATCAGTCCTTGTCATCCATAAACTATGATGACTTTAGAAAGTGGTATGTGGGGAAGATACTTTAGGAGCCACAGCAGTGATGATCTTGGACAATAGATCATTACAATGTCCTTCAAGGCCATCAGCGGAATGGCTCGTCTACTGTCTCTACAATTCCCCATGTAGCTATTCAGCAGAACCGATTGTGATAAAGAATTTGTATAGGTGGCATTAGAGTTTCCATAAAAGATCTTAACAGCTTATGTTACAGTGGCTGTTACTAACTCTATTTTGAACAGATCTTTCCAACTATACCTGCAAAATTCACAATTACACAGCTGCATTTGTAAAAGCCTACTTTTGTGTTTGCACATAAAATCTGAGGGTAAGTATTTCTACACTTATGGATTTCTGCTTTTTCCTAGAGTGATGATGAATGGTCCTAACTGCAGCAATAGCATCTATAGGTAGAATAGACTTATTATTAACTTAACATTCAGTTTTTATCTCCTTTCTTCCATTGGCCAAATATAACATGAAATTTTTTAAACCTGTAATAACTAATATACCATTAAATTATATTTTTATTTATGTAGTCTGTTTTTAAGCTTTCCCTGTTCCCATCAAGAGCTTGTTTTTCCTTTCCCTCCCCCCCCAAAAGAGGTTAATTAGCTTCCCAGTTTAATTTACTTCAGCCATAAACTACTCGCTGCCTGATTACTATTCAATAGCAAACAGATTTCAAAATTAATGCAGACAAAAGGATATCATATATACTATAAACTTGCACCACCTTGACTTTTTGAGTAACATGCGTTCATATCTTGAGGGTCATGCCTTTTAGTAGTCTCAATAACCTGACAGAAGTAAAAAGGACATATATAGTGCACTTGCAGGGGACACATGATGAGTGCTGTTTCATCATATGTGCAGTATGAGCTGTATCTCTCTCCAGAGATCTTCAAGGGTTTAGGATAATAGGAAGGCAGAGAGAGACAGAGAGAGGTGAACCACAGCTGCCAGCTTTTTTATTCTCAGTTCTAGTTTTCTTAAGGGGTTTAAAACTGTCACTGTGATCAAAAGCCTAGCACTTAAGACAGCCCCTAGGCAGTCAAAGGAGAACAACACTTTCCTGTTTAGTGCCTCCTACCAGAATTCATAATATAGAGGTTGCCTATCACTTCCACAACTGCAGCATTTCCTAATTGGGTATAACAGATATCAGCAAATGTGTATGGCATCAGGTTTCCTACAAACCTTCCTTCTCTATCTGCCCATTAAAATTATGTGAAAATATATGTCAGTGTACTGAGGAATACCATTTACATATACAACATAACCTCCAAATGTCTAGTTCTGTCCAGCTGCATTCTGCAAAGGAAACTTCACAGGACTGTATGTTCCTCTAATCCAGGAAATGATTGTACCCACAACATTGGTTGTTATTCCAGTCCCTCTATATAGGCAACCTGTCTGACTCAGAAAACTCATCTGCTGACTGTTCTACTTTGAAATACAATTATCCATCTCCATATCAAGCTGCATCTGAATATAAATCATAACTCATGCTAAAGATGCCATCCAGGCATGTTAAAAGATAAAATCTCTGAGACATTTGTTAATGCTGTTTGTAAGAACCCTTCCTAACAGCTGTTGATTTTGCAGTTTTATATTGAGTGTTACTCTGACAGGGTTCAAGAAAAAACTCACATTTAAATGGTGGCAAATCTTCTATCTGTGTTTTTTTACTGCAACCAAACATAAACAAGAAAGATGGATAAGTAGGAAAAGATTGATCATCTCTCAGTTTTTTTGGCTTGTATTTCTATCCCACTGTCAGGGAAAAAAAAAAAAAAAAAAAAAAAAAAAGTTTTAAGACAATATTTCCAGAAAGCAAAAGTCTTCATTTGCCTCTGAAGTAAATGCTTTCAGCTGGAGCGGAAAAACAAGTGAAGAAAACGACTAATGCCAAGAATTTCACTTGCGAAAAATTCTTCAGAAAAAGATGACTTCTAATAGTTAAAATTCTTAAAAGGATATAACCTTTTATCAATGTGATAATTGTTTGAAGATTCTTCCTTGAAAAAAATTTAAAAAGGAGAAAATTGTGGGCAGCCAGTTTTAACATGTTTGTACTTCAGGTGACTTTTGAGTACATTTTTAGTATGTTGTTATTCCTTGGAAAACTTTATCAGAAGTCACAGAACATGCACCCCATGGAGCTGACAAAGTAGTATTTATTCACCTCTCTGATGGCATTACCCCTGGTCTAGCCTTGGCCACTCATCTCCTGGGTTATTCTGAACAAATCAATTCATTGTTCTCTTCCTTTTCTACAAAACAGAGACAACAACACACTGCCTTTGGGAAGCTCTCCAGCATCTCCTGATAGTAAAGAGATTGTTATGTTGTAACTTACACTCTCATCAGAACCTAGATGCTACTGATTCTCAGTGAAAGTAGCTGTTTGGGACTCCTAGCTTTCTTTCCAACATTCTTTCAAATTCCATCTTACTTATGTTGAGTCAGCTAATATATCTTTCTGCATGTCTGTACAGCACCTGGTACTGAGATATTTGCAACATGATGGAGTACAACAGGGAGCATAATAACAGTAACACATAAATTTAGAGATTATTTTTGCAGTCCCATATTAGGGAAAAAAACGTTCTTCAGACTTCTGCTTTTCCAAGTAATTGTTGCTCAAACAGAGCAGGTTTTCCCATTTCAGAGAGATGCTTAAACCTTGCTTGTAACCACAGTTTGGGTCATGATAGCCTTTTGTCAGAGTAAAAATTCTAGAATCACTGTGTGAAAACTGCTGATAAAAAGGAAGTTATGGTAATTGAGGTACAATATCTACTTAAATGCCATTCGATCTTCTGGTTTGTATGCATTTGCTAGAGCTAAGTGTTGTGGTACCTTGAGTCCATATTGACGCATTTCTGTCATGACATGTTAGTTGTGATGTGAGATAAGCTGTGGCACAGTAACCCAGTACAATCCAGTGAAACATGGTACATCAGAAGCTTCACTGAAGTGCTCCTTTTCCTTTCTATAGAGCTCAGACCATCTGACATCTTGGGTCATCTCAATTTGAACGAGTAGATGACAGTACAAGGCAAATATATATGTTACTACAGGATTTGAAAAGGGAAGTACATTCCTCTAATTCTACATAGACATCCAGAAAAATTAAACCATGAGGTAATATGTTGAACAGCTAAACTAAAACCTTCACCTTGTTGGAGCAGTTATGTCAGAGAATTTTCTTGTTATTTGTGGTTTTAGATTGACTTTACACAACCTTCAAACTAACCAATAGCATGAGAGGAAAGCTCTGAGCCTGTCTTTTCTGGGCTCCATTATGGTAAATCACAAATAAATATTTATGTAATAAAATACCTCTTTAAAAAATCAAATAATATAGTTACCAATTAACAAGGCCTCATAAATCCATAGCTTTGAAGTAACTGTGTGAGAAAATGAGTAACATAACTATCATATCATCTGAATCAAATTCCTTATAAGAGTGTATCAAACTTCCAGTAATTTTAATAAAGTACCAAAAGGCTTCTGTATTTTCACTTAATACAAAATAAATCTATGACCTGGTAAATCTGAGCACAGTTTCCCACCCTGCTCTAAATTCAAGATATGCAGGCTCTTGGTTCTCCATTGTCAAAATGGAAGTAAAAGTCATCTGTTGTTGTCAGGATAAATAGGGTCTAAATGATGATAATTTCTCCCCCATCCTACTTGGTGCAGCCCCAATTACTCTGAACAATGTGCCCTCAGTGTCAGATGGCAAGGAAGTGGCTACAGCATACCAGTGCTCAGCCTCTCCCTTGCAGAATCTTTCTACCAGACTGTGTGATTGAGGGAGATTCATAAAACCATAGCAAGGCTACTTAAAAATCAAAGCCATGGAGATGTCCTTATTTAGGTCTAGCTTTTGCAAGACAGCTGCCATGGAGTTCTTGAGCATTGACAAACTACAGCTGTGTCTCTCACCATTGAAAGCACCATAAAGTTGTTCTTTCTCTACTTTTTCCAAGTCCTAAGTGACTGATCCTAGCAAAGCTAGTATCTGTATTGCAATTCCCTTCTTTCCCACTTCTATTAATTAATTTTGATATTGATTAATTTGAATTTGATATTTATATTTGGTAAGAAGATAAACAGAAGGAAAAATATTATTACTTCTTTCCTTATGGAGGGGATTAGCTATTTATTCTTCAAATATTCAGCATGGTATTTCCTTAATTTTCAAGAAGACATTTGGATCTCATTATTGAATGTAACCATCAATTATATGCAATTATTTTAGAAGCACTCTTCATTATGATTTATTATTTGTATAGTAATATATAGTATGGTGTATATATATAGTATGTGTGAGAATATATATATACATTTATGAATATATATGTATAGTATATATAGTATGATATATGTATCATACACAGATCAAGATCTCACTGTATTCCAGACTGCAGAAATTTACCACAAGAAAGATTATATTTGTGCATGAACAACTACAAGATAAATAAAGAAGGAATTTGGTTTAAACTTATTCAAAATCCTCCATTACAAACATCTCCTGAAATCCACTAAGAGGTCTTCCTTTCAGTTTTCACAGCCTGAAAGCATCCTGGACACATGAAGTGAGTGAAGAAGTGCTCATCTTAGCATTCTAGACAAGAAGTCTATACACACTTTTAGCATACAAGCTGAAAGCAATGTGAGGTGTATTAGAGTGTAAATTCTAAAGGAATTGAGAAGTTTAAAACTATTATATCTGGAAAATACCCAGAGTACCTGTGGAAGCCCTTTATCCCTATTCATTAATATTACTGCAGCAGTCTGTGTTCTAAAAGTCCCAGCTGATGGCTCAGAGCCTCATTGTGCAAGGCACTGTACATGCAGGGCTGTGAGAGCTTCCAGTGGGGACATTTCAGAGGCTACTGGCAATGCTGTAGACTACAATAAAAGACAAAATGGGAGAATTGGAGCAGGAGCTCTAAAGAAAGAACATTGTGTCATGTGGCCCAACTGTAAAATAGAAAAATTGCATGTAATTATTTTCCAAGCTGAGTGTGATGATGTGAAAGGGAAGAACTAATGATGATGCACTCTGCTTGTTAGAGGTTTTTTTCCTTCTAGGAGCTCAAGGTTACAAGAACTGCTCTGCACTTGGATATTTCTTTTTCCTTCCTTCCACTAGAAATGCGATGGTTATAAATAAATTCTGTACACAGGAAGTTAATAACACTCCAAAGACATTGTGAAATAATTTTAGTTACTAACACCAGACATTCAGTCTTGGCAATATTTTTTTCCTGACTTCAAGCATCCTGTATTGATTGATTAATTATTCTACCAATGAACTAACAAATATTGACCTTATAGAGTTGAGCAGCATTTAGCCAAAAGTCAGTCATCTACATCGATCACTTAATGGAACATCAAAGCTCAGCATCTCTGACAGTTTTATGTCATTCAGCAAAAATCCGTCTATGCTTTGATGATACCTTGACCTTTCTTATTAGGCATCCTTGGCTGAAAACTAAAAGCAATAATAAAATTAAACCTGTGGATAATGCTTTGTTATCTGGAGTGAAAGAGCCACTGCTACAGGATGCTCCCTGCAGATTTACCTACCAGCAGCGGTAGCATTTCTTTTTCAAACTAAAAATATCATTTTCTAGTTATATGATCAGACAGGATGATAGTCAAATGCAATTTTATGACATTGGAGTATTAGGAAAACAATAAGGAGAAAACACTGGTATATGTATTAAAAAAAAAAAAAAAAAAACAAACCAAAACCAAACCAAAAAACCAACCAAACCCAAAAACCACATACACACAACTTCAGAATAGGACCGTGAAGCCTGTAGCCCTCTTAACAGCTAGGGATCTGTCTATGCAGCTGTCACAGCAGCAATTCAATTCAGCTTTGTCTGTGCACAAGAGCTATTACTAACATCTCCGATCAGGTACACAGAACACCCTTGCTAAGCTTATTTACCCTGCTTCTGGGGTATGTTTTCCACCTCTAAACCTAGCTAATGTGCATTTACACACACAGCAAACATTGCAATCACTCATGACTGCAAGCATAGACATACCCCAAGGGGATTGGTAGGGTGCAGTAGCAGCTGAATGGGGAAGGTTTCTCACATAGCTTCTCACTCCAGAGCAACACAGTCTCCAGAGCCTTCACTCCACATCAGTGCATAGCACCTCAAGCCAGCTCACGTCACTTCTCCAACATAACTCATTAAGCAGTAATCATTAGGGTGCTGAAATATCAATGTCTACCCCAATATTATTATAGACAGGAGTAAACTTCATGCCCACACAAAGTAAATCTGTTGTGCAACAAGACATGGATGACAGAAGGAGTGGTACATTGACAAAGAAAGCATTAAAGTTAAACTGGGATAGAAGGAGAATCTAGAGGATTATTACCTTCAATTTTTTAACCCCAGCAACTAAAGTAGTTCCTTTCCTTGAAGAAACAAGTCTAGAAAATCCCCTTCGAGTACTCCCAGAGGACTCATTCTAATCTCCTTGTCTTTATTCCTCAAGTACCACTTGCCTAGAGCAAGGCGCTGTAGAAAGCACCTTGGGAACTGGCATTTACTTACCTAAGTAACTCACAGGAGTCAGGTGAGAGGTTCTTTCCACGCTCTGAAATCCATTTCTTCACTAGGCTGGTTTACAGGCAGACTAGTCCAGCCATCCCTTCCCCTAACTTTCAAAGCTGTTCTTTAGATCCCTATCTAAAAGGGTTCAGTATACATCACAGTGATGGCTCCTGCTTAATACTGTTGCAGAAACAAATATGTGAGTAGGATCCATCTGAGTTTTGAGAACTATTAGAGTTCTACAGAAAGCTAAGAGAGACAAAGTGAAGACTTTCAGTCACAAAGTTTGGGAAGGTTGTATGTTCTCAACATTCTGGACATGGTGTCCTGATTCAGCCCCACTGAAGATGTTGCTAGCATAAGTCAAGATTGCTACCATAGAGTTGCCTTAATGATAGTTATTTCTTATTCACTGATACAGTAATTAATAGTTTTAATTCTTCTTAATTGTTTCACTGGAATCTCATGTGAAAGTCCCTGGTTTTGGTGAAATCTTTCCTTTTTACTAACATTAAGTTGAAGTTGCATCCAGACTTGTTTTTGGATTTGAATGGCTGCTTTTTACTGATCAAACTTTTCTCTTTCCTAGCTGCTCTGGTGATCATCTCAAACATTTTGCCAACACTACATTTTTAACTGGTTGCCAACTAAACTACATGCATGAGTTACCATGAGAAAATGGTGCAGTTCAATGTGAAAATAGATTATGCTTTTGATTCAAGAGAACCCTGAGCATTTAGCTTCTGTATCTGCTAACAATGTAGCCCAATTTTGGGCATGTAAGCAAGAAACCAGATTTTCAAAAGTGCCCAATAACCAGCAAGCTTTTAAAAATTCATCTTATGGGAAGCTGAGGTTTTTTTGAAAATGATGGTATTCAGTGTCTAAATGCAGTCACACATACTTAGAAAATCTATCTCAATTTCCTTAGTGAAAGTCATTGGACCTAATATTATTTCTGTGTAACCTGTAAGTGTTACAAGGAAATTAACAGTTAATAAAATCTACACTGCTTTAGAAAACCACCCTCTGCACTAACCAAGTACAAAACCAATCTCACTGTTTCCTACATTCTGGCTTAGGGGATAATTGCCTCTTACAAAGCCTTTTCTAATGGAAAAAAATCATAAAGAAATGGGGTGTAAGTTCATCATACCTGTCCATCTCCCAGCTTTAAAGCAGAATCAACTCTAACTTGGTTCATTACACATAAATCCTAAGGTCTAAACACACATTCAAGGATAAAACATACAAAAAATATTTAGTCTCTATCCAAGCCTTCTAGCTGTTAAAGAAAAGCAATAATAAAAGAGCAAACCTGATGCTGTTTTTACAAAAATATAGAGATATTCTATGTTCTAGTTGCTCAAAACCTAGTGTATTATTTTTGATATTCAAATTCATTGTGTATGGAGATATACAACTCCCAATTCTTTTGTTTCTGTTATATTTAAGAGACCTTATTTAAGAGTTTCATGTAAAATGATGGCATGGACCAGAACTCTGGACAAACTGAATTCATAAACTGTCTATAATCTAGAATAATAAGTAAACATTTTACCATACACAGTATAGATGAAATTGTATGCTATTATCTGTATCTGGAATGAAGGACACTGTTTGTCTACTTCCCTACAACAGATATTCATGTCTGCACATTCACACACACACACTCTTCCAGTGACAGAACTGAAGAGATACATTATTTAAAATGACTTCCAATGGTGGAGATATTTTTTTATCACCCTGACATCTATAAAATATACTTTGTCCACAGAACTATATTGAGTAGAGAACTCAGTCTGAAATAAATTGTGTTGGTTTGTTTTTCTTGTGTATTAATTTACTTTTAAATATTCTAGACATACCCTCTTTAAAGTGGTACATTCTGTTTCTATTTTACTGTATTCAGCAATCAGTGTCGATTACTCTTGGTAACCATGGCAACAAGGCAGCTAACTGTTCTTAAATCTTCATTTGTCCACTACTTTTACAAAATACTGTACAGTTAAGAATGCTTTCTTACTAAAGACATAGGGAAAAGCTGGAAGGGAGAAATGCACAACTTCTTTTAACTAATAATATAATGGGAATATGTTCTGTAAAATAAAAATTTATTCTCTTTGGGATTTAAACATTCTTTAGGATACATTAGCAATAGCAATTTCACAGTTTTCAGGATCTTCAAAGCTTCACTATACTGTAGTATCGTTCATTTCTTGTCTGTACTTTAGATCTTCCCAGAGGACCTCTGAGATCTTTTCTGATATTAGGAGTTTGCCTTCTGTAATAGTCTGCTTCTGGATTAATAATAGTGCCATAATAGCTAGAGAGCCTGGCACAAACATAGTTGTACCCTGATGTCTTTTGACAGCCTCAGAGGTTAGTAATCTATATGATGCTACCAAATAATTTCAGCTGCCTCTGGGATTCTTATGAGCTCCAGTCCAGACAAAAAAGACAGTCATTTTTGTGTAAAGAATTGGGGAATTGGGATGGACAGGGTAGATCATCATGTGGAGAAACTAAAAAAATGCCATCCCATTAACTGAGAAGACTGGAGAAAAAGGTTTGTTTTCCTACAACCATGTAAATCTGTAATGAGTTGTCAATAAAGCAACCCTCAGGGAAGGAAGAAAAAAAAATTAACAATTGCGTGCATCTGTTCTGTTTGGAGACAATAGAAATCCCATTTCTTTTTCAAATAAATAGCACTGAAAAGGATTAGGTATCAAAAGGATTCTTTGAACAATTTTTGGGGGTGAACTCCTTAGGGACACATTATTTTTCTATCACTGATGATACAATAAATTAAGCAAGCTTTGTTGAAATATGTGTGAAATATTTCCTTATCACAATGTTTTATAAAAATACATATATGCTCAGAATAATGTGTTTACATACAGCAAAGAGAAAGCAGTCCAGTAAGCCATCCACATTTTACCTTCCTCTTCTTCAGATATCTGCTTCCAGAGTCTCTCCTTCTCCTAGTCATGTACTTTCTAACACTGTGCATTTCTCTAATAAATGTTTGGTTTCTTTTCATATCGTGAGAAATATTCACACAAACACACACACACCAGCTGCCTTTTTTTAGAGCATAATTGTTACTTTCTGCACATGAACCTAGAAAATATCAGCTTGCAAGATAAAGGACTGACAATTACTACAGTGAATCAAAACTGGCGTTTCAGAATGGAACCATTTTTTTTAACCCTAACCAGACATTGCTATACTCCGTCCCTAACAATGCTCATAGAGTACTTTGGATTTGGTTAGTAGGAAAAGCACTCATAGTTGCAGTGTCTCATGATACTTTTAAGTATGTCTCCACAGGCAGAGCTGTATCTGCCTGGCAGCTCTATGCATAGTTGTGTTTCCTGTACAATATAGGCAAATGGGGAACCCTGCACAGAAATCAGGCACACTTTGTGCATAGGCTACTGAGAGACTAGAAGATTTGGTCCCAATTATTCTCTCTGCCCTTTCAGATTTGTGTAAATCTTTTGCCATGATTATTGAAAGTAGCTGTTAATTCAACCAATATTTACTTTCTTAGTATAACAAATCCACATAATATATATCTTTAACATAAATTTGGACATGAAATAAAATGTAATAAATTGTACAGCTGCTGTGATTCTGCTTTTGGTGAATATTCAATCAAAGTACAATCCAACGCTGAATGAGCACACAATTCTTGCAAAAAGAGAGACTGCCTTCCTACTGCTCCAGTCTTCTGAATCACATTACACCAACTTCTTTCCAAATCTAAGCATAACCATGTCCCTCATAAGATTTTGGTTCAATTTACCTTCCTTGAATTTACCATCATCAGAAATGCTTTCTCTGTGACACAAGGGTTAAAGCAAAACATATTCTGAAATTATATAATATAATATAATATATAATAACTTTACTGAGATATTTTTTGTGGTTTTGGTTTTAGGGTGTTTTTTTCCCAAGGGGAAGTAAGTATCTATGATGTTGTCAAGCCTGTTACTGAGATCACTGTCCTACATTTGGTAAACTGAAAGGAATAACACTGTTTTCCATCTATCAAGTGCTCCCTTATGTAATGTTTCAGTGAAAATTTTAAAACTCCAACTGGGCTATAGCTGAACCTTTTTCTATCACTGCAGCTGAGCTGAAGGCATGAAATATAATGGTAAAATGTATACTGGAACCAAGTAAAAGGACAGTATAACACTGCCATTGTCATACCATTACAAGGATGTTATAATGTCCAGCTACTGCTTTTCTCAATTGACATCATATAGGGCTCAGCTAATGGAAAGAGACATGGAACATAATGCACCAACTAGATGTTGGACAGGAAACAGTAAATGGATAATGAATCCAGCTCCCTTAGCTAACACAGTCAAAACTGAATAGCAGAGGCTAATGTTTTTAGCCATTTTCCCTTCCAGACATAAGCCAAAAAAACCCAGCACTGAAGCGTTTTCGTTTTCTAGCTGCCTACCCTTTTGTGAAAGCCAGCCAGCCATGTTCAAAAGCATTTGCTTTTAAATGAATCATGGCAATACAATAAAGATGCAACATGCAGATTAAGTTCAAATCAATGACAGAAGCCGGGGCTCACATCAGTACGTTCCAAAGTGCAAAAATTGCTCACAGTCAGAGAAAGTTCATCCAGTAATGTGCCACAGGGGCTGAACAGAGAGCAACACACTGAGTTCGGTGTGATGGCCTTGGTGCTACTGCTGTTCTCTTGAGCAACTTTTGGAATTTAGTAAACCTGTCATCACTGATATAATTTTCACCCGTACAGTGTGATGTCTGCTTAAAGTAGTAAATCTCCTGCCACATCTTTTCAGCTCTTCGGCTAGGTTATGTACTGTCATTGTCAGGCTTCAGTTCTCCAATACAGGAATAAACCTTGTTTTACAACACTGCTGGTTTTAGACAGTGCGAAAAAAGTCATTATTTAGAAAGAGATAACACTACATAGTTCAAGAGAACTGTAGATTTTACCTATAGTTTTCTTCAAGAATGGGCAAGTTTCTCGCAGTACTGGAAATATTTTTTTTTGCTTTACAAGCACATCTAATTGAGCACATGAAATGTCAATTTGACTTTAAGCCTCTCCCTAATAAGTCCACAAAAGATAATGCTGAGAATGAACTAAAGCCAGATCTCCATAGTCAAAAACAAAGTTCTCAGTTAATTTATTTCTTTTTTTTTTTTTTTTTTTTTCTTTGACTGGCATCTATATCTAAATTCTCTTCCTGGGGTTCATGACAAGTGTAAATGTAATCCTCATTTCTTCAAATATAAAATGAGGCATTTCAATTCTAAAGACCTCAGTAAACTCTTTGATTTTTCAAAGGTGGTAAGAATATAAAACCTCTGAAAATTGACCTGTGTCACACCTGATTCTAACAGAAAGTTTTCAAAATTTGGACATTAACTAGAAAGAAGTAAAGTTCTAAATAAAAATAATAATGTCACCACTGGATCATACTGACACATATATGCTGTAGTTTCCTGGAAGCTACAAACTGAGGTTTTAATTTGTCCTTAGAGCTAATGGGGGGTGGGGGGTGGGGTGGGTGGGAATGGAGTTCTTTTTGTTAAAAAAAAATCTCTGAATAATGTTTTCATAATAAAATAAATCAAAGATAAACAGCACCATCGTGTTTCTTTTAAATGTATGTTTTATTTTCCAAGAAGGAAAACCGGTCTCCCAAAAAGAAAGGAAGCTTTTCTTTCAGAAAACTACCATGTTTTCCTATGCGTCTGAGTAATCTGCTCTGAATTTAAGCACCTGCATTAGCCCTTAGCCTTCCAAAATGTGTTATGCACACTTTACTGTATATTTTCCATAGTACATTTGGGTTTTTAATGATTGTCTTAGTATATTTTACCCCTGCTGAAAACTAAAGTAATTGACTTTTGCACCTTGCATGTGTCTTTTTCTTAAGTTATATTTATAGCACATTTTGCAATTTGAAAAGCACAAATATTCCCAGTGTTTGTAGGGTTTTTACATTTACTTGTATTAAAAAATTTTACACAAGGCACCATTTTGTGCTGCTTTGGAGAACTCAATGGAATAGAATTTCCCTAAAAATATATCTTTCCATGTTCTGTCTACTCCTTTATATATTTTTATTAGGTTGAAATGTAGTGCCATTTTGTAGTAGTCAATATAAAGACCAAAACCAAATTGCATGTCAAAGCACAGAGTTCTTCTTGTTCTTTTAAAATTAAACTGTAACATGTACACAAATGTTATACAAAACACACTGGCTGAATACTGGCTGTGGTTGGTAATGGAGATCCATTTGAGAATGATGATTCTCTGTTTCATAGATAGGCCACTAAGGGGCAGCAGTATCTGATCGCAAATATACATAACATTAAAACCTGGTCGAAAATTTCACATTGCCTACAGTGTGCATGCCTTTGTGGTTTATAATTTCATAAATATGAAAGCATAAAATATACTTGGAATAGTTCACTCCAGATTTGGATTATAAGTAATAATGGATGGCTTACAGTCTCTGAACTGTTTATGTCATATTGCTTATAAATAAGGTCTGTGAGACTTGAAAGGCTTTAATCCACAAATAAAAATGTAAAAAAAAAAAAAAAAAAAAAAAAAAGGAAATCTTTATAAAATGTTTATAAACAGAGGTATGTGATTAAATGGCATGGAAGTATAATTCCTTTATTTGCCAAATTATATTTCAGAATATATCAACTCAGATCATACTTGGTTATGCTCATGCATAAAAATAAACCATCAAGATTGAAAAAAGAGATCAGTTTGAGGAGTTCTCTGCTTACAGATATGTTCTTTCTCTATGTTCTTTCTCTTCTTACATTAACCAGAGTACCTAATATCTTGATCCTAGTTAGCTGTTTGTTAGAAAACTGTAACTGCTTCATGAAGACTTTCTTTGTTTTCTCAGAATTGAATACACTGTGTACATATGCTCCTGGGATTTAATGATCACTATGAAAAGTCAGAACATATGGCACTTTATTTTTTATGTGAGTACTGGCCTAATTTCCTTTTATTAGGAATGCCTTATCAGATTGAGATGGAGTCTAACCTCACCACTGAAAAACACCTGTAAGATAATTTGGAGTCATATTACTAATAAAACCGCAGACAAAGATTTCCTCCCTAGAAAATTAGCATTTCCATCGGTCTCTGAATGAAATGACAGGAGGCAACTCCTCTGCATATCAGATACACCAGAAAGAGAAACTCTATTGCCGTAAATCTGAAGAAAATCCAGGAGTCACCACTGAGATAATTGAATCAGGGATGATACAATCATAAGAGATAAAACACATTAAACAAATGAGGCTATTTTACAATACACTACATGATTTAAAATTCACCTTTTCCCAACAGAAGGTCAACCATCTAGCTTGAATATGTTATACTGTTAGCTAAGTTTCAGATTTCAAAGTGTAATTAAACTAAGAGGAAAATGCTTTTGAGTAAATGCTGAAAAAATGAATTCTAAAACCTTGTGTATCTTGCTTTCCTTTTCTTCCCAGTTTTTAAAAATTTTATTATTAAATCAATGTAAAGGATAAAAAACCCCCCACCAAATAAAAAAAACCCAAACAACCAAAATTAAGCCACACTTCTTGATAGCTTATGATTTTTTTGATCTTTGAAGACTGAACTCCCCACCCCATTTTCCCTTATTCTTACCCTAGACAGTTCCAATGAAACCATATATTTTTTGTTACATTTTCATCGTACTGTACCTATGTTTTACAGACTGTATCCTCTTCTTTGTTTTCCAGTACTGTCTTGCTTTATAATGTGATTACATCTATCCTTTGGTGTTCTGGCCCAGAATGGTCTTTCATAAAATTTGTATCATGCAGTTTGAGGTCCCCAGCCATCTGCTACCCTAACTGAGTTTTCAGAGTAAACCCCAGATATATGGACAATTCAGGCACACAGAGGATGGCTTTTTCCCATGCTAGAGAGGGACATCTGAAAAAATAACAAAAATGAAGATACCTTTCTCATCATTCAAGAAGCCCAGTGCTCCATTGGCTTATCATAGTTTTGACTTTAATTTCAGAGTGAGAAGAATCACTGGAAGATGGACAATGTGTCAGCAGGGGCATAACTTTAGAGAATTGTAGGAAATAATCTTGAAGCATCTACAATACTCACACAGGCTGTCCTCAGTTTCACTGTCTCAGCAGATTGGTATTTCCTCTTGGTAGCTAACCCTGAACAGAATATAAGAGTGAGGACAAAATGGGAAATTATTTGGTTCATAATTGTGTTTCTCTGAAAGCATCAGCCTAGAGATATCTGAATCTTCAATCTGCTTCTATTTTTAAAGGTTAAGTTTTAGGTGCTTCCTTATCTTCTGGTTGGGGAGAGTTTGGTTGTGTGGGGTAGTTTTTTTTCCTTTTGACCAAATACATTTCATATTACATATACACTAATTGCTGAGGAATTAGGATGTAAGAACTACTGGGAATTAGACTTATTATTTATAGTTCCAAATAGCTGCTACATCTTGTTTTTATATACTTCTGAGTTAAATCCAGAAGGGGGCTACAGTTTCACAGATACCTTCATATTTCATTCTCTTCTTAAGAAGGCAAAGATTGAGGCAGAATTCTGACTTCTTTACTTCTTATGTTGCCTGTTTATATATGTTTGCAGGACCAGCTAACTACAGAACAAATAAACTGATAGTCCTAAAAAACAAATGCCAGGACAAAAAATTATTATGAAAATTCAATAAAATGTGGTGGGTTTTGGGCATAAATGTAGCATATTAGTGTACATTTGCAGAGATAAAAACCTGTATTGACAAAGAAATAAAAAAATGCAGCCACAAAATCAAGCCTCCTTTGCAGTTACTTATATCAGAAATAGAAACTCAGAAATAGTAGCTGTATTATCATGAAGCTAAGGTACCATAACATCAGAATATCTGTATATTAATTGTTAGGTGGAAAAAGTAATTACAATTATAATTTCTTTTATCCTTATGGTTATGTGAATTAATGATAATGAAAATATATAAAAGTAATAATAGAACCATTCTGAAATGGTATAATTACGTGGTAAAGGACATCTGCAGAACATACTTGTCTTTCTGGGACTTATTCCCAAGTCCTTTTCTTATGATATCACACCAGTCTCCAGTTCTGTGCCTGCCTGTGCAAATTTCTTCTAGTTAATAAAAGAATTTGGTCTATTCAATGACAAATGGCACAGTTCATATGCATTTTATTTACTCTGTACTTGTATAACATTGAAAGAGGTGGAGTGATTATCCAGGAAAGACAGCAATCAAAAGAAGGCTAATACCATTGCTATCTGTCACATGACCTACATCAGAGCTCAAAATTTCCCAGGAAAAAACTTTTGAAAGTAGATGATAAAGCACATGAATTCTCCTGGCAAGTTGTCTGAGGAACTCAGCCTGTAAGCCGAGAATCCCTGTTTTATAGAGCAGTCCCTTTTCTAAATCAATTTACATTCAGAGTTCCTGAACCTTCCATCATCTACAAATATAACTACCTTTCTGCTATCCTATCTGTCGACCTGCTTACAGTCTGGTCACACACAGGGGATTTTATCCACACCTACAAATTTTTTATGGTAGAGAAATATAGGTGTTGGGGTTATGTGTCAATATGCCAAATGTCTCTTGTATTTTGCTCATTTTTGGATAAAGTTCAGACACAGACTGCCCTGGAACATTCGACAGATAGCTATGTATTAGCAGAACAAAAGGAACTGTTAGGAACTAATGATGCAGTAGATTAAATCCTACCTCTTTCTTCCCGTTAGCTTGTGTAATTTCTATAGTGGCCACCCAAGAAGCAGGAAAATAAATTGAAATAAAACCCGCATATACCCCCTTTTTCCACTTGCATTTTATTCTGGCAACAGAAACTCAGGTCATATAGTCAGGATATTTCAGAGATCTCTTCGTATGAGTAGATTTGTCAAAAGATACTTTAATGAAACTATGTACGTATTTTGAAGGAAATGGCATACTGTGAATACAATGTTACATTTTCCATACAGCTAAAATAAAAAGCAGTAAGTACAAAAAGAGGAATATATGCATTTCCTTGATGTTTCAAACATCTGAACACACACACGCACACAGAGAACATGAGCACTTGAGAAACAGGAATGAAACTGACTGTCAAGTGAAAGGGAAATTAATCATTTGGGGTTTACTTCCAGGCAAAACAACACAAATAGGTACCAGAATAGGTGACAAGAAAAACAGATTTTTTTTTCCCCCAGTTCTTTCCAAAGACCTGAGTACAGACATAAAGACAGAAGTGATTATGTGCAAAGTTGCTGAGTATTGCTGGTCTAATCCACCTTAAACTCACAATCTGGTTTTTTTACACTTTATTCATATTTTACCATTGCAATGAAGACTAAACTGCAGTATTACTAAAGATAGGACTGACATAGATTTAGAAGCATAGTCACCTAAAGCGAAGAATTTTGGAACACACTGCCTCCTCCATCACCATGTTGAATATATATATATATATACATAAAGTCTGTTTTCAGGTTCGGTGCTACTGATCTTGATAACAATATTGTACCATACAGCTGTTTTCCAAACTAACCAGTATATGCAAAATATTTTTCCATAAATTTTGGAAACCAAGCTTTTAGAGTTCATTGTTAGAAATGAAAGCATATAGTGTTCCTTGCTAATTTACTTCCTTTATTTAATATGTTATTTTGATGTAGCAGGTTAGACCTTAAATTAGTATACAAATATGGGTATCAAGAACAGCCTGTTATTTGATCTGTAATACTGGGAACACATGCCAGTATTTCCATATAAGCCATGGGATTCACTTCGTAAATATTTTAGAAAAAAATCAGGAAATCTTGAACACTATTGAAGAAGTAATTAACCTTTCCTTTATATAATGGTTTTCTAACGTTATTTTTAATGCACTCTGTGAACTTAAGATGCAGATCACACTTCCCCTCATTAGATTTGCAGATCCATCGAAGGACTGAAATTTATACTGCATCTTCATCTCAAACCACTGTCAGAATCACACCAGTTGATTCTGTCCAGTACAGACTCTTATGAAAATTTACAACACAGTTTCCTTTTGTCACAATAGTTTTCAATGTGTTCAGTTTTGACACCTTCTAAAAAGTTTTAAAAGCAAAATATCATATTGAATGTACTTGATAAGTTCCTTTGAGGAATTTATCTCTGCTGAATAGAGGCTATGAGTGTGATACAAGTACAGAAAGTGAAAGAGGAGGAATACAAACACTTCCTCTGAAACTGTCTAAATTTTCTTTCCCATTGCTTAGGCTGTCCCAGGAGTAGCTGAGACACATGTGCCCACCACTCATCAGCAAAAAAGTACTAGAGTGTAAAGCTGTTTGTATACCTGTATTGTGAGACTGTATTGCAGGTTTTCTCTTCCCCCATCTCCCTGTCTCAGAATAAAGTTGAAAGAACTGAGAAGATGAACAAAGAGGGAAAACATAGGAAAAATCCACCTGTAGGTAAATTTGGGTTCGGCTGCAGGAGCACAAGTCAGTTAGCTGAGCTGAGAAATAAGCTAGTGACAGAAGTCAAGAAAGAACACAGAGAACTTCATACTCAGGAAGAGTTACATTACTTTGCAGATAAGCTGAAGCAGCTCTCAGCATTACAGGTTGGTGACACTGTGTGCATTAAAAGATCTCTGGCACAGAAAAATAATGTCAAAATAGAAGCACATGCTAAGAGCAGAAGGAACACACTAACAGTAAATCAGATGTGTTCTAACTGTCCCCATGGTGCTAAAGGTGATACAGAAATAAAATTGAGAAATTTTAATGAACCATTTACAATTAGTCTAAGTTATACTATTGCATAATGTTCTTCAATTTAAAACATATTATAATCTTTAAATTTAGCATATACTTTCTACATTATTCACATTTCAGAATATTAATATGGGCCAGTGCTATGAAATTCTTTACTGACTGTCCTTTATTATGTGCTCAGGTGAAGCTATCATCGATTTCAGTGGGACAGAAAAAGGACTGAGATATTCTTCCCTCTTATTGACTTCCTCTTTCTGTTCTGTGCCAAAGACTTCAGGATTTGGTTTATTAAAACTGTTCTACTAATGCACAGGAATGTGTTAAGAGCTCAGTGCAAGAATTACTGTGTGAAATTATAAGGCTTATGTTATACAGGAGGTCAGACTAAATTATCATAATGGTCCCTTCTGTGTCTTAAAATCTATGAATAATTGGTGTCTCCATCCTAGCATAGACTGCTACTTCATCTACTTCAGCTAGTCATCATCGTATTGGCAGTAGAGGCTAGCACCTGAGATTTCAGTGGAAATCAAATCCCCTTTCACCCTTCTAATGTAACTAGATAATTACATGAAGGAAGAAAATTTCTTCCCAACTCTTGTAGGCTATCATACTATAAATGAAAGTAAGATACTTGTTTCCTTTCTGATGTAATAATGTTTAAACCCATTAAAAATATATCATTATTGTACTTCAGAAGTTATTAACACATGCAGCTGCATCCAGTAATCATTTAGTTGATATTAGTGGAGCATTTATGAAACAAACTTTAATTGGGAGTTTTGTGATGGAGGAAAATTTTTGGCAGTGAGGTAGCCAAGAAAAGTTCATCCACAGTTCATAAAACCCTTCCACAAATTCATATTAGAGCACAGCTGCACAGAAATGGCAGCCTGAATTTGAAGAAGGGTATCTTCCCTGGTGTATCACAGTGTTAGGAAAGCCTATACCAAGTACGAATGCACAGCTTTGCTGTAAATATTTGTGTGTTCAAGGACTTTTAAATTTTCACTCTATTTTTTTATCCAGTGTTGGAATGCTGCCGTATCACACCCTCAAGATGATGTATAAAAAAGCCACATGCTGAAATGAACTTTAGCATTTACAAAAATGCAAAGATGACAGCAGTAGAGTGAGATCCATTCCCATAAAAGAGGCTAGGAAGAGGTATGAGATGAACCAGCAGACTAGTCAATGAAACAGGGAGAGAAGTGGTCACTCAAATTAAACCCAACATCTTCAACCCAGCTGCATCTTTCTACCATTCTTTCAAGACAAATTCAGGATGGGAGATTAGCTGTGCAAAACCCTTAGTTAATTCTCCCAGCATGTCTTAAACCCAGGTAATAAAAAAGATATGAACCCAGCAAGCTTGTTCAAATTGCACAACCACAAACATCAGAGTTGCAGTGCAGCAGTTCCTATTTTTGCCTGCATGGAGCCTTCTTAAAGTACCCTGATCTGCTCAAACCACTGCAGCTGTGTGAGGGAAAGTCCATTCGCTATGCTACAGCAGGAACCTATGCCACATGTTCCCTGTTAGAAACTCTGGTTTTTTTATTCTTTTTTCTCCTGCTTCTCATAACACAGTACTACTCAGAGTAAAAGTGTTCTCCTTACACCTAGAATGCAAACTTTGGGTATAACTGAAATTGCTGCTTTCACTTTCTTACAATTTTCACTGGACCTCATGAAAAATCTGTGATCTAGAAACCCCAGCTAAGCACAGCTATCAGGTGTCAGGAAATGTAATTGAACTGACACCTGCACAGAAAAGGGATTGTAAGGTAGGGATGAGATGAGGGCAGCCATCTGGACAGGGAGAGCCATTTCGTTCTTTGTATAAAAGTCTGTGATGCTAAGTCACCCTACCAATTCCTCAATGGATAAAGTGTGGTGAGATCTGACTTCTAATTTCTAAAGCATATGTTTATAATAACCACAAAGAAAGCATTTCACTTCTATAGAATCTGCAGAGCTACACCAGGAGCCAGCTCTAAGAATTCACATGGCTACAGGCTCCTTTAACACATTTCTGTTGCTCTCTGAGCACCTCCAAATGCAGGGTAAGGGGTTCTGACCATGTCATTCCTTTGTGCAAACAGGGCGATTATGACAAAAGAAAGAGAATACCACAGGAAAACGTACTTATAAACCTAGAACTACATCTCATTAACCTTCAATAATATATATATACTTTACCTATCCCAAATGTTCCCAATATATTGTTCAATTACTTTTTTTTTTTTTTTTTCCTGAAAAGAGTTCTGAAGCTAAACATTTATCTTAGGATGTTAATGATAGTAAAATGTCTAATTTTCTCCCAAAATCTGTTAAGAAGTGTGAAATTACTACAATTCAAATGAACAGATTTGACAGCCTCATTTTTTTTTTTTCCCCTTGGACTACAATACAAATAAAACTTGGATTACCCATCTGGAAAAAAATGTATTGTCTCTGTGCGTGTGTGTGTATGATTTCTCTATCTGATACATATTCTAATAGCAATTTAAGGTCTTTTTGGAATTTGTATTGCAAAGATTTGTTTGTCAATTATGAGGCATCATAATTACTTTTATATTTTGAAAAAAATTATATATGAAAGTATCCATCTTTTCTCTGTATACACATATGTATGAAAATATACATATATACTGGCACACATACAGAGTCACACAAATTAAATCCATATTTAAATAATCTCCTTGACAGAGCTCAGAAGAAAGTACAGGTTTACTAAAAGTGAACATATTTAATGTGATTTAATAGTGATATATACAGTTTGGATATTGACAAATTAGTATATTTTAGCTTGAAATGCTGCTTACCAATATTTAAAAGACATAAAATAGAAGCACATATTCTTTCCAATGTCAAGAGAATTCTGCATTCCAATGCACCAAAACTGAACTAGACTGGTTCACTGCAAAGCACCTCTGAAATGATCCCCCCTAACAAGTGTGCACAATGAGACATTGACCTGATCATCTTAGAAATCTTTATGTGCTACGGAGAAAAAAGACTGGGATTTATCTATGAAAGTGAGAGAGATGGCCAAGAAAGCACAGCTGCATAAAATATGTAATAAGGAGCCTTGGTCTCTTCTGGAAACCACAGAATCAGTGTGGTTTCTTTCTGCTTTCAGACCAGCATTCTGGGAGAGCTGCCAAAAGCAAAAAGAACTGTAGGATGATAGTGAGGCTGACTGGAAAAGGGAAAGACAGTTAAAATAAAATGGATTTTCTCTCTGAGAGGGAAATCTGCAGAGCACATAAACTGCTGGTAGGGTCATCAAATGATGAAGGAAATTTGTTAGGCCAATAGCACCTCTCCTCCCAGATGGAAACTGGGGAAAGGATCCCATTTCCTCCCCAGTAAACAATGGCCAGAATTGATTTTCTGGGCTTTGTCTTGGAACCAGAATTTGGCAAAAAAGTAGTTTTCAAGAGGAAAAGCTTGGGATAAGAGTCTGGAATAAAGATAGCCAGGTGTTGGAACAAGGACTTCAGGAAAATTAACTGGAACAATTGAATTTGGGGTGAACAGCTGCATCATAAGATCATGAAGACTCAGATGGGATGTGTGACGGACAGCCCTCTTGACTGTTGAGTGTGGGGTGCACTGCTCTGAATACACACCCCATGTTAGAGGTGGTAAACCTCTGTATGGAAAAGGAGTTGTGAGGAATGGATGTTGATTGAATGCTCAGGAAGGCTGTAGCTCTAAAAACAGGCAGAACAAAATCTGCATAACTGAATTAACCACCATAAGACAGGTGATTATTTCAAGTAAAGGAATGCAGGCAATGGTTTCATTCAGCAGGGTAAAGGGTAAAGTGCCTGAAACAAATTGAGCAACTGCAGCACTTCTCTTCCCAAATGGCAGACTGGGAAAGTACTGCACATCCATATTACTCTTTGGGCTCTTCTGGAACCAGGATTTGGCCAAAAATGACACTAAAGCAACAATGGAAAATAAATGCTATTAAGCAGTCATTCTGTTATGTCTATTAAAGAGTTTATTAGGTTCTAGAAGGCATTTTAGAAAATATGGCAATGTTAATTTATTTTATATCTTCTGTATATATGGAGAGAAAGGGTCTCCTTTTTTCATTTTTTTTTATTTCATTCCTTGCTCCCAAGCCATGGGCTGAATCACAGCTCTGTAACAAATTGTGCAGCACTGTAAGACTGAATCTGCAAACTCTATTCCAGAAGCACTTAGTACGTGCATAAATCAATTTTTTCTCTTGAACAAAAAAAACCCTTCTATGTTTCACTTGCAGAAGTTACATTTAAATAAATTCTGCACAGCAGGATTTGGAGGAGAATTCAGCTGCTAATAAACACAAGACATATTTTTAAATAAAAAATAATGAGGTACATTTTATTGACTACTACTGTATAGACCATAGACACTCCTTGAAGAAAAAAAAGATAATTTTTAAATAATAATTTTTAAATAACCATACGTAAAATAACTGCCAAAAAAACTTTCTTAGTCCCAACAATCCAATATTCCACTAATTTCAGTCACCAATCTCACTTACTTATTTCCAATTGCATAACAACCAGTAGTGCTCTTTTTTTTACTTAATTAGCTTCGATTACTAATGTTAAATTCGTACATCAGATTTAAAAGGCCATGGTAAGTCACATGATGTCTGTAAATAAGTCTGTTGTGAAAAGTTCATATTCGAATGCACACTATTGATGACTAGGAACACTACAGGTAATCAAGACTGTAAATCTGTCATTGTGACAAACAAGGTACACACCTAGTACAAGGGCAAATATGAAAGTGGAAAACTTGAAGATGAGTATTGTGAAGAAAACAAGCAAATTCCAAACAGTAATTGGAGAGCTCTGGTTAGTTTAGGGGAGTTAAACCCTGCATCTGAAAATTACCAACTTGGAATCACTACAGATACTGAAAAATTCTGTGATAAACCGTTTGTCTGTTGAGAATCACTGTCAAAATTGATATCGTTAGATAATTATCTCATCAGAATGAGCAAGCATTTCAGTTGGACAGATTGGACAGATACTGAAAGGTATTTTGTATCTGAAAATCTTTGAAAATGGAAGAAGTGAATTTGATATGATGGTATTCATGAGTCATTTTTATTTATGACATATGCACACCTGGGCTGGGAGAATTTTGCTGTTTGCTCCATTTTTGTGCTTGAGATAGCTGCTATCTTCTTCTGCCAATCTCCTACTTTTTAAAGATACGCATACTTATTCCCAGATTGTTCAACAGACTGATTTGACTTTTATTAGAGTTTCTGCAATATAGATAGAGATGAGTACAGGTAACTAGAAAGATCAGTTCAGGCCCTCTACATGCCACGTAACTGCATTTATACATTTATGTGAAGTCATGTTCAGTGGCTGAATGAACCACACAGTGCATTCTCTGTTAAAAAAAGGTACAGAAAAATGAGATTTGTGCAGAGTGAAAATGTGTTGTTCTCCAGCATGCTGCTATATTTTATTCCATGCCTTCCACAAAAGATGTTATGATTTTGTATATCATGACAGCAGTGAAAATCCTAGCAGTAAAACCCACTGAATCAATCTGTTGAAGCTGAAATTTTATGACACCACAAGAATTATCTGTAGTAAGGCAAATCACTGAGAAAGGGAGAATTACTGGGACTGAATAAAATGATTTAATGTCAACCTACCTCTGGCCACCATATCCTTTGAGGGTATTCTCTGGTCTTATTTTACTTTTCAGCACCTTCCAGTTGCTTCCCAAGTTCACAAGGGACTTTTTACTGCCCGTCCAGAGGCAGTACAAAGTATCAGAGGTAATACAAAGTACCTACAAAAAAACAAATTAACAAAAACATTAATCAAAAATTCCATTCTCCTATTTGTCACACATTGTGTATACACATACAAGAAGAAATTACTATGGAGCAAATGCTGAAATTGCCATGATGAAGAGTATCTCACAAATCAACTAATTTTACTGATCTCAGTGTGACTGAAGGTCACAGTATTGAATTACCTTTTTTTGCTACTGCTGTCTCACATAGTCAGTTTTACCAAAAACTTGGATGATAGTGTGCTCATACTTATCCCTGTTCCAAGTTAGTGGTCCCTTCATAATTCTGCAAGCAACAGAGTAGGAAGCAGCTGAGTCATTTTTCATTTGCAGTTTTGTAGACAGAAGGAAGTAATGTCCATCGAGCATTCTCTATCCAGCTTTTGATTTACCTGAGAAGAGGAATGGATATATATGAGCTTTTAATAAAAGCACCAACATGATTTGAATACCACATGCCACTCATACAATTCTCTAAAATTGCAGGATTGGTATTCACATTGAGAAGAGTGCATGGAAAGACTTGTCATTGAAATACTCTGAATAAATACTTCTGCAGTGACTCAGTTTTTACTGTCTCTGGTGATTCAGTACATTGATGGATATGTAGAGAACAAGAAATAGGTCCAAGTTAAAGCAGGTCTGTTCCCAGGAGACTCCTGCATGGACAAGCGAGCATACATTTTTTCAGACCAAAAAGCGTATGAGATTTCCACCATACTGACTATCTGAACTAATCAAATTATAATTTTTGTGCCCATTTCTAAAAGCAGTGGTATTGTAGGCTGAGCTCTTGGGACAACCATACTGGGATTAATGCTTTAACCAAATTATCTCAGATCTGACAATTCAATGATCAGGCCTTCCTGTCTCTGCACATCTGTCTGAGGAAGGTACTTTATTATCACCAAATGTTATCTTAGCCTGTTCTGAGACTCTGAGTGTACTTAAGTGATACTGGTGTTTACAGTGTAGTTGCATCTCTAAGACAGCTGCAAAAGAGTGACACCACAGATCAAAGCTCTGTGGAAGTTCTTCAGGTTATGTTCCTAATCACAGCCTATTAAAAGAAACAAAAACCTGTCTGACTCATGGAGTAAGTGACCTGTAAATGACACTGCCTTGTGAACTCTATGGACAGTTCTCTGTTTGCCATACACCTTTTGCTTCAGAAAATTTAGGTCAAATAGCTTTTCAATTTTTTTTTCTAGCAGATTAAATTGGGTCACGTTCCTAGAGAAGTGGGTCATTTTTCCCTGTAAATAAACATTTTCATGTCTTCACATCTTTAGTTCAAAGGCTCTATTGTTTGTACTCAAAACTGCACAATTCTTTTGCTTAGCCAAGAGGCAGTGATTTTTTTTTCCAAAGGGCAGTCTTTAGCCTGACCCAGTAAGACATATGATGTTTTTCAGTACATGACAGTGAAAAGTGTCCCTTTTCTGTCTTCCCATCAAAACACTGACTGGGGACAAAACCCTTAGCCAGTATTGATTGATGTGCTCCACTGACTTCAACAGAGCCGTTCTGATTTGTATCATGTGGGAATCCATGCTAAAAAAGATTAGTGTCCAGTGCATAAACATAGAAAAGTTTTTGCCAATTTTCTAACACACCACAAAAGATTTTTCTCACATCTGTTCAGGTGAAAATAAGGACGTTTAGGAGAACATGGTGCAACTCTCTGACAGGGTATTCTACCTATAAAGATTCAAGCCAAACCAATGATTCAGCAGGCAAGGCTTAGTTGATTTATATATGATAGTTTAGTTAATTGTTAAAATAAAAACCAAAAATCTAACAATGATATAATCTCTCCTAGTTTTCTTTTCAATATTTATCAGTGCTGTTATCATTTGTATCATCATGAATGAAAACATGACAACTCCCATATTGCTTAGGTTTCCAAAGAATTGCATACTTGTCTAATGTCCATAAATACAGCCAGCCATTTAGAGTTCACATATGTGAATATCATGTCAGGTCATTCTTAAGCCAACTTCTCCTCAATCCTTTGTGTTCTTTTTCACAATTATTTTCTAATGTGTAATGTCTACAACAATTTCTTCTCTGTGTTGTTAGCCTTTCACTGTATGTCTCACAGAAAACCCAAAGATTGAAACATTCTTTCTTTAATTCACAACAATCTTGCTCTCAAACTCACATTACGTGAATGTGCCTGACAAACCCCAGAACATCTACTGTCTTTACAAGTTAAATTCCTCTTCACTATTATTTCTTCATTATCAAAAAAGGAATGAGTTCACGTTAAATATAAACAAATCCCAGTTTATTACTATCTCAAATTTCAGTAAAGATAGGTAAATTAAGCATTTTAGAAGAGCATCAATTATTGAACAAATAACATAATTTTTTTATCATAGGAATAATGTTTATTAATTTTTATTTTGTGGAAAATCTAGTCTCACATTATGGATATAATTTACTTTTTATCTTCTGTACTGCTTTACATGCTTCAGGAAAGACTATATAATATATTTAAAGTGTAACAGCAACAGACAAATTTTATTCTTACTCTTTAGTCACAAATTTAGCCTAGTTTTAATATCCAGTATAATTTCTGCATATATAACGGGCTCACAGACAGTCCTTCCTATCTGGTTTTCTGGGGGTTTTGGAACCAAACCTTTGAATAGAGCTATACCAACAGCTGTTGGTTTGGAAAGTCCTTCCAATATGTCCTAGAATTTCCCAGATTCAGAGATATTCCAGAGGTAACTCACCATATTTTCAAGAGAAATGAAACCTACATCCAGATTTGACAGCATTTCTCAGTTTGTTAAGATTTTTTCATAGGTATCTTGGTATCTTTAGCTGCATGAACAATAAAAAAACCTCTACTATTGGCAAAAAAATTCCAGCAACTGCAGTGTGTCTTCAGCAGTTTTACTCTTAAAACATTTGTTTAGCTACTTAATGAACACAATAACTAACATCAGTGAATCTCTGCTTCTGAAATGTTTCTGAAGAGAAACAAAACTAAAACTAAATTTTATTCTTTGTCAAAAGAAGCTTGCAGAGGAATTACAAAATACCTAGTCTAACTTTAAATGAGTAAAAGAGTCCTCTTCTGGTTGCTTTTACCATACTGATTATCTTGTTACGGTGATTTTTACTCCATTTATTTATATGTGAAAGAGGAAAGGTGACAACATGTATGAATGTACGTTGCTTCTGTGGATTAGATTGAAGGGGAGTAATTCTTCAAGAGGAACACAGCACATCCTGCAGAGATCTGTATACTCTGCAGCCCCAGATGATCACCCACAAATACAGACCAGAGCAGCTGTGTTCTCAGATGAGGTCCTTGACAAGTGTTTTTCGTTACATACCTTTGTTTACTTTGAAAACATGGTACTGTATGAGTATAAAATAGATTTTGCAGTTTTCTCGTAATAGCATTGGGCATTCTCATATCATGGCTAGATTACACATGAGGTGTGTGATAAACTAAACGAGACAAAGAAACCAGATCTCATTCCAAAAGTATATAAATGAGTATTTTTATCTGAAAAAATGACAGTCAGGACCAATATGAGAGAACCAAATAAACAAAAATCTGCACACAAAAATGACAGAGAGGGAAGCTGCACAGTCCTAATGGCTAGCACTGGATTGTTTCCCAAATTTAGGGGTTGTACACATTTATTCACCTATCTAACAACTAGCAGATTGAAAAGGCATTGATATTTAGATACCAGATCTTCAGCTGGATGCAGTGAAAAAGAATGTAAATAAAGTAGAGGAAGGAGATGTAAAGATAAAATGTATGAAACTGAGAACTCAAAATTTGGCCCAAATTTGCTTTTGCTTTTTGATGGTTATTTATCAGAAACAGAAATATAACTTCTGAGCCTCTCTTCAGAATGAAAGCAACTAGAAATGGAAAAAACAGTAGTGTGAGACAAAAGAGCTAAAAAGAAGGACTGAATTAAACACAAAATTTTAAAAATAAGTTCTCACAATTCTTTGTAAATGGTGGATAATGTGTGATAAGTACTAATGGATATGGGACTACGTATGCAAAAAGATCAATCATGACTTTGTTTTCCCTTGTGCTTTCAAAACTGGAACAAGAAAGGTAATAATCAAAGTAGTTGCAGGATATGAGAAAAGGAAAAAGAAGAAAAAGTAGAAGAATTGTATAAAAAATTATCAACAAATCAAGAGGAGATTGAGGTATTGAAGGAGAAGGCTGGGGTGAACACCCATAAGCATGAACAAAAATTTCAGATTAGTGTAAGAGAATACTGCTGGCAACCTAAGAAATTGAAGAGTTGGTGTAGGGGAGATTTGGTGACTATGTAACTACATTCCCAATTCTGAAAACACACCAGGACTATCCACCAGTTTTGGTAATCACGAGGTTTATGCCTCTATCAACTCTATACAGCCCAGTGTGACCACTATTAACCAAAATCAAGTTATGAAAATAATACTAAATCTATATTTAACAGCCTGTCATAAAATTTATTTTAACAGTACTTTTAGTCAACAGTCTTATCATGCTTTTAACAACAGTGTGATCAATATGAACATTATATCTAGCCTACAATTTCACCCACCACTTCAAAAGCTTCATAAATCATCAACTTTTATAACTTCTTGATTACCTCCTAATGTTCATACAAAACAAGGATAAAAACAAAAATCACCCTCTGATGAAAGCATGCTGAGCACTTGAAAAACTTTTATTAAATGATACCCAGTTAGCAACACCCTGTTGGGCCATCACTGTGTAGTGATGATTATGGAGTGCTCTTTCGCATAAACTGAATAAATCTCATAAATTGTTGATGGAGGTGCTTTAAAATATCAGCTATTGACCAACTTTACCCCAGCAACAGAAGAGAATTGATTTAGTTTTCCTCTCTTCTAAGAAATTTTATCCCTAGCCTGGGGCTTGGGGACTGTACAGCAAACAGATCAATCCCATGTACTTTCAAGGGCTGGAGAAAACTCTTCCCTCCATGTCTGGGTTTCCTGAAAGGTCTGCATCTTGCTACCTGATTTAATGATACTTGTCCACAGTATGAGAAGAAAGGGGGATGAGAGTAACCCATCTTTAACATCAAAGAGAGTTCAGATAGGGATGATTAAAGCTAAAATTGTCATGCCACTTTTTATGATGAGGATGGGTCTACAGCAGGCATGTAATTGAATTCCAGTTCCACTCAAGCCCCAATCCTCCCTGTCCCTTCCCTGATCTGCCTTTACTGTACCAGACAGTATGCAGAGAAAACAGGCAGTGCTGCACATGGCATATGTGATATTTATGCATATAGACAGGCTTCTTGGGCAGTGCAGCTACACCCAGATTGCAACCTAAGGAAAGAACAAAATCAAAACAGAATTGTAAAGGAGATAGTAAGACCAGAAATGCCTTCTGTTGCTCTTCCACCTCTACAAGGTTTGTGTTATAGATGTTCCACAATACATTCTAAACTTGCACAAGGTATAGGAAATATTTTTGTTTGGCCACAGCCTTCAGTGAATTAAAAATGTTACCAGCATTTTACCCCAGCTCCTGTTAGACCTTTAAAGAAAAATATTTTTTTGCCACTTTTTAATCACTATTGCAGATGAAAAACTGAAATGCTTCTAGCACTCTTCATGCTATTATGCCTCTCTCTTTCATACCTCTGTGATGCTGCTTTGTTAACATACTCTGTTACCATACTGAAAAAATAAGTCCATGGACAAATACTATTTGTATTTGTTGTGGTAAGACAACAGGTGAATTCAACTGCAATAAGGAGTCTTACAGCTTATCAGTGTTGTCCTTGCAATAACATGATAGCAATAACATGTTATCTTACATTTGGGTAACATCTCAAGAATACAGAAAGAAAGCCTTTTTAGGCACTAAGCCTATAAGCACGTGTCACAAGGACCATTGACTTCCTTGGGACTGCCAGTGCTTTTGAAATTAATGGACTTGTAAATGAGACGTGGCAAAAAGATGGAAGACGTCTAAAACCTGACTGAGTTGTCTCATGAGCTCTGACACAGGTGCTGAGGCACCTCTATGAAATGCTTGTGTGGAATTATTTTCCTTATAATACAGTCCTCAGAAGTCAACTTATACAGTGGAAAGTCTCCTACATGAGGCAATGAGAAAAACCTTACTATATCCCCAAATGAATGAGATGTGCATTGAAGCCTCTCATAGCTGTTTATTGACTCAGGCATGGCACTGCCTAGAGACTTGTGACTCCTGTCCCACCCAGCTTGTGATTTTGTGATTTTCCTTTTGTTCCCATCTTATCACAGATGGTCGAAATAGACTTGAATTCAGCCTTTCAGGCCTGTGGGCACATAGGAGCATGATTTTCATCACTACCTTCAATGTTACTGTATGTAGAAACCATTGATCCTACTTGAAACTCTTACAGAAGTGACACGGTCTGGTACTGTAATGTAGTTCTGGAACTCAGATAACATTTTTAAATAAAGTGGTATCTCTAATATGATATTGTCTGATTCATTCTTTCTACATCTACATCAAAGGATTTCTCATTTACTCAAAAAAATTTATAGCTGGTAGAGGTCTTTGGCTGCCTTTCTACCAGGCAGTTTAACATCCAAAAAGGGGATATACTGGGAAAGGAAAGAAAACCAGCTCTATTTTTCTTCAGGAGTTCCTGGCTAAGGGAGTAATCCAGCAAACAACTAGTTTTAAATTTTCTGTACTCTTTGAGCCAGATCTACCTCCCACCTGGGAATTACTTCTTTTTCTCCTCCATAAATATGCACCAGGCGGCTTAGGAGGGCCGTAGGAAGGCCTAAAAGGGCACACTACAGAAGAGCTGTAATGTTACATTCAGAAGACACTGAATACTCCTTTGTGAAGCCTACTGTGTCTAGGCTCTTCTTCCAGAAACTACCTTAATTCTGCGTGGGAGACTGGAAAGGATTAAACTGACTACAAGTCAGTAAAGTATGTTGTGAATGGATATTAAGGTAAAGATTCTTGCATAGTTAAATAGTTACACAGTTAACAGAAATGAAAAGCAAAAATAAATATTTTACTGACCTGAAGGCACACAGGTCTGATTCTGAATATATAAAAGAAATAAAGATATGGTACAAAAAGGCATCAGTCATTTTTCATAGTACTACTGCATTCAGGGAGAAAATATGGAGATGCTGCACTTCCTTTCCTCCTCTCTTACTGAGACTTCTTTTTATTTCTATAAATGCACCACTATGTCTAAAGAATATTTCCTCAGCTATTTGTATATATCTATGACTAGTCTCTTTCATCCTTGGAGAGGTCATAATATCAAGTTCCTAGCAGCATGACAGTGAGAGAAGACAGGGTTTCAGGTTTAACAGGAGGCCCAGGCATATAGGGAGAGCATTAATATATCTGCTGCAGTTTTGTTATTGCTTGCCACAAGTCAGCTCAGCCTTTCTGTTCCTTATTGTAGGCATGGAAGGAACAAAAGCTCAAAAGTTTTCGGTGAGCCTGCAATAGAGAAGCAAGAAGATTTAAGTCTTCAGCTTGTTAAAATGCAGCCAAAATTTGGCTAATAATTTACAGCTAGGTACAGTTGACAAACCCCAAAAAGATGGGGTTTACCAATGCAAAATGTAATAGCTAATCCATTTTTTACTACTATCATCTATACCAAATAAGGGGTTCTTCTTTCCTACTATCAATAACTAGTTTAAATCCAGCATCAGTTTTAAGAGTTTTTCATGGGAAAGAACAAAACAGAATGAAATTTTAGCACACTACTTTAAAAAAACCAACAATGCACAATAAAGTCTGAAATAAAATTTCCCAATGGTAAGTACTGGGCTTCTGAAAAAAATCTGCTTTTTCTTTTTAGTATTTGAATAGGAGCCAAATTCTTTGGAAAGTGTATTAGGATATTACCTTTCAAAACCATTAATCGCTTCTTGTTTGTAACATTCATCTAATGACTCAAACTGGAAATTATATTTTGCCTGAATTCCTTTAATATCTGCACACAGCATGTAATGGTTGAGTCATTCCCTCTCTTTGCACCAGCTAGTTTGAAATAAATACATGCCTGCTTATATGTCACAATTTTTCAAAGTTGTTCACAGACATCTGTATACATATACAAACTCCATTAACAGGTAACAATGTATGCAAGTACCTCCTACACACTCCTTAGTAAAATGCTTCCCTCTTTAACTGAAGAGGGGAGGATTGCTGTTACAAGAAACAAAAAAAAAAAAAAGAACAAACAAAAAGAGGCAGCTTGGGTGATGTTGTGTTTCAGATGTAAGAGGGGTATGGGTCACATAAGCTGTTTCCCAAAAATTTCCCAAAAGTTATGAATGCTTTGAGTATGGGCCAAGCAAGTTCATATCTGAACTTCCTCAATGCTCAAAAATTTTGGAATCAATAGTTTGGGTTTGGTCCATTTTCTTTTAGTGCCTTCATAGGCACTATGTGACACATGACAAATAGGACATCACTGCATGCTCACACCTTTCAGAAATAAGCCTAAAGGCAGAAAAAGTAGTCCTCCAGCTGCCCATGTAGTAAAATTTAATTCTGGGATTTTCTATATCTTATTGTTTTCTTAATATGACTTCTCATTCCCAGAATTACTCAGAGCTGGTCATTTTATCAAGTAAGCTGTGCTCTATCAGACTTGCAGATGATCTGTAAACGCAGCACAAAGTGTTTTGATCTGTTGTTCCACTTACCCTTACAGCCTAGTGAGAGTGCTGAAGGGAAACCATTATCTGAAAAGGTATCAGGTCATTGCAGAGCTGAAAAAGAACCTCTCTGAAACTTGTATCAGAGAAATGTGATGCTTAGTCACAAGGAATTCTTCTAATGTACACATGACATTTGCTCCCTGGATTCATATTGGGAACAAGGATGACTAACATTTTCTAAACATTCCAGAAACTCTCTCCAGTTTAATTCATTGCAGAGAACTTGTTCAGGAGGGAACAAAACGTTTCTCAAAGTCTTTGCCTGGCACAGCACAAGGGAAAAAAGCAAAAAACAAAAAAAACTAAACCACAGCCTTAAAGGTCAATACTCCCATCTTGTGGCTGATGAAAAAAACGCACATATCTAAACAAAAATTAAACCTTAGTTTCATGCAGATAGCTTATAAATAAGAATTTATTTGAATAGAATTTTTCTCCCATATTGTAATTAAATTTGGATCTTAGAAATGCCAATGTTCTATTCAGAGAAGGAAAGATATAGAATTTTTTCATCCACACTTAGCCACAAGACATGGAATTTCTGAAACAAATTCCTAGTTGCAGGAAGTTGAGAGGGTGAAATCCACTTTTGCCACAGTTTGAATTCAGTGTCTCCTGAATGAAGGCAGGGTATGTGAAGGACGTTCACAGGCCAGTGGAGCAGTAGATAGTACTAACAGTTATGGATACATGATGGAGCAGAAAGAAGCAGTTCATTCATGCTACCTGGATGCAATTGATACAACTATGATTTCTGCAGTTCTATAAACCTCAGAAGCAGGGGCAAGTCTCACTTTTCCTAGGTCTTCCAAGGGATTCTTCTTGATTTGTTAGGTATCTGCATAAGGCTGAAATGAACAGCATGCGGCTGATGTGCCTTATTAAAGGTCCTATCTTAGGTACTCATATACTCTACTTATTTACATAAATCATTGTTGAATAAACTTGTTTCCTCTGTCATGTATCAGAAATAGTGTGGCTAGCAGGGACAAGGAAGGGACCTTACCCCTGGACTCAGCACTGGTGAGGCTGCACCTCGATTCCTGTGTTCAGTTTTGGGCCCCTCACTACAAAAAGGACATTGAATGACTCGAGCGTGTCCAAAGAAGGGCAACAAAGCTGGTGAAGGGTCTGGAGCACATGTCGTACGAGGAGCGGCTGAGGGAACTGGGGTTGTTTAGTCTGGAGAAGAAGAGGCTGAGGAGAGACCTCATCGCCCTCTACAACTACCTGAAAGGAGGTTGCAGAGAGCTGGGGATGAGCCTCTTTAACCAAGTAACAATCGATAGGACAAGAGGGAATGGCCTCAAGTTGCACCAGGGAAGGTTTAGACTGGATATTAGGAAGTATTTCTTTACAGAACGGGTTGTTAGGCATTGGAATGGGCTGCCCAGGGAGGCGGTGGAGTCCCCATCCCTGGAGGTGTTGAAGAGTTGAATTGATGTAGCACTTAGGGATATGGTGTAGTTGAGAATGGTCAGTGTTAGGTTAATGGTTGGACTGGATGATCTTCAAGGTCTTTTCCAACCTAGATGATTCTGTGATTTCACTGTGCCCATAGAAGTCCTAAGATAGTATCTTAGTATCCTGATAGTATCCTGATCTTAGATTAGCATCTCAAAGTAAAAATAATGATAATTTATAATGTGTGCTAACGTCAATGTGAGAGCGCTTCTGCTCTGTTCGGAAGATGCTGACACTGAGCTATTTACTGTAATGTTTGGACATAGACAGTTCCTGGGAAATGCCAAACATACAGTTTCAGAGATAACTTTCTCAGTGGAAATACAGCTGGAAACATGGTTGTAAAGTTAGAATGGATGACAGCTACAGAGATGATGAGTCAGGTCGTAGCATCTTAATGAGCAGAAACAAATATGGAAGGAAAAAACTTTCTAAAGAAGCTTGAACATCATTTAAATATGCTGGGTCACATAATACAACTAAATATACAGAATGGGAAGATTTAGGAAACATTAAGGCTCAAGCTGATAAACACTATGTTTTGTTCTCACTTATCTCCCCATGTGACTGAAATGAGACCAAGGACCAGTCTACTGACTTAGAAATGGGACTACTTGGAAATATGTGAACCATGCATGTAGTAAGAAGTTCTGTCTTACCAAAGTGGAAACAAAGAAATACAGAGCTCTCTGCAGATTAACAGAATTGACAACAGGTGAGGCTGGACTTGAGAGCAAGATCAATGCTCAACAGACATGGTAGATGTAATATTTCAAAGTAGAAGATTCATGAAGTGCATTTTCAAAGACTGCAACAACCAGTCAGGAGGGCTCAAACTGTTTGCTAACAAGGCTGCTGGCAAAATGTCTCAACAAAAGTGTTCAGCTAAGGTTTGTAACACAGAAATTACAGCTCCTCACGTGAATGGAGTTGTCTGTCTGCAAATTTGCTCATAAAGCAGACCCCCAAAACAGTGTAAAATTATGAAGGACCACAATACTGAAGTCAGGGCATGTCAGCCTCAGATTAATAAAATGGCATATTCATAGGCTACAGATTGTAAAAAGGGAGAAAAGACACAAGAAGAGCAGTAACAATAACAACATCTTCAACTCTACACTACTCTGTAAGTACACAGGCCAGAACACCTTGAAGGGATTAGCAACTTCGGTTAGTGTTTCAGTTTGTTGGTATGTTTTAGTCTGAGTTAAAAAAAGAAGTATCCCTTTGAGACAGAAGCTGTCTGGTACTTATTGATAATTGTGTCTGATAACAGCTAAAATGGGCATGAGGGATATTCACCATATTTAAAAATGACTGAGAAGTGAACCCTTGAAGTATGAAGATGAAACATATGCTGAGCTGTGTTAACAGTGTGGTAAACTGTACTAGACATTTGTGAGGCTGCATGTGGAATAGTGGGGTTAATTTTTGACACCTCACCCTGTACAAAAGAGATACTGATAGACTTGAGAGAATCTAGAAGAGAGCCAGCCACTAAGATGATCAGGGACTGGAGAACATGGTGCTAGAGAAGCTGAGGGGACTATGTGTGTGTGCCTGAAGAAGAGGAGATCTAATTGCAGATTCCATTGCTGGAAGGTGCATTCTAGCCTTCTCTTCTGAGAGATGCATAAGGAGAAGAGATAATGATAGAAGGTGCAACAAGGGAAATTGCAATTGTACATGAAGAAAAAATTATTCTTAGTGATAGTGCTGAAGCACTATCTGGACTGGAAGAGGTGTTTGGAGGTGGTGTGGAACATCCATTCTTGGGGATGCAAAGCTCAAGCCTGATCTAACCTTGACATTAATCCTGTGTTGAGCAAGAGCCTGAAGTAGAAGACCTGCAGAGGTCCCTTTCACCTAAATTTTTCTATGACTGCATATTTTAAGAGCGTAGGCATAATACTATAAGAAATATTGTAAACAGGATAGATCTTAAATCATATCAGGGAATATTGTAAAATCACCGATTTGTCTACAATATAGATACAGCATTCTCAAAGGCAATTTGCACATCTTCTCTGTCAGTCAGGTCTAGTCTCATGTAAGATCATCAGAAATCACATCAACTATACCCCAGTCCAACATGATAATCTTAGTCCAATGTGATAGATGTCAAAGATAAACTGAGGCTAATCATTTACTTGCTGACTATAGGCTAAGGTTGCTACCTTAACAATTAAAAACTATTTCTGTGGTCAACAGAACTAGTGAAGCTTTGTTTAAGAAGAATTTGTGTTCTTCGCTCTTTCATATTATTCAATACACATCTTCCATAACCTCATCAAGGAAAGAATCAACAGTACTGTGACTGGTGTGAAGGACTAGCCAGCAATCATCTGCTGGCAAATAAAATGTGTAACAGTTGAGTTCTGCCTCCACTTTGTTCTGTGGACAGAATGACCTGTGTTCCACTCTCCCATCTAGCTGCTGTATATGTAAAATTTATAGAAACACACTTATTGTTGAGACTTCTTCCCTCCTCGAAATGTGATTGAAATTAGCTAGCAATTTCAAATCCTAGGGTGTACGAGCAAACTGTTGATTACATAAGTCTTGTTTTCTAGGCTTAATACAAATATTTATATTAATATATATTTATTAATTTTAATCATAACATTCATGCAACAGAGGCAGGTAAAACACAGCTGAGAAGAAATTCTGATCATGAATTTTTTTTCCCATTAGAAATCAGAACAGAAACCAATTCTGCCATGAAATACAATTTTTCAAAATGTTACTTTGGGTCAGACAAGCTGTATTTATAACCTATCATTTATTTCAAGTAACAAGCAATTTGAACTAAAGAAGACTGTATTTCATTTTCATGTAGCTAGGAAATACTGAAAGACCAGAAAAAGTCAGAATGCTTTAACTCACTTCAAACATTTTTTACCAGATTTTTTGCCAGATTAATATATTCCTATAGAAAAACATATTTTCATGAAAAGTTCCTCCCACAGAAAACTTTACATCAGAAAAATATTGTGCAACTGTAATATGCCACAGATAAATAGATCTTTTGGGACATAACTGTTGTTAGAGGAACTAAGTGGGATACATCTGTAACAGTGCAATAGATAGTGCAATAGTGTCCTCAGCCTGAGACAATTCCTGAGGTCATATCTTCAAAACTTACATGCATGAATTTCTACTCCAGGTATTGTTGAAATATAGATACCAAGTGGGGATGTACATAATCACCAAATTCGCACACAACTGCTTCCTACAAGTACAGAATTCCAAGTCTTCCTGCTTGCTGAATTATGTTACTAACTTCTTATGCTAAGAAGATAAACTGAATTTAGTTGCTAAGTAATATCTTAAGGTTTCAGATCTTCAAGTGCAACATGAACTCTGCAGTACTAAACAGGAGTGTTGATATTGATATACAATGTTTAAAATAACTACAAGAATAATTACAAAAGGTTACATTGATCATACATAGCCAGACTGTGCTTCCATGCAAAATATAGAAGCAAACCGGATCCAATTAATAGACCACCTGGTTTTTGCTTATCAGTTATGAAATCAGGGTCTTAATAATTCAAAGAAAAAGTTCTGGGTTTGGTGAAATCTTCATGCCTATGTTCTTCTCATGTGGTTGTTTATATTTTGGTTTTGTTAGGGTTTTCACCCCAGCAGAGAAAACAACTGTATTTGGTAGAAATTGAACTGAAAACTGGCAGTGTTTTCTCCTCCCCAACATGCTACTGGGGATTTTCAGACTTGTTCACTGTTTGACCTGATATTTCAGACTAAATGAAATTAAAACCCGTATGTCCATTTGCTTATTTGAGACAGGATATTTTGGGTGAGAGTGCGGAGCTATATGCTTTCAGTCTATCAGAAGTATCCAGTGACTGATTTTTAAGTATGCAACTCACAATGGCACTGTCAACAACAAAACTGGAAGCAGTTTTCCACCACGCAAAGCTTATAGTCTACTAATGAAGATATTTCTTGGAAAGTAGGAAGCCTTCAGGCAATGGACATAACTGAAATGAGTACCCTAAGTGGGTGACATCCTAAAAATTGAAAGTTGGGTATTTTATCTTTGTTTTCTTACCAAGTCATGACTGTAGCTTCTCTTTCAGCTTTTGTTTTTTGACAGATATCTAAATCTAGCTTTCCATCTTCATGGCTTTGTGTTTGTTATCAGTAATGAGAAACAAAATCTTTCAGGTGTGACTCATTTCACCTCACTTCAGATTTCTATAACATTTTACATCTGTGCCTATCCTTGTAGGCTCTCTATATAGTCAGCGAAAAGAAACAGACAGTTTTAAGACATGATTCATCTGACCAGTTGCAGACATCTATTTTAGAACAACACTAATCACCACATTCCTCTATGGTCATTTCACAGACCTTAGGGTAGCTTAGATGCAAATATATCTACCTGTACCCAGATGAACCCTTCATGCTAAGGAAACTTTCATTAATATTTTCCTTTATCCATACGAACATAATATTATTCTTAGGATGAGTAATCTTACATTATTCAATGTAGTAATGGGCCATTATTATCATACACTAAATGTTTGTTTTTATTGCTGCCCAACTGAGCCTTTGAACTGAAAAAATGAGAGTTTGCACTGTTCTACCCTTATGCTATGTGTGGGTGATCATACTGTATAATTTCTGCATCATTATCAACGTATTTATGGCACTGCCTATGTCGGAGCAAAAACAGGACCAACAAAAACAGGAACAAAACCAGTGTCATGTAAACAACACTTTATAAGCACCACCTCCACACAAGCAAGACAAGTGAAAAGCTGGAGAAAACCAAATAAATAAATGCAAGCAATATGCACTGTAACACTGCAGACTGCTTATACACTTTACAGTTCAGTGGTTAAATACAGAAGGAAGAACCTAGACAAGCAAAGGTGGATTAAACAGATGAGAAGAAAGGTATGAAGGGACTGAATCACCTAGCTGATCTGCTCAGGGAAAAAACTAGTCAGAACTCTAGAACACTTTTAGGATCGGTTTCTGATCTGTTTAACCTATGTTAACTGATGCTTTGCCAGCTTCATTTTCTGCCTGGCTCGTTCCTGCTGTTTCTTTCCAATATGTTATCTGCCAGAATGAGAGCACTGTCTAGGTCCTGATTTCACAGTGATGTCCAAGACTGCCCAGACAAGGCCGTATCTGAATCTGGGATATTCCAGAGCAGTGGGATGGAATCATTCAGTCCCCGTTCCAGCTTTTTTCTCCCAAACTCAGCAGTACAGCCTCACCAATGAGTGCATTACAAAATGACTAATACTCAAATATTTGCAGCTAGTCCTATATACAATAGAAAAAAGCTGCAGTATGGTCAAGAACCAGCTGGACATTTCTTGGCTATTGATGGTACCAGAGAAAAGTAGAAAAGTGGCCCTTCTTGCCTACCATCAGCTTAAAAAAGAGTTAGAGACATTTTTTGTGAGCAAAATAAAAACCATCCTGACTGGAAATTGTATACATTTTTGTCTCAGAAAGTAAATGCTCGTAGCTGTAAAAACCACATAAAAACAGAGGAGTTTGCATCTACAATAGTCACATAATGCTGCAGTACTGTAGACTTCTGGAAAATCTTTCCAGATATCATATTGTTCTATTTCTTATCCTACATAGCCAAAGAACTTAACTCAGCAACAGTTTCCTCCATCTTTCATAGGAGCAGGTCCTTCTGATGAGAAGGATGGGAATTTTTAGTAGCAGCTGCATTTTTTCCCTTGCTGAAGAATGAGAACTAACTTGAGGAGAAGCCTATGACCTCTAGAAAGAGAGTCACAAGTCTGAAATGAATGCACCTTTTGCATCAAAATATAATTGCAGTCAAACCCCCTTCATTTGGAAAACTTGGAATCTTGATTTTAGCTGATTTAGTTGGTCCACTGATAAAAATTAAAAATTCAAAGAGAACGCGCCAAGCACCAGACAGTCCCAAAAGTGTTGCAATATATAAACCCACTTTTCATGACAGACTACATATGTAATTAAAATAATGGGAGCTAAAAATAAAAGAGCTTTCACTCAACCATGTAAAGATGATTCTATGTACAAAGGAACAGCTGAATGCAACTGCTGTTCAGCTATTTAAAACAGGATGTATGGGAAAGTCTGGGTGAGAGCATTTTCTAGGTTTCTCTTTTGTGGTGGGAAAATTTTAATCTATGATTTGAGATTTGCATTCAAAGAAAAACCATTTGGTCTTCTCTTTTGGAATACATAACTTTCATATCTAGTTCACACACTTAAGCTTTGTCCAATTATCATCCAATGCCATTTACAAAAAGATAATTTTCTGTCTCCCCTTTAAGAAACTCTTGCTGTAGACTAAAGAGAGAAAAGTTATAATCCTAAATCAAAAATTAAAGAGGCACATAAGCTTCTGTATTAACATATCCAATCAACCTAAATGGGATTAATAAACATACTAAACAGTTTTTAATCCAAGCCACCCAGCAACCATGTTGTAATGAAGACATTTACTTTGAAAGTTTTGAAAAAACAAAGTTTCAGATTCATGGATTTGCTGTGTTATCATTCCAGTCTGAGTATTTCTGGTACTCTGCCATTATGAATAAAGTTAGAGCTACAGATTTCCTGTAAGAAAAATAAATAAGATTTTTTAATTGTAGAGTTTTGGCCACTTTCAACATTACTGATAATAAATAACTTTCTTTGTCAACACGACGTAGCTATTAAGAAAAACTTGGTATGTAATTTGATCAGTGGCAGTAAAGAGCATATGCTGATTTTGTACTAAATAATGTACATGAAGCTCCCCTCTAAGAAGATTTGTTTTCTATATTGCAGAACTATCTTGCTACCAAAAGTAAGCAGTGAGGTAAATCATGAATGAGATTACATAGCAAAGTAAAGCCTATACTGTGTGTTTGACTTCCACAGCAAGATGAAACAATAGTTTGTATGCCAGCTGATTTACTCGGTATAAAAATATAAGAAAAAGTTTACAGTTTTATGTTTTTGTACAAATATGGTGTTCAGTGTCTGCCCATACAAATCTACAATTATTTGGCTTCTGTTTTACATGATCTTGTCACTCCATACCTAAATGCCTCAGTTGTAATATGAATGGAAGATTTTTTTCCTTTTCTATTAGCAGCTTCCCCAACATACAGCTGCTTCCTGAAACAACTTCTGCTGAATAATGTTTCCTTAATTTCTCACTGTCTGACATTGATCTGTACTTATTTTTGTGTTAGATGTGCTTCTATCAATAGAGAGTAGGACCTTGCCCTTCAGTTTCAAAAACAAAAATTTGTTTAATATTTAAAGTACAGAATAGTTCTGAAATAAGTATTTTGGGCCTTTAATGGAATTTTGAATTGATAACTCAAAAATGAAGGCTTTTTTCTTCTCTTATGTTAAACAGAGACCTTCTAAAGCTCTCTCTTTACCCAGCATGACCCTTGATATCTCTTAATATAACAAAAAAACACTTGCAGGAAAACAGTGTTGAGAAATTTAGTTAATGTGTTTTTATATAAAATACAAGATGAAGACAGTTCATCCAGCAAATCTGATTCAGTGCAACACAATTTGGAGATTATGAAGGAATAGCTTCTTTGCATATTTGGCATATAATAAACAATAATGATTCATTGCAGTCATTTATGATTATTGTCAATATTAGCACAAATGAATTATTGCTTTAGGATATGGCTTGAAAGTTAATATTACTAAGATGCTATCCTGTCTACACTGTTTTAAAAGATAAATGAGTTCTTCAAACTGTTCCTGCTGAAAACAGCTACAAACGCCAGGACAGATCTAAAGCTGCTAAAGGTCTTTTGAGGTCATCTGAAGATGGAGTAGCGAATAAAGCTATATCAAGTATTTCTCAAAATACCTGCACAGAATGGCATACTGGTTATTTGAATTCTCTCACTGTTATTGTTATGGTTGGACTGATGCTAGAGACTATCTCACTATTTCTATGCTATTTAAGTATTAAGTCAGCGATGTATTAATGTCAACATATCTACAATTGAACACCACAAATCAGGAATTCTCAACATTTAGGAATTTAAACAACATTTGCATAATCTGTTCAAAATTAAGCAATTAGAAAGGCACAGAGATTCAAAGTCTCAACACAGTCATTCTTATAATAAGCCATTTATTTTAATTAAGCCAGGATAGGAAAAGTTTCACTTAAAATGGGTTATACAGTCTATTTCTACTACCAGACAAAAGTACTTCTAGGCGTATGATGGACATCACACTACAACGATCTCAGAAAAAGAGATAATAGGCCAATAGAAGAGTTCAGCTTTACAAAATCACCTTTCTCATGTCTCAAGGTCCACAGGAAGACCTTTCTAGAAGTGTCTCAAAGAGACCTATGGGTCAATTATTCAATAGACTGAACAAATGCTGTACGCTGTGCTGTACGCTGTGCATTGTACCACTGACAAGGAAGTATGACACAAATGGTCACTGCAAGTGCCTCATACATGATTTCTCTGAACTAAATGACTTTTTCATTTCAAAAAAAGTAAAAAAAAAGTATTCAAAAGGAGGATATGTAAGAAGAGTTAAAAAAGGGTATCTAAGGTGGGATTTATGTAACACTGAGGCATATAACATTCTGATGCTGAAGACATACAGTTTGTGTCATCTAAACATTAAAGTTGTCACATTTTTTAGTTCTTCAGGATTATGTATGACATTCTTCATCAACCCTGGACTGCTCTCATCAAAGTTTGAAATATTTTCAGGCACAAGAACAGCAGTAGTGAAGATTTCCCCTCCATGTTCTGTTTCTATGTTTCAAAGGTGAGACAGAAGAAGGGTGAGGAAAAAAGAATTTATCATCTCTGACACAGCCTCTGGTCCAAGAAAGATATCTCTTCTACTGGGAGGGGCCTAAAACTGAATACAATATTCTGGATGCAGTTTAACAAATGCCAAGTGGAACGAGTATCAATGTAACGGAGAATTACATAAATTAAACCACTGAGGTATGGTATTTCAAGTTACAGCCACAAGGTAGCAGAATAACTTTAATTTCAGCCACTTCTATGATGTAATCAATGTCCAAGCAGATAAGAGAAGCATATATTAAAAAAAAAGAAACCACCACACATAGCTCTCTCCTCCCACCCCTAAAAACCAGCTCCCAAACATTCCTTAATGACATAAATGGTAACATTCAGCTGTGCCTGGAAGTTCAGTGATGGGAAAATCTGGATAATGTGTAACACAATCTCATTAAAGACAAAGACTTAAAATTTATATTTCACAACCCATGAGCCACAGTTCTTTTTCCCTATTTAAACTCTCAAGAGGGAAACAAAGATTTTGGAGCTGAATATCATCATCAGTCAAGCCTGTTCTAAACTTCTAAGGAATACTAGCCGCCTTACTGTCTGTGTTTGTGCAATACACTGCAGAGTGAACAATACTTCTACTTAAGATGACATATTTTCTTCTCTGTTTTAGTTTGTACTTTACCTCATGTTACTATTGCACATCAAGGATATGGTTCCTCAAGGGTCTAAGCTCTGAGGCAATTCAGATCTTAGATCACAAGAATCACTTTCTATAAGTATTTAGAGACAGATTTTAGCCACCATGCAGAATGCTAAAGTCCTTCACTTTCACAGACAGACCATAGTTCTGCAACAGATCTATTAAAATTATAACATTTGATACAGGATTCTGAACTTTTACCTTGCAAACTTGTTAACTATTTTTTTCCATATTTTACTAATTTCTTGGAATGTTCCCCAGTTCCCATGATCTGGAAGTCAGCAGGCACTTAGCTTCTGTCTGGTATCAATCTGCACAGGGTCACATGAACTCCTCACCTACATGAAGTAAGAATAGCTAGGATTTTTTTACTGATTATTTCTTATCTGTAACTTCTGGGTATAGCCAGATGGGCCCATCCAATCTGATCCTTGTGATGGTGATATTTTATATGTATCATATATAGCATAAAAATCTATGCACAGTATTTGGGCATGATGGGAAGCAAAGACATGGGAAGCAGAAGGGCAACAGAATGTAATTACAAATCTGATGTGAGATTAGCTCAAATAAAAGTAATAGGGAATTAATATTTAATTTATTTATTGACTACTACTAATGAAATTTGTTGTGAGATTTTCACGATGATTTTAAAAAATATTTTATCCAACTTTGCTTTCAATATAACCAAACTTATGTCTGGTGTCTGATTACAAAAACAACAACAAAAATAAGAAAATCACATTTCTACCTTACAAAGAATTACCTGTATTTGAACGTGAATGTCAATGTTTTTGTGGCTATAAACATTATACAGGAAATGGGAGGCTTCTTAAAAAAATAAAAAGTAAAAATTTATTTCAATTTTATATAGTTAAATTGTTGTTTCTTCATGTGATTTCTCATGGATACATGAATTGTTTCTGATCCACTGCTTACATGGAAGAGCAGATTAAGCACTTTTGTCTGGGACAGGGAGGGGGAGATTCAAGGCTGAGGATGCCTTAATGCAAACTCATGGGTCTTGATAAATGGCAAATGTCATTGATGTGCCAGAAACCAGGAAAACACTGCTCTTTTACACCTCTAATTACAGTAAGCTGAAATGAATATTTGAACTTAAAATTAAATGTAAGTAATTATTTTAAAATTTTCATCCTATTCTGTGTTGCTGAGTCACTCCTGCACTGTTCTGTACAAAACTTCAGAAAGAGTTGAAAGTTCTGTCTAGTCATTTACTTTACTTATGTTACCACTCTACAGAAAATCAGACACTTACGTTTTATCAAGGCTGACCAAAAAAAAAAAAAGAGGAGAAAGTTAGAAACCATTCTGTTATTGCCTGGCTGGCCGGGAAGAGAGATGAAGTGGTGAAGTGTTACACTAAGCAGCCTAGGAAATGGGGAAATAACTTCTGATTAAATGCAGATGCTGAACTAAAAGTTGCTGCTGATCACACTCACTGATCCTGCTTTAAAGAAGGAAAGAGTAAAGACATGACCTCCATTCACTCACCATTTACTTTACCGCCACATAATTCCTCATGCATAAATACTGCAGTGAAATAAGTTCAGTCTTCTACAAATGTTTCTACACATAAGCAGGGTATTACAAGACAAAATAGAATGACTATTTGTAAGAAGAGAATAAATCACAAATAGAGGAATTAGGGTTGTGAAGCAGCAGAACCCTAGTAGACATTAGAGATGAATAATTGAAAAGAGAATAAAAGGAATCCATTTAAACATGTGGAATGCAGAGTAAGCATTAAAATAAATTTTAAGAGAGGTCAACATAATACTGAAGTACAGAGTTAAATATAAAGTTTTGTGTTAATACAGCCTGACTGTAAAAGAATCTGTCTTTATTTTGTGATCACTAAAAGGCCAACCAAAATTAAATCAAGGTTTCCACTGATTTCAAGAAGTTTGGACCAGGCTTCAGAAAATAATAAAATTCTGCATTTTTTTCTTGCCAGATTTAGATATTAAAATTCAATTTTGTAATGTTTCAGCAAAATAAACCAAAGCAAAAGACACACAAGCTTTTCTAGAATTTGTTCTTGCATACGACAAATGAACAAGTACACATTGCTCATTTGAAATGCTCATAAATCAAAGAGTTCTCACCCTATAATGCATGGCACTGTTTATCATATCAAGGCAGAAAAATTGCTAAAGGGGTTATGGGATGCTATCAGAAAGGCATCCAAAATGATATATCACTGACCACATGTTTTGTGTTTGGAAAACCTTCAGTGTGCTATATATGGAGCTGGGGAGGTTACACTTTTGGTATCCTATCCCACAATTTAATCTGTGTGGCTGGACCCTTCTGCCTGCACTGATTTTCACTAAGGCCCTTGGGGTTAGTCCATGTGTATTTCATTTTAGGCTGCAGAAATATTTTCTTTTAGAAAAAGCATATGTCATATAGCCAAAATTCTTTAATGCTTCTACTTTAAATGCCCCAGTGAAGACACCCAGTATTCACAGAATTCTGATTATCCCCTCTGGGCAAATGAAGCCAGTACAAAGCTAAGCATTCAAATTGTCATACAAAAATCTTACTTCTAAGCACCTTCAGTTTAAGCTTTCCTGCTAATTAAATTATGGTTCATAGTGAGATAGGCAGTAATACAATAAGATCACTGTTCTTTCATGGAATATTACATCAGAAGAAAATGAGAGACTTCACATATTTGTGGTGTATATTTCTTATTTGGGTAAGGAATATTTTATATATTTATATTTTATATATAATGTATGGTAAATTAAAATTATTTACTGTATTCATTAAATATTAAACTTTGATTCCTAAAACATAGGAACATTAGAAAGCCATCCTGAATGACCGCAAAAGTTTGTCAAGCCCAGAGCCTGGTCTCTGGTAGGGATCATAGGCAGATGCCTAAGTATGAGTAAGAACAGGGAAAGGATATACATTGTCTCTCCTTAAAACCTTCCAGCCTTCAAAAGCATTTTCAGCATTTTCAGGTTTCTGTATATTTAGTAATCTTCAGTTAATTTCTATTCCCTTAAATGCTCCACTCTTCTCTTGAATTTATGTAGATTTTTACTATCCACAACATTCTTTGACAGAGAGTTGCACTAATCAGCTATCTATTGCATGAACTACCTCTTTTATTTGTTTTGAAATTGATTCCAATTGGTTTTCACTTGATTTTCTCTCCCTCCTTCCATCATCCCCCCTGTATCTTATGGCATTATCTACAACATTATCTACAGTTTACAGCATTATCAAAACTGAATTAATAATACATACCATAGCTGCAGCACACGTCAGCTGTTAAGGACTGATTGCTCTCATCTGTCAGAGGTAGAAAACAAGAGCGCTAAACTTTATGCCAATGCAAATATATGAGCAATGTAACTACCCCTAAAATTGGCTGCTTCTTAATCTATGAATATACAGCAATTTGTAAAGTCTATAATGAAGAAATTACACATCCCCTTTGTCAGGAAACCTTCTGACTCTCCTTCACTTATTTCAACAAAAATGTAAATGAAAATACTATCAGAATTCATTCTGCAAAAACATAGCAATTCTGTGAATGACTATCTTATTTCACCTCAATCATTCCTAGGAGCAGCACTCTATGAAACAGAAGCTCGAAAGACATTAATTAATGTGGTGAAGTGGGAAAATCTCCAAACCCAAAATTACAGAGCTTGATAGCCACTGCAGAGTTTGGATCCTGCAAACAGTAGGTCACTGAGCCAAAGTGTATCAGCCAAGGATCTATGGCCATTTGGTTTGCTTCCCCATAACTCTGTGTTGCTATTTGCATCAAGATTTTTACATTATTGTTGCACAACAAATAAAGGTACTGAGGCCATTTCAACTACAAAATGTGTTTAACATACAATTTTCCTCATGTGTAGAAATATTCTCCATTGCTTTGAATGCAAACAAATCCAGGAGATGTTTTCTATTTCAGAAAACAGTGGAAGTGGGGGAAGGATAGCATTATATACAAGAACTGAGGGGAGAAGCAAAAAAGGAAATAGTTTTTCACACCACATAAGTGAAGTAGTCCTCTGTGTCTGACTGTATTAAACTTTCCCACCTATACTGATACAAATCAACTTTCATTAACATCTGCCAAAGTGTTACTTTGAACAACAGCAAGATATGATTTGAGGTTATTTTTATTTTGGGTTAATCCTATCTAACTTTGTTTGTACAATTTTGCTTCTGTTTTACAATATTTTTTGCTCAGTGTTGGCTATTTAAATCAGATTGCCTTGTTCTAGCACATCTAGCTTAGAAATCTCATGCTTTGATAGCACATTTAGCAACTGAAACTGGTTGACCTGGCAGTGCTAAAAAACTTAATTTAAAAAGCAACAAAGATTAGTTAATCTTCTAGAGAGATTAGTAAAATACCTTCTTACACACAGTCTGTTCCAACTCTGGTTTTAAGCCAATGTGAAACTTTCAAATAGCTTCAGCTGGAGATAGATAAATTTTTCTCTCAAGCAAATCATCAGCTTGGGAATCTCTGCCTAAATATGGACTTCACGATGAGAAGAATGTCTCTGAATCTGAAATCTGACCAAATTCTCTCCACAAATAGAAGCAGACAATTCTCAACAGTCTTCAAAAGACTTAATTTCTGAGACAGAATTACTGTCTTTCAAAAGCTTTTGTATTTCTATTAATTGCTTCTGCTATTTTTGCATTAGCATGTAGTTACTTTCACAATGAGATTTTTGTCTTGCCCTGCCCCAAACCCACTAAAACCAGTAAAACAAACACCCAAGTTCTCCTCAAAATTCCCATTTCACTTTTCAGTATTTTTTGCATTACAAAATACTACTGTATTCTGAATTATTTAGGTTTATATACAGTACTGTCTGTTGTTTTGCGGAAGCATTTCAGTATGTTTACTACATTTTTTTATTGCTGTGCAATTTTAAAACTTTCCTGTGAAAATGCAACAGTGATACACATTTTCACAATGCACTTATTGTGTTTATAAATGGAAGGAAACCCTCAATTTGTTAGCAGAAATTATAATGTCTCTCCAGAAACCCTCACCTCCATATGAATTCTAAGAGTTCTCTGTGACACGACTGATCCTTAAAACAACCAAAGCAATTTTCAGTAAATCACCTTATTATTCATATTCACTGTCTGTATTCATTTATATCCAGCATGCTTCTTTATCACTTCATTACTTTTCATTTTTACTGACTGCAGCTGTTCCAATTTCCCTTGCAGAAATCTAATCATAAGCTACCATGTGTCATCTTAGTGATATTCACTAATTGTAGTAAGTTTGTCTTTATCATGTCTTCTTTATTACTTTACCCAGGATCTTCTATCTTCTTTAATAATTAACCACACTCAGATGTTACAGTTTTATTAGTCTGAAATGTAACACAATTAGATTATTAACCTCTGCTTTAACACTACTCTACAGCTGCCTCTCCAAATAATCATGTTATTTAAAAAGGAAGGGGCGACTCAGCCTCAGCCATTTTGGCCCTTGGGTAATGTTAATTGGGTCAACAAGATTGTGTCTAAGCTATAACCGAGAGCAGAATTTGTCCCTGTACAAATGTACAAACTACTCTGGGTTTATATACCTATTTTCTTTGTATAGGTAAACATATTTTTGTGTTTATGACTGCTTGTGCTAAAGGTTGTTGACCTTTTCAGCTGCAGAATTCAGAATAAGGGAGCAAAACTCTTTGAAACAAGTCCTTCCTAGCTGTTTCATCAAGAAAGCAAGAACAGGCACTACATGGTAGACCACAGATACACTTCACAAACTGTATACTTCTTGTTATACCGTCAACACTGTGCCACATACAGTGCACCTTCCATGCAATAAGCCTGCTGGATTCATTCCTACTTTTGGCAGCTCTGAGTCACAAATGCAATTTTAACAAGGTTTCTTCGAAGAAAACAGCTAGGAGTATTCTACAAGAATCTTCACAAAGCTACTGGGGTAATAATAGGCATTCCTGTGGGACTGTTCTTTGCCCAATTCTTCCTAAGGGTATCCAGGAAAAAACAGCTGGCCTTTGAATTAGTTCTTACTGGTCAGAAAACCACCAATTTAAATTCTCTAAAAAATGTCTATTCAATGATTAACTGAGGCATGAAATAAAATTTAAAAAAACCCAAACAAAATAAAAAGAAAGTTAGGAAAGAAATGAGGCATAAAGGAGAAGCATCATTATGTTAGTGAATAAATGAATGCTGTATCTGTATACAAAAAGTATTCCTCAGTGTTTGCTTTAGTTCTAATATTCCTGAACCAAATATCTTTGGTGGCCAGTCAAAAAGATCTGGATTATATGGATCGTGGGCCTGATGTAGAATATCAATTCTGCTGTTACCATCCTCTCATATACTTAGTTAAGATACCCCACAGAAATGCGCAATCAAATCCCAAAGAAATATTTCAAAGGAGGGTGTTTGAAAATAATTGCATCTTAACATACGTGTGCCACCAAATCGGACAGTTTTGTAACTTGAAAAATAGTCCTCTGTGTAACACAGTCTATACTTGTTTAGTGTGCTTCAGCTCTCACTGTAGTTTACCATCTTTATATCTTTTAAATTTAGCTGCTGAACATGTTTTCCAGATAACAATGCTGTAAAACACAATCAGTTTCCTTCTTTTATTTTTAATACCAAGCTACAGTAATAATGGTTTACATCTTTGGTTTTTCCACTTTTTCTTTGCAAAATCCTTTGACTTTTCTGTTTTAAAAAAATCTTTATTATTACTTTATTTATCCTGATTTTAAATTGATTTTTAAAGTACTCCATGTTCAATTTATTTAATTTCATTCCCCATGTTTTCTTTTCAAGGCAGACATCTTAAACATTTTAAAAATTGATGCTCTTGACTGCTAAATACCTGCCTCTACTTTCTGACTGCTCTTCCCTCAAAACCCCTCTTTTTTTCTTTCTTCCTAGATCTGTTTCACTACTTAATATAATTTTCTTTCTGTCAACCATTTGTTTACTTTAGAGAACTCTTCCTTCCTGTGTTCACTCATTGTATATATTACCCCATTGTGACTTCTTTTCCTATTCATTGATGACTACCTGCACAGATTCCAGCTATCATTTAAATCACTACAAAAACCATGATTTCCATTTAGCTATTTCCCTCAAAATAATCCAAGCAACTCCTAAACTTCATGTCTATGATGTCAAGTTGGCCATAAATCTGTTCAGTGCAGCTCTTTTAATTTACTCATGTTGGTATTGCCATTCACTTCATTAAAAAACATGAAAAAAATTAAGAAAAATATTTACTGTCTTCTCCATTAAACATAATTATCCAGCGAAAGTATTTCTACCACATGCACTATTTTGTTTTTGCCTGGTGGTATTGCTGTTTACCAGGGCTTTTAAGAACTCTGCTGGAGTCCCAGCTCTACACTGTTTACAAACACCGAAAAAAATTACAATCCTGACTGGAAATACCTTGCAGTCTACAGGAATCAACAGATGGAAAGAGCCAGATGAAGCAGTACTGGCAACAAAGATACTGTCTTACCATTCTAAGCAATGGTCTGCATGTCAGTAACATAACAATTGCAGAAGCACTTGTAGGCATCACACAGGAAAAAAAAAAAAAAAAGAAAAAGATGGGTTTGGCTGGAGATAGCAGCATTCTTATCTTGGGAATCTCATTTCAAACACAAATGGTAGGATTCTGAAAGATCTAATAGTGCTTGTTTGAAAAATCAACAATGGGATAATGGCAGCTGAAATCCTGGGCAACCAACAGTAGGGAGAAGCACCCCAGCTGCAAAACAGATAACATAATAGATAAACTGCTGTAAGGTGTTGCAGGTGGATCAGTCTGCTATTCTAACAGCAGAAACTCAAATGCCTGATGACCAGCTTATATCATTCTGGCTTTCTTCTGGAGGATGTAAGTGTTAGTTAAATAAACAAGGTAATAATTAGATATGCTATTGACAGTTCACATGTTCCAGATCCACACATTCAAAATTAACAGTCTCAAGACTTATGCCACAACTTGAAAAGCTAAGCTGTATATAAATTTAATGTATACATCAGAGAGGCAGCAACAACACTGGCAAACAACAGTGGGATTATCACAGTCCAGTGCTGCATGTTATGAAAGAACAAGTCTTCATGCTGCAGCCAGCCTTTTCTTTCAGAATACATTTGCTTTCACTTGTTTCACACAGTGTTTGCATGTTTCTCATGTCCACTCTTTTCAAGTGAGGATTTTTATGTTTCCTCGGTTTTTTTGAACTGCCTGTCACACTGCAGCATTTTTTCTTTCATTCTAAACAAAGACATTCAATTTCACCCTGGTTGAGACACACTGTGATGGGTTGACCTTGGCTGGATGCCAGGTGTCACCAAAGCTGCTCTATCGCTCCCCCTCCTCAGCTGCACAGGGGAGAGAAAATATAACAAAAGGCTTGTGGGTCAAGATAAGGACAGGGAGATATCATTCACCAATTACTGTCATGAGCAAAACAGACTCAACTTGGGGAAAATTAATTTAATTTATTACCAATCAAGTCAGAGTAGGGTAATGAGAAAACAAAAACTAAATCTTGAAACACCTTCCCCCCACTCCTTCCTTCTTCCCAGCTCAGCTTTGCTCCTGATTTTCTCTGCCTTCTCCCCCTGAAGCTGCACAGGGGGATGGGGAATGGGGGTTGTGGTCAGTTCATCACCCATTGTCTCTGCTGCTCCTTCCTCCTCAGGGGGAGTACTCCTCACACTCTTCCCCTGCTCCAGAATGGGGTCTCTCCCATGGGAGACAGTCCTCCACAAACTTCTGCAGAGTGGATCCCTTCCATGAGCTGCAGTCCCTCAGGAACAGACTGCTCCAGCGTGGGTCCCCCATGGGGTCACAAATCCTGTCAGCAAACCTGCTCCAGCGTGGGCTCCTCTCTCCACAGGTCACAGGTCCTGCCAGGAGCCTGCTCCAGCGCAAGCTCTCCATGGGGTCACAGCCTCCTTCAGGTGAATCCACCTGCTCTGAGTGGGGTCCTCCAGGGGCTGCAGGTGGAGATCTGCTCCGCCGTGGACCTCCATGGGCTGCAGGGGCACAGCCTGCCCCACCAGGGGCTGCACCAGGGGCTGCAGGGGAATCTCTGCCCTGGTGCCAGGAGCACCTCCTCACCCTCCTTCTTCACTGACCTTGGTGTCTGCAGAGTTGTTTCTCTCACATATTCTCACTTTCTCTTCTGACTGCGGCTGGTGTTGTGCAGGGTTTTTTTTCCCCCTTCTTAAATACACTATCACAGAGGTGCTACCCGCATTGCCAATGGGCTCAGCCCTGGCCAGTGGGGGGTATGTCTTGGAGCCAGCTGGCATTGGCTGTCAGACATAGGGGAAGCTTCTAGCAGTTTCTCACAGAAGTCACTCCTGTAGCCGCTCTGTTACCAAAACCTTGCCACGCAAACCCAATACACACACCAAACCACAGCTGATTAGGAATACCATAAGTACTCTTCATTATTATTAAACTGAAGTGTTCTCAGTACAAAAGCATCATAGGTACCTGCAACTCTAACAAGTTTTAGGAATCCAGACACCTCTACTAGTCTATAATCCAGAAAGAAATTATATTTTTTGTGAATCATAGTTTCACAAGAGTTCAGTTCCTTTGCTGAATTTTCTGCCTGAAATCTTAAGGTGGTTCTTTTCATAGAAACTTTTTTCTTCCCCTGTGTGTGCAGGTCATTGTCCAGTGAATTGTATCATATGGTGTCTTGGACAAATGTCCTTTACAGTGTTTGAATTAGCAACACTGTTCTGATATTCTAACAACCAGAAACAATCCCCCTGATGATCTGGTGGTTGGGGTTTTTTTTTATTTTGGGAGGTCCTTGAAGTCATTTAACCTTTAAAGCTTATAAGGGACTTCTTTCATAATAAGATTATGTCTGTGATTAGTCCTGAGGCTTCTCCCTGGGGATTCTCTTTTGTGCAAATTTGTTAGATACCTTCATGGCTGAATGGCTTGTTCTGCAGTTGATAGCCTGGGATTACACTGAAATCAGACTGTAGCTGATATCCACAGGAATTTGCTGTGTCCCTTTACAGGAAAGCAAACCTTGACTCCTCCCCTCCTCATTTGGAATGACTGAGAACTCTCTAATAGAGTTTGCAGAGATTTCCTTACCCATTATGCTGCACTGCAGGTTTTCCTGTAGGAGGGGTGCTCAGACTTACTTCTCTGCGTTTTTAGTCAAACCATCTGCAACAATAGCAGAAAGTTGATGAAATAGCTGAGAGTGGGGAATGATTGCTGTTTGTTTAGTTTTATGTCCTGTTACAGTATTTCCTGCACGACATTTAACATGTGTAATACATGGAGCAGCATGATCATGTAAGCAGAAACAGTTTTCCCACACAATATTCAACTGGTATCCTCAAAAGGTCCAATCTGCATGCTTTCAACTTCTGCTGTGTTTGTAGCTGAAAGGATTCAGCACCTTCTAATTCTGGTTTCTAAAATCTCAACTGCAACAGAGAAAGTCTTGAACAAAAATAATTTTGAACCTCATGCCAGCTGCTGTCAGGATGTGGAAATGTATATGTGGTGGCCATGTGGCAGCTGCAAACTAGAACTTACTAGTCTGACTAGTACTGTAAAAGACCAATATCCCACATCCCCACTCCATTCATTCTGCTCCCTGTACTTCTATCTAGAATCCAGCCATACCATACACCAATGTAAATAGAGTTCCCAAGCCTCTCTTAAATTGCTGTGGATTGGGACTTAAAATATAACCTACCACTAAGCCAATACTGGGAATGCCTTTGCTAGCACTCTCCACACTTTGAAATCACAAGTTTAGGTTCTTCACATGGTCTCAGAGCTTTCTTTTCTTGTAAAGTTGCTACCCAAATAGTAAGGTCTTTGGTATCATGCACAGAAGAACAAGATTCATTTGCCGTCTTTTTGCCTTGACATGTTTTTATGGTTCAGGTAGTGGAGCATTTTGGAGTAAGAAGTAATTTTCTTTTGAAGTTGATTTCATTTTTATCATTCTTTATTTCCCTCTTTTTTTTATGACACAGCCTTATTAAACTTGATTCCAGCCCTCACTATAGTGGCTGATGCACTATCAAGGAGAAAAGAGTTCTAAGGCAGCCATACTATCATGACAAAAATCAATCTTACTTTTTAAGCCACATTCATTGTCACGGTTCTGAAGTTCAAAGAAAATGGCTAGACCAGATGCAGCTGAAGTCTTGGTCATAAAGTCTATAGCACAGGCTGTGAAGAACAGTTTTTCTTGTGCTTTCATATTTTGAAGTAATTATTTTATAGTGTCTGCAGACTTATCTGAAGACCTATCTTAGGGCACCATCTCTTGCTGCATTACTACAATAAAACATATGTTTAGTTTATGAAGTAATACCATTTGTTAGGTTTAGCAGTGTTACACAATCTAACAGTGAACACACAATTCTTAATTTGCCAGGTGCAGTTTGGAAGGAATCTTCCCATGAAAATGAAAGCTGTTTTCATTGGAGTCCTGATTACTAAGATGTGCCTAAAGATTTCTTCGGTAATGTGGAGTATGTGTAGCACACTGACATCTCTACTGAGAAAATATTTGAGCCAGTTGGAGACATGTCCTCACTCACAAAGGTCAGCCAATGTGAAGTGTAACAGCTATTATTTTGGGCTTTCAAAGACTGGGAAGTCTGTACACTGTTTTTTCCCTTCTCTCCCTAGAGAAAGGATAAATACCAAATGGGCCCAGCTGAGATCTGTAAACTTAACAGATAGAGATGGGGAATAAATGATCTCAGATCAGTGGTCACCACAGATTTTTGCTTCAAGACTAAGTTAAGGGCATCTCTTCATGTGGGTCTGATTTCCTTTCTCTTTTTCCCCTCGGGAATATTCAGCTATGGGATTGTATGTGGCCTCTTGCCCTGCATTTAATATCATCTTTCTTTCTGATTTTTTTTTTATCAGAGAAGTAGCTTTAAATTCATATTATGTCTCCATTGCAGCCTTGCTGTTAGAGGATTTCTAGATATTACACTGAATTAACCCATCTCCTACCCCAATCAAGCCCAGACCCTGGCCTCAGTCTGGGTTTGTGGTAGCTGTGACCAGTCTCAAGATTCTAGATGTGTCTTCTTACCTTCACACTGTACTTCATCCTAAAATTTGTTGAGCATTCAAGTGCTCCTGTCATTAGACAAATCATGAAGGCTGGACACTTTCATTATCCTCTTGCTATTCAAGAAAAATGTTACAGTAGATGGTTCTGAGTCACCATTTTGGCTTGCCTTGATGTAGATATCCTCATAACGCTTGCAGCAGTAGTTCACTGTAGAGACATTATTTTATCTGCACATTTGCTTGTAAACTCAGGTAAACATGTAATACTGAACCAAGTTTGCAGACAGGGTGGAGAGTTTCTGTGCTTCTTCAGTTGGGTGAACAATCCAGATACAGAAGATTCATTTTTGTGTCATTACTTAGTCACAATTTGCAACAAAATTAATTAGAAATTAAGATTTTGCTGTGTAAATGACACCTGCAAAATCCAACAAAGTGACATGAAAAAAAAAACCAAGCTATTATATCCAGGTAAGCAAGGTATATTCAGTCTGAGAGGATGAATACATTAATGAGTTTAGACTGCTACCAATAATCCATTTAGTTGTGTCCACAATGCTCCAAGTTGGAGAGACTAACTTGCAGCACAGCTTTGTTTTGTTCAACACCTTTGCAAGTATTGAAATAAAGTCTTTCTAAGGTCTGAACTTCAAACTTGTCCATTTGCCACTACTGAAATGGAGCTGAAGAAAATATGTTTCAAGAATGGTATTTCTGGAAGAGAAAGAAAATTCATGTTTCAGTCTACAGTGGAAAAGATGTCCCTCATTTAGTGGCTTAAAACTATGTTTTTCATTCAAGTTTTCAACATTCTGCCTGTATAGCACTGTCTACTTGAGCTTTCATTGGAAAATTTTTGATGGCATGAAGACTATTGTTGACTCAGTAGAATTTCCAATATACTTAACATTAAGCCTATGTATCAATGCTGTGTGGGGCAGAGAACTTAATATCTCAGATCTTGAAGATAAACTTTCAACCAGAAGCCCCCAATGATAAGCAAGGGCTTAACTGCTATTTGCCTATGATATGGGGTTTCTATCCTATGTCACCACCAAGCTGGTATTTCATTCCATTTCTTTAGGTTTTGCCACATAGGCACAGAGACTTTTATTTTCTATGACCTGGAAGCCATTGCATAAAAAACATTTCTTCTGGGAAAGTCATCACATGAAGGGAGCAGAGGTTACTGCTGTTAGTACAGATAGCTTCCAAAGGAGTAGGAAAGAAAGACAGCTGTGGCTTCCAAATCCCTCACAACCATTCCTAAAACTCTTTGACATGTTGAAGGAAATGGCATGCACTTTTCAAAGGTGCAGAAAATCTATACTCCAGCAGTGAAAACCTTCTTGCTGCATAGTGCACAGGTAGTTGTTATGAAGCTAAATACTTATAATAATAGCTTCATAAAACAATTAAACTGTGTTATTGTTTGTTACCAAGGATTGCGAAGAATGAAAAAAACTTACTCAAATGCAAGTTCAATCACTTTTTATACAAAAAGCATGCTCAGGAAGAATGCAATTTATATTCATATGTATTTTTTACCTGTCATTCTTTCAGCTTGATGGATGTCAGAATACTACATTTTTTTAGTAGACTCGCAATTGCTAGAGAACTTAAATACACCCTGTGATTATATGCTGCAGGGCCAACAGCTGAAATGCCAAATGGCCATTGCACTGCTCCTGGCAACACTATTCTCCCTTTGTGGCAGAAATTCAGGTGCTTGTCTTAAGCTGCAATTAGCATTTGATGTTTGGAATAGGTTTTGGTTTCTCTCTTTCCCTCTCTCACTCCTTCTTTCTCTCTCTTTTCAGGCCTATTGAGTCAGTCAGAACACTCATAAATTATCATTTCAGCCAGGTCAGAAAGCAGGTTTCCTACTACATTGTTTGACGTTATGGAATTGTTGTTCCTTTTTGTGTTAAGAAAGGGCATGGCAAACTTGCCAAATTCGTAACCTTATAAAGATATCTAGGAAGTACTGGCAATGTATGCATAAGAGTGAAATTAATATTGAAATGACTAGGAGGGCACCATTATAATCACCAATAATGGAGTGACCAAGAATAAAATGTTGCAGAATCTCAAAGCTCAGATTAAATATATATTATAAATACAGATTATAGATATAGTAAAAGTGACCAGTTTTCTATTTACAACTTCTGAAAATTATTACAGAGAAAATGTACAAAAAACTCCCCTATTTTTTTGGTCTTCGTAAGTAAAAAGAGAACCAGTAGATGGCAAAATAAGCATCTATTATCTGTATCTTCATGGACATATTACATGGACCCTTCTATATGAAGAGATAAACCATCTTCATTTGATTTTCAACTCAATTCCTTGGAGATACATGAATTGCTTCCTGGTTTAGCAAGAGCTAACATGCCACTTCAGGGTGACCAGAAACGTCAACTGCAGTTCTGCTGGATAAGCTATTTTATACTGCAGTGACATATATAACAAGGTATGCCGTGTACATGGATGTTAGAGTTGTTCAGTTACCATTTGGACAGACGCTAACTAAATCTAGTTAGTATCCCATATCAACTTGCTAAAACCTTAACAAAATCAATTGCATATCTAATTCTCTATGAGTCGCCTAAAGCATTTTAGCTAGATGGCACTTAACCACAATCAGGGAAAAACATGTCCAATCAGAATGTCAGCAGTGTTTTACTGTTCGCTAGTCTGACAGCATAGTCTAGAATATTTTATTGCTCCTGAGAGCACCTGCACTTGTTAATTAATTATTTCCTAAGTCTAGCAAAACACAATAAACTTAATACCATCTTGATTTCTTCACCACTTCAACTCTCACTTTATTTTTAATAGCTTCTATTCTGGAAAAGCTGAAATAAGAAACTAGTGCTTTGTAAGAGTGAGTGTTTGAAATACAGCTGTCAGATGTAAAGCAGAGACAACTAATGTTAACAATGAGTTTTAAGGTGTGATCAGACCTAAATAGTCATGAAGATGTGAACAGATTTAATTACCAATCTTCTGTAAGTTTTAAGTATCCTACTCTATACCAATTGGTTTTGGATAGATTGGACAGTGACATGGATTCAGTGGAACACCAGTCTGATTTAGCATGACGGTTCCCACATCCATTTTCCTGGTTTATTGAAAGGCTGAGAATAAAAATTGTAATAGTTCCTGGGGATCTATATAAAAGCAAACACAATGATGTATGACATGACAAATCAAGGCCTCTTGTAAGATTTCAAAAACAATTGTATTAGTGTCATTTTTCTTGCAGAATAGGATTCCTGTGTAGAATATGAGATCAGACAGAATCTAAGAAATATTAGGTTATTTTTAGACAAATTTAAAAATACTTCAAAAAAGAAATTATACAGTAATAGCAGTGGACTAGCATTAACATTGCATCAGCAAGAGACATTTTTTGTTAGATTTTAAAACCTTCATCCAAAAAAAAGCCCTGTTGAAATTGATGTCAGTATGAATAAGGACTACTGAAGGGTCATTAGTAATAGTTCCACTATATTAAGTCTTGTAGATATACACTGTGCATCAATATGAAGCCTAGATATATTCAATAGTTGCCCAGAGTACTTCTATTCAGGATGTCCTTTACTCTATCCCCTGTTCAAAGTTGCAAGTAACTAGACAATCATGTAAAGCTGAAAGACCAATAAGTAATTGTGTCATATCTGTCATCTCCTGCGTTGACATTTTCATGGAATGATTAGCATGATTCCTGAATATATTATTTCTATGAGCAAAATACAAATCAAAAGCAAATAAAATCATGTCAATCATTACACAACAGTACTTGAATATCCTATACCAAGTTGGTTCCTTCACGTTCCCGACTGAAAAGCCCGTGGCTTACATCAGCAGCTCAGTGTATAACAATAGGTATGGGGAAGCAGCAGAGGGAAATATCTAAGCCATATTTTCTACAAAAAAAAAAGACTGTCCCCCACAGCCACTGAGGTTCCCCTTATCCTAATGAGGATACACTGATATAAAGGCAAAAGGAGAATCCATCATATTATTCTACGTAGTTCTGTATCTCTATTTTCTTTGCATTCCCAGGAAATGAAACTAGAATTCATATCTAAGTATCTCCTGCATAGAAGGCAAATGATGTGGTTGCAATTGTAGCACTGAGGTTGTTTAAAAATAAGGGCAAAGTACTGAGTTAGCAAGGCTGACATACACACATTCTAATATACATACAACTGAGGTTTTAGGGTAGACCTCAGTTCCACCACTGCCATGCCAGGGTAATATAATGCCATTGAAGTGCCATTCTGCTGTTTGGTTTGGTTTGATTTTAAATCTACAACTCATAAAGTTTCTTGCAACAGATAAAGAAGAGGAAGCACAAACTATTGTAACTGCAATAAGTTTCTCTCATTTAAAGTGTGGAAGAAAACGAGTTAAGAATAAGCATACTTCTGAACACTCTTCTGCTATAGACTGTAGAGGAACTACCATGAAAAGAACTGAAGATGGTTATTTAAAATATAGGTCTCCACCTTTATATTACACTAACTCATTTCTCAAAGAGACATATTTTGATGTGGCTGCAGTGACAAAATGTCAAAAAGTCCCATGAATTTCCAGTTATTTTAATAACACTTAGAACAGGTACCAAGAACATGGGAATGAGAACAGGCCATTGTCTAAAACAAATGCACATCATTCCAGACAAACTCTAGACATGTTGCCTTGACTTAGCATTGTGATGCCTGTTAGCACAGTACAATTAATTGGCTTTTTCACGGAAAAAAATGCATTTAGATCGTATACTATTTCCTGCCAATGCAGACTTCTGAGCATCTCACCGTTACCATAACATCAGTCAAGATACTAGGAAATAGTGTTATCCAATAATATTAACGACAGAGAGAATTATTCAGTTGCTATGGATTAAGACCATAGTTGACTCTGTAGCAGGACAAATTTACATGGACTAAGAACATAAACCTAATACATTTTTATGAATTAAAGGCATTGATTCATGTAACTTGAACAGCCTGTGGATTCTTTCTTCCTCCTTGAATGGACACGACCAATAAGATGTTGTTCATTTGTTAGCTCACACTTTTCTATTCCTCTTCATGCTGAACTTTTTTCATAACTCATTAAAAGTGACTAGCATAATCCTAAACTTCCATAGTGCATGTTGCCTCCCTTATAGCAGTACCTCTCTCTATCCTTCCTTTCCTTGCCACTTTTAAAATGTAAGCACATAGTCTTTGGATCCATCATGGTGAAAAATTCACCCTTTGCAGTCATCTGTAGATCTCTTCAAAGCCCAGATAATAGTGAACAACTGTGTCCATATACACCTCAATAATGTTATACATAATGCATTTCAAAAGGTAACAGAAGTCACTAAAGATCTTTGCTTGCTTGTTCTGGCTGGTGTGCAAAGCTGATCATGTGTGGCAAAGCTGATCATACTTATTTAGGAGTGGTTAGCAGACCATGAATAAATGTTAGCAGAAATTCTAACCTTTCCATGTTAAAATAAAAAACGTCAATAAATTATTTAAAATAACACCAGCAGCTCAGACATGAGATTTTGCATTTTTCAGTTCATGTCAGCGTACTTTTGATGGGTGCATCACTATTGAAGGTTCATCATAGTTGAAAATGACAATATAGGAATAGCATGATATGAAGTTTGGGAACTTACGTAGGCTAGGATTTGATGCCACTGATAACAGTATTCTTGCTTCTAAGCATTTTGTTATGGAGGAAATACATTTGATCAGCTTCATCTCTTGACATCTGAATATGCGATCTAAATTTTTTGGTTTAATGTTATAAGTGATGAACCACTTGACCATGTAGATGCTCATAAACAAGTGTACCGGGTCTGGCTGAGCCGGAATTGGTTTTCCCCTGTAGCAGCCCTCATGGTGCTGTGTTTTATGTTGGGAGCTGGCAGGGTGTTGATAGCACACTGGTGTTGTGGCTACTGCTGAGTAGTGCTTACACAGCACCAAGGCTCTTTCTGACATTTCCCCCCCCCAGTGGGACGGGGTGGGCAAGATCTTGGGAGGGGACACAACCAGGACAGCTGACCCGAACTGACCAAAGGGATATTCCAGACCACATGACATCTGCTCAGTATAAAGCTGGGAGAAAGGAGGAAGGGGGTGGGGTCACCCTTGGTCCTCCGAGGCAACCACTACGCGTATTGGAGCCCTGCTTCCTGAGAAGGCCCGACATCGCCTGTTCATGGGAAGTAGAGAATAAATCTGTTTTCTTTTTTTTTGCTTCCGCGCGCGGACCTTTGCTTCGCTTTGCTTATATTAAAACTGCTGTTGTTTTACCCACAAGGGTTGTTTTGTTTTCCTATCTTATTTTCTTTCCCCTCTTTGCCCTGTTGAGAAAAAAAGGGGAAAGCGGGGGAAGTGATAGAGCGACTTGGTGGGTACCTGGCATTTAGCCAAGGTCAAACCACCACAACAAGGTAAATGGGAAGTCAAAGCCGTAAATCTCAGTGACACAAAGTATCTTTTCAAGCTGGTAACATGATTTTGCCCTACCACTCAATCAGCAAAGTATTATTTGTGGAGGAATATATGAAGGACTAATTTCACTCATCACAGAAAGGCATCAAACTCTCCTCTTTTAGCAGCTTTTTAATAACACAGAGGAACACTGTACTATATGGTCTCTTTCACTTTTTTTCATCCATTCATCTTTTATAAATGGAAAGGTTTGCTTTATCTGCTGTCAGTAATTAATCACATCTCCAATCAAGATCTATTTTTTCTGTAGTTCATTTGCTTTTTAGGTTAGGAAGACATTTAGCAGAAATAAGCGGATTCTGCTGGAGTGTTTTCATATATATTAAAATATTTTACTCAATACTCTAGATCTGTTTAATTTTTACAATGTTTCATACAACTTTGTAGTTTTAAAACATCTATTCTGCCTGTGCTTCATTATCTCACTTTCTATTCTTTTATCCTGTTCCCATGCTAGTTTAAATGAAGCCTTTACTATTTCTCTCCTCTATCAACTTGTTTTAATAATTCAATATTTGAATGACTTTATCCACTATAAATCAAAAATGGCTGATTCTATTACTGGTATATATCTTCAAGACAGAGATTTTTTAACTCAAAACAAATATTTGTCTATTAAGGACAATATATAGTGGACATGTGCTTAGAAGACTTTACTGACCAACTAATCAATAGCTTCTGATCACCCTTATATTTCTCCCTTTTCCCATTCTCTCCAGGTTCAAATGGTTGTCTTCCATGGAAATTCCGTTAGTGTTCCCTTAACTGTATTAGTACCACAGCAAGTCAACTGAATGTAAGGTCTTATCTCCCGATCTTCCATTCAGCTTGCCACAGCATATAGTGCAGCAGACAATATACAGAACAAGCCTCAAGGGATTTCTGATAACCACTATTCTTCCACATCAGGAAGACTTCTCAACTTCTACATCAAAGCAGCTCTGCAGTTGCTTTATGCAGTCATGTCAGGGACTGGAGATGTGACCCAAAAGGGACTGCTTCTTAAGCAAGGTATTTTGAAGAATAGTTAGGTATTGACTTCTATTCCTTTAAGTGATTCTGGCTATGAACCTTTAAATAAGGAGTATTTACTGATGCAGAGAAATATATATGTTCCATTGAACACTAAAACAAATTCTATTTTTTAGGTTTTGGCAATAGCTGTTGTAACTCCTGACAGAATTTCCTTGTTTTATACTTTCCAGCTAATGGAAGCCAGGAAGCACTTGTAAAAACTGTAACATTTCCTGCAGTGTGTGAACTGTGGCTGAATCCAGGTTTTACATTCCAGTATATTGATGTTTAAACCTTGGTAATGGTTTACCTGAACAGAGCCAGTCTCCTGCTCAGCAGTGCAGTATTTTTGTACAAGTAGCTGGGAGGGGTCCAGGAAGTTCTGGAGGTGGGAGGGAGCCTGGGAAATGTCAGCAACAGTTTTAGCAGGTTGGAATAGTTCAGTGGAGGTCAGGGTAAAGAAAAGGGCTGGAAAAGCTTGAGGGAGCCTCTGGGTGCTCAAGATACTGATAGGAGACAGTAGGATTTCAGAATGTCTCCCTAAAAGGATAGGGAAGAGCAGAAATTAGTAAATCAGAGTTTCAAAGAAAAAACTGGGCTCTGTTAGGGGTTTCCGAGAATACTGCAGGCATCATTCAGTGCTCAGCATTACTCATCTGTGCCTCAGTCTGTCCCTCAGAGGGACAAAAGGTGTGAATTAGGTAATACATTACTATGAACAATAATGCACTAAAACTAATGTTGGTGTTTAAGACATTTCCTGATTATTTCCACACAAATTTCTTGTTAATACTGGAATTGAACATTATCTAGCAAGTGAGCATAGAAACTCCTAGAAAAAGAAGCTGAATGTGAAAATGAAGACAACTAAGTGATGAAAATTATCTTTGTTTATAAAAGCCAACTCTCCTGCTAGCAAACAAAACAAGAGTTAGTACAACTCAGCAGATATTCATATTATATTCCCCTCCTAAGTTACAGGCCTGATCCAAAACCAGGTTGGGGTGAGGGAGAAAGACAAGGGACAGATTCCCTAGATGACAGCGATCTTGGTATTAGGCCTATTATATTGTTTTATTTTTTCTGAGAAACCTACTGACAACAGAAAGTGATGAAGAAATACCAAAACAGAAAGAAGTTTTGGTACTGTGTTGGTTTACCTGGAGACATACTCAGATTTTCAGAGCAAAACTGGAGAAAGACAAACCCACAGAGGCAATCAATTAATCAATGTAGCCTCCATTAACATCACTGATTATTAAAGTTGTCTAAGAATCTGGCCTGAGACCATGTAGAAGTGTCAAAAATATTTGACTTGCTATAAACACTATTGTCATTCTAACAGTAATAATAATAGAGTAATTTTCCTCAATTTATTTAATGAACTTTCGTCCCTTAACTCTCTGCTTCATTGGCATCTATGTTTTAAATTATATTATGTATTATTATCCTCAGGTAGTATATATACAGCTAAAAATAAATAGATACTTCTAATAAAAAAAAAAAAAAAGCCCAGCATTCGGTACTAAATCTTGCCACTTCAGTTTACGTGAGCTGTGATGACTTTTATTAGCAGCAATGGTCCTGCTTGGGTTAAAAGATCTTGTCCTTCTGACAGATTAAAGCACTTGTTATATTTCTCTTGCTGCACAATTCACATACTGGTTTCTTTGGTCTTCTTTTTTTTTCTGGTTTACAGGGTCTCTGGGCTCTGAAGCTTTCCTGGGCCCAGAAAGGAAGCATTACTGTTTCTCCTAGCAGTTTGGCACATATTCCTTCACAGACCAGGGGGATTCCATAGCCCCCGGTCAGTGCTTGCCTCCCCACTCAACTGAAACATGCCCTTCCTCATACAGTCTACCATGCCAGCCCTTTGCATTTACCATGTAGTAAGTAGAAGCATGAGGTAAGTATAGAGCAAACTTTGTTTAGGATTCTAAAACAAAAGTATATTTATACATAATTTATACATAATTTACATTTCAAAAAATCTCACGGTAATCCATTTCTCTGCCTTCTTTCCACACCATGCTAAAAAGAAATGGGGGAAAAAAACCAAAACAAGATTTGAGCAGTATGAGGCAGGCAGGATGTCACCATGCATATGGCATCTCCCCAGAATTCTGGGTCCCTCCTCTCTCTCTCTCTCTCAGACTGTCTCCTCCCACCCCCTCCCAGCTCACCATCTGTCAAACAAGAACTTCTGCACATTTACATTGTGTAACATCCCCACCTCTTCTCTTTCCTGACCCAAGCAAGTACTATGGCTCACAGAGTCATTGCTGACCCAACCAGTGTCTGGTTCAGAAAGCCTTACATCAGCCCTTTTTGCCTGACTTCGGGATTTTCCATTCTGCAAACCTATCTTTGCAGAGCAGTGTGGTAGGCCTAGTTCACCAAATCTTTAGCCATCTAAATTGTCCCAAGGCATTTCCTCTACATTAGGCAATTATAAGGCTTAATGATTGATTTTTGTAGGCACATATAACAGCCTTGTCAGTTCATAGTAGATGCTGAGGCACTTAGTATCTCTGTGTCACAACATCAAATAGAAACTCCTGATGGAGTTCTTGAACTTTAACAGGTTATTATAGGTTAAAGGACAAGGATGGAACCACTATCCATCTCTGAGCTGAAGGAGAGACAAGGAGAGGGCACAAACAAACTTTCTAACACCCCTACCCAGAAGTACAGTGAAAATTCTGCAACACAGGCTCCACCCAAAGGAACAGACCTGGGCTGCCAGTACTATTGATAAAAAGGCTGTCTTCAGCCTTGATACCTGCACAGTTCCTTACGGGAGACAAGTCTCCTCTATTCAAGAGTGGTATTTTCTTGACAGATATTGGGCAAAGGACAAAGGTAGAATAGCTTTACATTTTTATTTTCTGTTAGAGCTAGCTAAACCAGAAACAGCCTGGCTGTCCTTTAGTTCCTGATCTGTTTCCTTAGGAGCTAAATCCTAGATTTATGATTTCTTCTCATTAAAATGGCTCCCTGTTTTTTTATCAGCAATACCTAGAGCTGTGTATCCAGGTCTGAAAAGTTTTACAGTGCTATGAGAAGGGGGTTAGGAAGACAGGGATTATTAATTTGTTTTAAATTATTGCACAGCCTTGGGAAGAAAATACAAATGGTACATTGCATATTTCTTGATTTAATACATGTATTGTTCACTAAGATGCTGCTGCCTGCCCTTGCAGTTAATTTCAAAGGCACTTTTAATTACAGCTTCCATCATTCCAACTGCTTCTGTGTTATTTTTGCCAGTGTCCTGCCAGAAATAAAATTGAGTGTTAGAACAGCAAATAGCATTACCAATGAAGCAAACCACTCACAAAAAAAAACCCAGCAAGTATCTTTCTCTCAGAATAAACAAAGAGGAATGAGCATCCTGCATTACAAGGTTGTCACATACAGAGAACTCCAGCAAGCTTACTTTCTCTGTTCTTCATCCAGCAACTAATTTTTAAATAAAAATTAGTTTCATGCAGTTCTGTGGTACATATTCCCCAGTTAGCTCATGGTGAACTTGGCTCAGGGAACACTCAGAGAATTGTTGTATCACTTCTAACCATCACCAGATCACATGTCAACACAAATTTGGTCAGAACTGCACAGCTAGCAAAATCAACCAGTCCTGTCTCCTGGAAGAGACACCATCTCTCCTGGTACTCAGACTGCTCCTTTTTGACAGTGCCTACAGCAAGAAATAGAGCTGGAGGTTCAGAATTGAAGACATCGCAAATGAAATATCCACTTCCATTATCTCATCGCTCACTCTCTACCTTCTCAGTGTATCTGCATCAGGAGTAGTATACCCTTGCCTAGGTCTTGTATCTGCAGAAGGCATGGTCTTGGTGGAATTGAAGCAGTCATTTATAGTGGAAGGCCTACTCTTACTCCACGTCTACAAGCTGCTCCAGGTCTGTCTGTGTCTGACACAGGATTCTCCACACAACGCACTGTGATATTCCTTTGTTCCTTCAGGTTCCAGGTTGGTGGGATCGGAAGTCACATTTTGGAAGCGGCTGTACATAAGGACTCTGTGAAGGTAACTAGTCTAACAGTCCTCAAGGTCCTGTATACCCTTAGTACACTGCATTGTTTCCCATAGCTATCAACTCTAATTCTAAGAGCAAATCTGAGTGAAACAATCAGAAGAGCAAAGGCTACAAAAGTCAGAAGACCAACAGAGTAGGAAAAACTGGGGAAGAGGAGGTGTGACATTTGAAGATTGCCCCTAAGCACTGTCCTTACTTGCAGGGGCATGAAACCAACATGCCAATGGGCATTAAAAAGGTGATTTGATCACTCAGAATCTGGCAATCCATATTCATCCCACTTCATTACAAGTGGGATCAAATTTGGGGGTCAAAGAGTTGACAGCATCACAACTAAAAGGCAACCTCTGCTGTTTGTATAGTTCTTAATTCAGGTTAACTGTGGCTGATGGTCCTCCTCTCATAAAAAAATTCTGCTTTGAGTCAGCCAAGAACATCGGTCATTTCACTAGCTCACTTCAACTTGCTATTGTGTGACATGGACATTATAGCAGACATAACAAGGGAGCTCCAGGAGGCATAATGCAAGCAGTGACTGGCAAAGTTCAGCTGCCAAGGAACTGTAAGTACACTCCAATCAAAAAAGGTTCATACAAAAAAATCTACCATAAAGCTGCAAAAAAGAAGCAGCTAAAAGAAGAAGTGGAGAGCGAAGAATGTGTCCACAGATGTTCTGTTATGGCAGTCAGGTTACTGCATAGATTCTGGACATCTTTTTTAAGGTTCCTGGCTCCCAGGTCTTCTCCTTCCACTTCCCTAGACTTCACTCCTTTTGACTCTTCTACTACAGATAGTTCTCATTCTAGTTTTCCTCAATATTCCCAGCACATGAAAACTGGTCCCAGAGATCATTCCACATTCTTCTTCATGGACGCTTTGGTGTACTCCAGTATGATGTCACTCTCCCAGATGTACATGCCCCTTATGGTAGAAGGGGTCTCTTTTGATGTCAGGATGTTCATTGTTGCCTATGGCTTTCTTCTCCACACAGGGCCTGCATTGATTCAGATACCTAATAACTCCAAATACACTACTTCAGTTAGACCACAAAATGACATGTGTTCTTAAAAATTACTTTCCATCCATATATTCCTGCCCACATTGAATTATATCTATAGTCCCCAGCTGGGATCATGAAAAACACTTGTGAAATGCAACTTACTTTTCTGCAGTGTCATAGAGCTCAGACTTCAGCTCCAACTGAGCAGCAGTGGTTTTTTGTCAGCACTGTTGAATCCAGCTGTTCCAGATGTTTGTTAATGGGACTGAGGTGGAAAACAGTATCAAAGAAATGGAATGCCCTCCCACATGCATGTCCTAGTGAAGATGTGGGATAAAAGGTTTTGGGTAACATCAAAGAAATTGTCATGGAGCAAGGAAAAGTCCAGATTTCATATATACTCAAACCATGAAACAGGATGTGAATCTAAGCCAATCTATAAAAGTGTGACACCCTAAAAAGAGATTTATTAGAGTATTTGGCTACAGTTTTGCTCCTTCATCCTTCATAAACCCCAAAATGCAATTTACATACAATGAAATTAATCTTTGTGCTAATACCTAAGCACCACAAAATTTAAATTTCACTCAATACAAGAGAATTTCATAGTAGTCTTTATAGTCACCTGAAGAAAAAAGTTAAGACTTATCCCACTGCTTATAATGTTTCCCTTTACCTTGAGTATGGATATAATTTTTGGGGAAAAAAGTTAAGAGCAATCACCTCATGTTGTAAATTGTTTTGTTTCTTTTAGATGAAAATGACAATATATGAAAGTCTTTGTAGCAAACACACAAATCAATGAAGAAATTTGAGAAAATCTGGTTTAAAATCCAGGAATTTTAAAATGTTAGGTTGCTTCATTAATCTTAATCATTAATTTATATCCTGTACAGATTCAAATTAAGAAAAACATTCTATATTTGGAGTTTAGTCCTGCAGTCTTTGATTACTAAAACAAAATTTACTCAAGTGAATAAATCCAATTCGCCTGAAAGGACTACTTGCATAAGCAAGTAATTCTTCCAAGTATAAATGTTCTGAGAACAAATATTTGTTAATTGCACAATAGAAATTACCAGGAAGTATATTGTTGTCACAAGCTTGAAGGCCAGATGGTCTTTTCCACACTCGTATTGCAAAAAATTACCTTGATCTATTATGAACTTTCTTGTTAAAAGGAAACTAGAAGTCATTACTTGACTCAGCAAAGAGGATTCCCACACTCCAGTCAGCAGTCAGCTAAAATGTTCTTGTTGCTTTTAAAGTTCATATGCTACTTCAAATTATTATTTTTAAAGAACCTCAGTATTTTCAACTATCTAGAAAGAGATTATTGAATTATCATTATCATTCTCTAGAATAAAAGTCCATTTAGGTCTGAAACAAAATCTGTTTCTTAGCATACCCATGCTCCTAAGGACGTGACTTAAAAGGAAGACTGAAGGCTGGTGGTCCCATTGCTTAATTTTCAGACCTGTAGTGATATTGGCAGAAATAACAAGACCGACTCTTTAAGTTTTCTGGGGTTTTCTTTTGTGTTTTGTGTTTTTATTTCAGTCAAAAAGAAACAAACAAAACAGAGTCAAAAAAAGTAATTTTGTATTGCAGTGGTCCTTAAAACCAATGGAATTTCCTATCAAGCCCCAGAAGAAATCATCAGGTAATCATCAGTCAAGCTGTAACAGATCCAAACGCTTTTTCCTCCACTGTTGTAAGGAGGTCCACCTGAAACTGTGACAGCCAATGAGAGCTACTGAAATAAAACCTAAAGCATGTCTTTCTTTGCAGTAACATTACAACAGAAACTGACAGAGCTTCTGGACATGGGACACAGCCCACACTTTGTTGCCAGAGTGCAAGCAAATCATGATTTCCTGAAAGAAATATTGTCTATGATGCCAGTCCTGGATCCCTACTCGCATTAAGATGGAGAGAGGGGTTTCTCTGAAACTGGTGTTCAGGGACAATAGTTTTCTGCTCTGTTGGCTGAGAAACCTCACAGACAGGGATTTAACCTCTGAAATGTGCATTTTTTTCTGAATATGCACACTGATTTCTGAAGATCTGTCAGAGACTGTAATCATACATGGGTTGGCCATGAACTCCTGTACTCCATTCAGAGAGTGATGTGATGAACAGATGAATAGAAGTTTCCTACTACATAGTTCTCCATGGAAGTATTTACAGAGGGAGTAAGAAAGGATTTACCAATCTAAAAATAATACTGTAGCAGAGCTGTTGGCAGTTTTCGAGGAAGACAAAGAACATGGCTGTTTCCAATAAGATTCCTTTATCTCTGAGTAGAACTCCTCTAAGGGACTGTGTTAGTCTGGTGACAATATTTACATGTGAAACAGACTCGCTTCCTGAAGGTAAGGAGAATATTCATACTGTCAAGTTATAATAGGGGCTAGAGCCTTGGGGTGTAACTAATCTTACTACATGTAGCCATCTAAATGTTAGACGGGTAGTCCAACCACTATTTAGGCTCCTTCTGCACACACTTCCCCATAGGTTCTCATAACACCTATTGTAAGATGGGAAGAATCAGTTTCCGGAGAAACTCTCCCTCTTCTTTAACTATAGAGAAAGCCCAAAAATGTAGCTTTCACAACATTCTCAGATGTCAAAAATTAGATACAATCAATCCCATTTTTGGCAAAATATACAAAAAACCCTTAAGACAGTTTGAGACTGAACAAACCTGAGGATTAAGGAATTTTACCATATTTTACAATATAAGTGTCAGAAAAATCTTTTCAGATCTATCCAAGAACTGAAACAGAAAAGACAATATTGCAAATTCTTGATGGTAAATGAGGAAATTCCTTTAATTCCAGTTCAGATCTCCTGCTTAGCTGCTTGAAAACTTCTCAAGCTCTCCTACAGTACATCACTCTAGGACAATCCTGTTTCTAAGCACCCATGGATTAAATTATAGTTGCAGGCAAAACCTCAGCAGATACACTTTTTATCTCATCTTATCTTTAGTCTATTTGCCCAAATAGAAACCTGACAGTAAATAAGAGCTCTGGGGTTTTTTTTATAAATCACTGCAGCTCTCCTCCAGGAAGACAAGCCCTGAAATGTCTTTTTGCATCCCTGAATGTTGAAGCACCTGCGAAAAGGTGTGAAACATTTTTATCCTGAATGCTCAAACACGGAGTTGTTCACACAGTGCTTTTTTAATGGTTAACAGCATGTGTTGTATCATTTTAAGAACTTGCCACGATGTTTATTTTGGATGGGAGGTTCACTCATATTGTGTTAAAATCATGTTAGTTTATTCAAGGGCATGCATTGTTTAACTACTTTCACTTCCAATTTAATTAACTTGAACAAAAAGAAACACACCCAAACTTATGAACAATTTCCAAGAAAACATTAATCAAATTTTGATACTGAAAAAGGATTTGAAGAGGAAAAAAAAAAAATACTCCAAATCTAGAGAACTAGAGGAGGAGGAAACAAGTAATAAATAAAAATGCCCATACATATCAAATCATGATTTAGCTGATACTAATGGATATCTTCATAATAATTACAATGGTAATACTTCATATTATATATAGACATAGAAAGTTAACAAAAGGTAGACTTCACTTTCCCTACCTTTAGCCATTTCAATGTTACACTCTTAGCCTAAGATGGCAGGTAGGCTCCCTCTTGAGTTGATGGAGAAAGGAAGGTACAAGAGACCTACTGTAGCTGTTCTGAAAAAAAGTAGACTAGCTATGGCTAGGGGGTTACTTCATTTCACTGACTGTAAAATGAGCCTTCACAAATGGCTTAGATTAGACAGATGCATTTTCAATGCAGAAGATGTATCTTACCACAAAATGCACTGGCATGACTTACTAAGGAATCTTCTCCAAAACTGAATTTCAGGATCAGGGCTGTTTAGAAATGTAACAGAAATGAAGATCAAAACCCTGTATCCAGTTTACCAGATACCCAGTATATTGGCACTAGATTTCATCCGAGGCTGAATCTAACGTATTTGTACACGGCTTTCAGATTTTATGTCCCTTTTTGAGCCTTCAAAGGATCATATTTTCATTTAACTTGGTTGCAGAATTCTGGGTTTTGTCAAATAATTTTATCATGTCAGATAAAAATTAACCTAGATGAGACTTTATAACAATAAAGTAGCGTACATTTTAGAGGTAATTTGTTCTTCAAAGTAAAGAATTACTTAACTGTTCAATAGAATGAGCACTTTTTAAAGCTAAACTGTCATTTTGGGGAAATAAGATAAAAAATGTTATCTGACTCAGTAAAAAACAGTCAGAAATTTCATTAAATTGATTTTATCTATTATGGGAGGTACTGTACAAACATAATTCAGGAAACCAGCTTTTATATTCCAAACAGTATGAAAAGCTTGAACTATCCAGTATATGAGGAGCATGAAATGCAAATATGATTGTTCAGTGGTCTGTTTGAGAAAACAATTTCCACCAAACTTCAAGGCAATCTCTGCACTGACCTCTACACATTCTTTTAAATCCACCTATCTTTCATGTAAAACTCCTCAGCAATTTTTATTTAAACAAAAAAACCTAAACCTTGACCCTCCATTTGTCTAAGATAACTAAAATCCTTGTAAGTATTAAACCTGGGATAAAGAACTGTGGTTTCAGAGATATCATACAATGCATTGTCAGGAAAAGGCGTGGATAGCTTGCATACGAAATTTCCTGAAAACTGTGTTTACACGGAATTTGCTTTGTTATAAAGCTTTTAAACCCATTCCACTTCTTATTGAACACTGTTCTTTTGGGAATATTTTTGCTTCCTACAGCAAAATATAGTATATGGTTTTCCCTCCAATATTTCTGTTCCAGATAGAACTTAAACTGGTATGAAAATCTGCATTGCCTTTCACAGGTGGGAAAATATCATCTATTAATTATTACAGCATCTGCTTTTATCACTGTTACCTCTGTAACAGGAAATAGAGCACAAATAACCCAATAAAGCTGGTGATAAAAATATAAACACTATCTTGCTTTCTTGCTATTGTGTTGGCTTTTCTGCAATTCTGGATAGCCTGTGTCACAATATAACTCACACAGTCACACTGGAGAAAGACACCAGAGGAAATCGTGTTTATGTGCAAGTTGCTGGAGAAAGAAGCTGTTAAGCTGGACCTGAAAATTAACTTTACAAAACTACTTCATCAGCTTATTTTGATATTGTTTAGAAATACTATACAACTCTTCACACTATATATATGTATATAACAAAAAATACATACTAAAGTTATACCTCTAAATATAGATATTGTACTTCAGTAGTAAAAGTACTTCAAATTCACATTCTGTAATTATTAAAAAAACCCCAGCTATAATCATACTGTTGAAGTTATCCTATTCTTTTAATTTTAGATTTTCTCTTGCATTTTTTGACTTTGTAGTGTTTCACTCCCTATTTTGGTGAAAAGAAAATCAGCAGAGGCAAAACCAGAAAAAAATCATGTATCATATATGAATTAATGACTGTTATTTCAAAATAGCATCTTTAAAATCTTATTAGATGGAATTGAGCATTCAAAGTATCTGATTTTTCTTCAATATTATATATATATAAACAACAGGAGGTCAGTATCTATTCAAATTTTACAATATATTCTTGTTTGCCATAAGTGGCTGGAAAGTCACAGCACCTTTTTTTCATTAGACTACCAAAGTGTTTGGTAACTTTGAACAGATAGCTGTGCCTAGTCAAGTCCCAGATGCTGCCACAGAATTCCAGTAAATTTAACACAAGTTTCAGTCTTTTAATTGGGTCTCTTGTAAAGGGAACAATATTCTTTTCCTTTCAATATCTAACTGAAAGTTGATTTAAGACCAAAAATGTTTATTGTATTTGAATTAAATTTTTAAATACAAATGAGGTGACTTATTTGTAATTAAAAAAAAAAAAAGTTCTCTGAATAACAAAACTAATGAAAAATGGCTATTTTTCTATGCATTTGTCTTGTAAATCTCTTCCCCTGTTGCAATGATCTCAACTTCTTCCTTCCCTCCACCCACATTTTCTATCAAATACCTTTCCCCACACAAGAGAAAACAGTGCTGTTGCTACCCTGAACTTTCAAGCATGATAATTAGCTATTTAGTATAATGTATACTGCTTGATCAAGGCGCTAACATCATCCTGCAGGGGAACTGGTGGAAAAGATGAGGCTCTAATTTACCCCTACTAATCTGACTAATGCCCACACTTCCCAAGACTTGTGAGACCATACTCAATCCTCTGCTTCTCCCTCAAATGGAATCAGCTGAAACTGACTGTTAGGTTCAAAGACTACTTGGGAAAATGGCACATATGCAATTGAACTGATAAACTGATAGTATAATTGCACAATCTTCAACTCTAGAAGGGTGATTAAAATCAAAAAATTAAAAGCTGAAAAAGGAGTATGTTTGTCATCTTTTGAAAACACCATTTTCTTGACCAAATGGAGTCACCACAGTTACTCAAAATTATCATCTTGCATTTTAGCAGGGCCTTTGTAAGGGCAAAGAAATGATAATGGAAAAAAGTGTCCTTAAAGGATACAGCAAAAGACTAGGCATTATGACTGTGAATTCTATATATGTCATGTATTCCAGTCTAGCAATATAGACCAAATAAACATGTAAGAGAAGTTGAAATCAGAATCTATCAGCTGGTGGATTTGCAATGCCTTTTCCATATCATGACACCCTTTATTCCTCTTCATTATTCATTCTTTTTTCTGTTTTTCTCTTTCTGTGACAGGAGAGCTCACTGCAAAACAACATTTGACCAATACTCTGTATTCCAAACAATGAACACTGATACTATCAGCCAGCACAAGGATATGTGAAAACAGTATTTTTTGTAGTCTATCTTTAAGCAAGTGGATGTTTTTTCTCCCTTTCTGATTATAGTGACAAATCTTCATTTGTCATCAACATATGCAGAAAAGATTGGTAACTACTATAGATACACATCTTGAGCACATTTTAACTCTGACTTATCTCTCTGAAAACACCCACTGGCATTCTTTGAATAAATCATGTCAGAAGTGGTTTCTCTTTCTCTTCACAATTCTTTGAACAAGAAAATCTACATGTATTTATTATGTGGGCCACAATGTAGAACATTTGGCAGTTATATCAATTGTGTAGGTGGAAAATTAGAAGCAGAAAACCAATCTTTGTAATCCTAGCTACTTTCCATATATTGTGTACATCCTTTCCAGAACACATGTTGACATTCTGTCCCTAATAAAGCCATCAAAAGATCTGTCATGGATTTTTCTAAACTAAGGATTTCATTCCCAGAATGGATTCAACTCTTTAGTTTATATGTCTACAGTGTAGACTTCTACATGTCAGCTATCCACCAGAGTGCCTTATAGACAATAAAGAGATAAAAGAGTGTTTCAGGTCATGAGTAACCTAATCTTTTTTAGACCTCTTACAATATGACACTTTTCACACACTGGAAAAGCCTTTTTCTCTTCACTGATTATAGGAAAAGCCTAAAATGACTAGTTCAGTTAAAGATATCTCTATTTACTCAGATAAATTTTACTCACAGGACAGTTCAGCTGCAGGTAAAGACAGCCAGTAGTGGTAAGTTCTTTGTGAACTACAAGTAACATCTACCAATGTAAAGCATATACTTCTTTGTAGCTGTATTTCCCTTCTTCAGGTAAAATGGTCACAGTTTTCCTCTTGCAACATCATTTTAACTGTCATTCCTAATTAAAATTTGTCATTCAAACAAACCAATAAAAGAAAAAATAAATAGAATTCTAGTACATGGGGACTAAGAGGGAACCTTTGTTTTGGATGCTATGACTATGTAAATGTTCAGACTACATTTTTTAGGAACTCATTTTGTGAGGTCATGATGGGGGAAAATATCAGAATTATTCACTGTCTGTTACACGCATGTCTGCTAATCTATTTCCTCAGCAGCTTTAATAGGATTCTTTTACACGTGGAACTCTGATAAACATTAATGCAGGTTAAGTTAATGTTTACAGTTGTGGCATTTGGTTTTTTTTATACTGAGGAGTGGATAGAAAACAGTTTGTTAACAGGAAACTAGGCTGAGTTCATAATAAACACAGGACTAATGATGTTACTATTTGCAGCTTAACTCTTTACCCCCTACTATTTAACATTATACTGTTTTGTCCTTTTCTTCATGATATTCCTTATATTTTGAAGATATTCCAAGAGTTATCCCTTAAGCCCATCTTTTTTCCCTCTTGAAATCTTCAAGACCAATTCCAAACCAAGCAACTTAACTTGTAATTCAAAATACAGTATCCATTCGTAATATCTGTAAATTCTGATTTTGCATCATACCTCCTAAAACCATTCAACATCAACCATACTACAGTAGGTCAGACTAAACAACCATTGTAATTCCCTTGGGTGTAAAGCCTGTTCACTCAGAAATAAATTTTTGGCCTTCCCACTGGAAATACAATTCCTTCATTGTGACAGGTTTTCTTACGTATCTTGCAGGCCTAGAGATTTGGAGAAAGTCAATAAAATATGTCTTGAAACACATGCAGTAAATTACTTTTGTGACGTAAAATAACAGCATCTCAGGACTGCAGTCAACATGATACGTAAAATATCAAATCAAACTGAATAGCTTGGATTATTTTAAAATTATATATTGGATTTTGAAAGCCTAAAGAAAGTAAAAAAGCTGAGCATTTATCTGAATTTAAAAGGGTTTTTTTCACCACCAAAATAGCCTCTGAAGTCCAAACAGTACTTAGAAAATTTAAACAATTAATCTAATATAATGTATCAGGAAGGGTTAAACCAAATTACAATAAGCCAGTTTTATTATATAATGTTATCATTACAGTGCTTGTATCATTATATATCTTACATCATTATACTACTTACTCTAATTTTAATTCTACTAAATGCATGAATTTACTATCAATCTGATTCACAAAACAATCCCTTACCAATTTGTCCATCAGGGTCTTCATGCAGACAAATTTTGGAAAATTCAGTAGCTAAAAAAAAATCACCAAGTTCAGAATGTTTGTGACATTAAATCATAGTTCTATTGGTTCACAAAAAACAGTACTGATACCATGTGCAAAATTTCAAATAGAAAATTAGGTTGCATTAACTGGAAAGCTCAGTCTTTTCAGAAAATCTTACCTACGCTGATACTATGTACCTAGCCGCATATATGCTTTTAGCATTGTACATATGACTAATACTAGTAAAAAAGCTTGGTCTCAAACTTTCTTTCTCTTTTGGTTTGATTGACCTTGTTTTGAAAACAACAGACCCTTTTCAAGGCTCTCCACAGCTTTGCTATTTCCCACACGAAACACATAATGCTGGTTCAGCATCACAGTCACTACTATGAATCTTGATGCCATAGCTGCAGCTAAAATGGCTGTCTTAAATTAGATATTGTGACTACAAGGCATAGCAGTGTGGTGATCACTGTGGTCTAAATTCCCCTCTTTCTTTATCTTGCTACTTTGGAGGGTCTCCATGCTGTTCTAAGTACCAGCTGGCTACACGGCTCAAACACACCAATACAACTAGTTTAAATGTGACTATAAAACTAGCTATAAAATAATTCCAAATGTATCTATATGAGTTACAGGAATGACTACAGTATAGACAGTGTAATCTACTCAGCTGTATGCGAAAAGGTGATTTTTATCCTGTATACTTTGGTTTTGTTCAAATTCACCACCTAGTTCTTATTGTTCTCCACGATGCAAGTGAAGCACTTCAGGCAGACCAGGCCATATCTCCAGACCACCACAGGACTCACTTTCCTAAGTGGTACAGTCCATCTAATATACACCAGTATCTGTGTCATTCAAGAAATTATAAACCTGGAAACTGAGATTAATGTTTTCAGCTCCTTGTCAGACCAATAATCCAGAAGCCTAGGAATCATCTAATAAGGTGCTGTGAATCTACAAAATACAGCTCCTGGAGCTTTGTGATGGCTGGCCCCAAATCAGCTCTACAAAGGGGGCCGCAAATGTCAGGTGGACAAGCTGGTGAGTTATCAACTTTGTACCATTCATCTGCAGAATACTGCACAATAGTTCACAATCTCAGCAAAGACTTACCTTTTAGCTTTTTCAATCAGCTTCACAGCAGCCATAATGACTCAGCTGAGAACGAAGGCAATAAATTCCTAGAAGAAATAAAGTTTTTACATCTGTGAGATATGTATTCCACCCTGGCTGAGTAAAATACTTTCAGAAAAGGCCATGAGGCTCTAAACAGGAGGCGAAATGGGAATGAGAACAAACATGGTCGAGAATGTAACCATTCATGTTACTTTAATAACAGCACTCAAAAAGCACTCATTAAAGCCAACAAATGCTGTTCTTCTAGCAGTCAAAACTAAACTGTGTCCTGGTGACACAAGACCTTAGATTAGAGCCTGGAAGGCTTCTAAAAGGGTTGAAGATCCCAGGAAGATAAATGTATGTTAGATGCACAGGTATTTGATAATGGTGCCAGACTGAGTTAATGAAGAAGCTGCAACCTGTAAATTCTGCACAAGGTCAAAAAGGCTAGTTCGCTGCAGAGTTTGGGGGGAATGTTCTCCTGAATTGCTCTGCAGGGAGTTATTTGGATTGCTGAGCTAGCTAAAGCCTCTGCAAAGGGTGCTGACCTGAACCAAGGTCTTGGTTCTGAGCCCAGACCTACTGGAGAAACAAGATTTCCATAGACAGTAAAGACAAAGTAATCCAAGCATAATACTCATATCCACTGACTCACCAATAAGCACACTATTATTAATAAAATTAACTCTGCCTCTGGCAAATACGTTGGTAATTTTAACAACCCCATTGTGGTCACTCAATGCTTGGTCTCTGCTATACTCTAATAAAGCATCTTTGATGAAGGTGATACAATTTCTTTAAAGAGAAATCATATTACATAGTCTGGAGAAACGCGTTGATTTGTTCATGCTTGTTACACTGGAGAATATCCTGAGGATGAAGAAAAAAATTTTTCTTAGACATTACAATGTGTATTAAATAAGATTTTTATTGTATTTCCACCTGTGTACAAAACCCAGGGCACTCTGAAGCTACCTCTATTAATGCTGTATCATCTGAGTCAGCACTATCCTGCAGCAGAACACTGCACATCTGTCCATGGGATTCCTGGTTTATAACAGTGATAAGCATCAGTTCTGAAAATTTCCACCTAAGAGATAACTTTCTCCTTTCCCCTTGAGTTTTGAGTTAGTTCTGGTCTCTAAAACCTGTTACAATTTCCTGTGAGCTGGAATAAATATCTGCATCTTTTTTTTTTCAGATTATACTTTTACAAGCAGAAAATATTTAGACATCACACAAATGGCATAACATGATACATGTATAGTATAACTTCTAATAATTTCTAGCTCTGTTGCTGATAAGCTGGAAAAGAGAATAATACAGGATGAGCAACTTTGCTGTGATTCACAGAAGGTGAGTTTTCAGACTAAGAAAAAGCTGCTAAGCACAAACTCCTATTGTCAGAGTAGAACTTCCCCTTTCATTATGACTGTATACTTAAAAAAAATTCTAGGAAGTGCTAAAGTTATATTTGTTATAGCAAGGATCATTTTACAGAAATGGAACACAGCTTCTTAATTTTCTTATTAGCAAATATTGACACCATTTGATTAAAATACTATAAGAAATCTCTAACATTAAACCCAAAGCTATGCTTGCCCCATGACCTAGATCCACTGATACTAGTAAAGCAATTCCTAAATTAAATTTGGTACTTAAATCCAAAACTGTGATCTAAAAATTCTTCTTTCACCACTTCTCTGAATTTGGAGATAACTACTCTGTTTGGGCACTAACATGTCCATAAGATTCTCCAGACATTTAGCACTTTGGTTTTGCATGGCTAGAACTCTGCTTCCAAAGCAGTTTGATGTCTGGATCAGAATTCCAGACCAGACATTCTTCCTCTCAATTTTCCTAAAGAGCCAGATCCTGTAGACACACTCAGAGTATGCTTAGCACAAATTGATAGGATTTGTCTCCTCACAAAATGCAGTTGTCACCACTTCTTTTAAGGCATGGGTAGAAGAAGAGACCGTGTCTGCCTTTTCTGTAATAGCTTAATGTTTACAGCATTCATTGGATTCACCTCCCTTCACAGTCTGGGCAGATTCACAATGTTTCACACCCCAAGAAAAACGTCCTGACTTTTGAGTCCTTTGACAAGATGGTTAAGTTGTCACTGTGGTGATGAGTCCTAATCTCAGGTTCCCTCTCCTAGGGCCATATGCATTCTATATGATGCTCAGGACACTCCTATGTAAATGAACTAACCTAAAATGAGTGGATTCAGACCACAGAACAACTCGGTCACATTTAAGGCCCTCTTCCTGGCTACCTGAAGGCTGTTTGGACATGGTGATGGAGTAGGCAGCCATACTAAACGGACTGTCCTGGTAGCCTTGTCTTTTGTCACCCTCTTTCATGAGGGCCTGGCAGCACTTTCATCATATGATCACACGCATGCCTATCATATCTAAAAGGCATGATATGCAAAAGCACAACGTCATAGAATATCTGCATTGTACTTATCTGACAGGGCACATACTTGTGTATTCAGTCATGTGACAGCCATGTTAATGTACTGGTTATTTGAGAAAAGCACACCTCATGACATAAAGAGCTATGTAGCTCAGCCTGCATGGGTGAAAAAGGCTCATTGCGGTAGATTCCAGAGTTACTGTTCTGCTACCTGTTTCTGGCCTGAAGAAACCTTAGTTATCCAGTACACTGTATTGGTTTCAACAGAATGCTACAGCCAGTTAGGCAAAAGTCTGCTGGTTTTGAAATTAGTCTAGGAGACTGGAGATGCTTTTTTAAAAGTCAAAAGAAAAAGAACACCAAATTATAACTCTGACTTTGAAGATGAGTGCTTTATTAGTCTGCTAACAAAATGATGTATATTACCTTCTCTGTCAGCTGTCCACTGTTTCTATATAACTTACATTCAGAAGGTTCCAGACTCTGGCCTGGAGGTTGCTAGAGATGCCTATCTGTCTGTGTCTTGCACTAAAACACCTAGACTTGAAAAAGAGGTTGCATTTCAGACTTACCCATGTGTTTGGTAATCATCTTACTTCTGGAACACCCAATATAGGATAATAAAACCCAGTATGGATTTCTATATGATGCCAGGACTGTCTTCTTAACAGAGTAACCTAACCACTAAGATAAAACCATCAAGAGGGTTTCATACCACAAAATCAAATTATTCAGATGGACAGGCAGGTGGAGCAGTGGGATTTAGATTACATGTCTCAGAAGGTAAAAATTATTATAGCACCCCTGAAACAAAGAGTTACAGCAATCTACAGAAGCTGGAATCCCAGCAGGAGTCTGGTTTGCAACATCCACTAAAAAAGCAGCTATGTGTTGATGTGTGGCTTCTATAGAAGGATCGTTGCAAACTTGTGATTTGTCTTAAAATCACGTAGTTAAAAAATAAAAAGTTAATAGTTGCAAAGTTTCTGCACTACAGGGATCTTTTTCTTGTGTGTGTGCTGTTTTGGTTTTTTTGTGTAATGTATGCCATAAAGCCTGGGCAATGATCTATATTTAAATGTTGCTTTTGCACTAACCAAGCAAAATAATAGAAATGGATGAGGAATGTGTGTATGCATCAAGGAAAAAGGGGACAGTTACTTTTTTTATCTATGTAGAATAGAAAGAGAAAAATAGAACAAACTGAGAGTTTTCACCATGGTTATTGCAGTCACAGCTACCTTTTCTCTGTAACCAAACAGTAATAAGTAATTATATTATGCAGACCAGCTGTGAAGGCAATGAATGCAGTGCACTGCAATACAATGTAAAACTCTGCAGACTATGTAATTATTTTGAGAAATCATTTTCATCTCTTAGTGTCTCTTCTCAGCACGCTCTCAATGTTATTCTTCTATACAGTTTCATAATTGAAATATATCTGAACAATAATAATACTGGTTATGCAACATACCATGAGCAGCATGTTAAAAAAAGAGACACTTAATTGTTAAGAAGCTGTAATAAAAAAGAAGTGTGGGCGGAGTGCAGAAAGCCCAAGGTAATAATAAGAATCAATTAATCTTCTGCCCCTAATCATCTGTCCTCATTTCAAATAATTTCATTTGTATAATGTGGTGGAGCTGAGGCACTGATGGACCAACGTTAGCTAGAATGTTACACATACCTTTAGTCAAAAACTTTATAAACATCTTGCAGTTTCTAGTTCAGCCCCTTGATTTTGTACAATAAAATATGGATTTCTTCCTTTCATCTCCCCGCACTTATTTGTAGAGTATTTATAGACTTATTTGAGGACTATACTCTGAAGAAATATCTATATTCCTGTTAAACTCATATAATACAGAGCTCAAAGATATATAGCTGACATAGTAAATAGATAAATAGATAAGCAAATAAGCAAGCAGAAGATCTCCTCCATGTTGCAGGAGAAAACTGTGAATCAGGATTTAAATTGTAAGAAGGCGGCTCAAAGGAAATAGAAATAGCATAAGAAATGTGAAAAGAGTAGAGGTATCATCTGCAAGAATCTTAAATTCTATTCTAATATGAAAATCCTTCTACATGAGTATAAAGTAAGAATGACAAAACAGATTGGTGGAAGATTTATAACAGTAAATGATGCTATAAAAACTTATCTCTTTCTTGTCTTCCTGTATTTTTGTGATACAGATAGTTTTGATCTCTACAAACTTAGGATGAATATTGAAAAAAAATTATTTGGAGAAAATGCAGAAAGAAAAGCAGCATGACTGAGGATGTGAGATACTTTAAAGCTGTTAAGGAGGAAAATCAGACTATTTTATTTCAGTAACAATACAGACTGTATATTAATTTGGTTCACAGCTACTCTATGATAGTTGGTATGTAATCCAAAAAAGACCAAAAAAGAAGACATAGAAGATATTGTAGAGAACAAATTTAACACAGAACATGAAGGGCATTTTCCATAACATTTCCTATGAACATTAATTAAACTAACACAAGCTGCAAAACAAAATTTTTATGAAGATGCCGTTGTACAGTAAAAAGGATTTTTGGCACATTTGTACCACTGGTTAATACAGATGGAGCAGAAACATGGGCAATCTCCAAGAATATCAAGTATCAGCTAAAAGCAGAGCTGTAAAACTTGAAAAGATTTATGCATAGAGTATTGCTGGAACCATACCAAATCCTGCAAGGTCTTAGTTCTGGTACTTGAAGAAGGAGCCCTTGAGTATCTCAGACATAATAAAAATAAGACTACAGCCCCACAAGTTCTGCCAAGTGAATTCTAGCATGGGCCTAGAATCAGATAGGAAAAAATGGAGACTATGAAAATGAATAGCAGAGTAATCAAGGTGAAAGACATCTTGGAGACTGTGAATAAGCAAGTATAAGAAAAAAAATGTAAACGTAAATTATCACTAATCTACAGTACAATGTAAACCATCAAGGATGATAAGAGCTTTCAATGATAAATCTTCACTTAGAAGCAATATGAACAAGCTCTGTAGTATTTTCCATGCAGTGCATAATACATTGTAATAACAACAGTGAACATTGCAGAAACGTGTTATGTCTCTCTTACAGTTATTGATGTTGCCATGCTATTCCTTTAATGGAAGTAAGCTAAGCACGCTTCTGGCTATTTGAAGCCAAGATCTTATATTTACTCATTGTTCTCTTGTGCTATAGGGTAGAGATCGTTTTTACCTAACAATCAAAATAAATTAATACTGTTCATATCTTCTATAAGAATGGAAGAACAATTTCCAAGGAAAATGAGTTCTATGTACATTGTAGTCACATTATCTAGAAGACTGCCTTTGACACTATTTGAAAAGCTTTGGTTCCTGTTCGTTCACCCCTCACCTTTGGCACAGAACACATTTCCACTGTTTTTTGCAGGAATAACACTCTCCTGAAGGGAGAAGAATTAGATCTTCCTGATCTTTTTAGTTTTTGCTGTCTTTTCAAAGTCTAGTCTTTCAAATCCTTTAAATTAATATTTAATCATAATTACTTCTGTAATTATGTTTATGTTATGGGGTTCCATGGAACTACTAGTATACTTATTTTATAATGCATATTCTAAAATACTTTGCTGAAACTGAATTGGGAGGAAGAGTTCAAAATGACAAATTATGTTTAACTTATAGTACTAGAAAAAAATCCTTCCTCAGCATTCTATGGCACTTTAGAAAGGCATAAAAGAGTATGCAAAACATTTATATTCTTTAAACTAGTTTGACCTTTTTGTTTTATTCATCATTATAGGTAATGATTTTCTATACTATTATGATCCACTGAAACAAACTAATAATATTTGTTATACAGATATTGAATTTAACTAATAACTACTTCTGGGCCTAAGCACACCTCATCTTGGGATTCCTGCTTAATATACATGTGTTTCTTACTACTAATTTAAAAAGTTTAAACTCCAAAAGAGCATTTAGTGATATGTTATGAACAGTTGCCTGAATGAACTCACCCAAAGCCACAAAGACTGTGGGAAGATGCAGCAGCTGTTCTACAAGCAATAGGAGTTAGCTTTTTTCTGAATTAGTTTGGCATTCCAAAATAAATAATGGTCTGTAAGTCCGTAATGTATTTTACTTCTTTGAATATGTGCAAATTAATAAGAAATGCTAGCTCAGTCCAGCAGTTCATCTTTTCTGATGTCTTCCTTTTAACATTGCCTAATGTAAGATGCATAGGACAGCACCACAAAAAGAAATAAATAAATATTAACACCAATAATAATTTGGAAGTAATAACGCTATATCAGGAATGTTTCTTTTTATTCTCAAAAAATCTTATTCTCCAATATGAAGTTGTTCCTCACATATATACCAAATATCACATATACTTCAAACAGTTTTGAACTGATTATTTTAACCCATGTGAAAGTCCTTAGTTTCCCTGTTTCTTCCTCTGGCATAGTTAATTGTATCACAGAAAGAAATCCTTCACTATGACTTGAAAGCAAGCTCAATGCCACCATAAGCATTCAGTTGAAATATAGTGACAGAAAGGGAATGCAAAGATTTGTTTAAAAAAACCCAAAACAAACCAAAACACAGCAAGCTATTGTCACCTTTGAAACTGGGGTAAAACTGGCAGTAGTAATACAACTCACTTCCAAACAATGAAATTACAGCTTTTTCCAAAATCTCAGTCTTCTTTTAGTTTGAATGCCATTTTGGTTTCCTTTAATTTTATGCTAAAACCTTTAACTGGAAAAATGTATCTAGTCTTTTAAACTGGTACCAACAGAGCTCAGATCCTCATTCAGCAAAAGTTACACATGTGCTTAAGTTCATCAACTTTGAGTAGTCCCACTGTGGTAATTAAATATATTTTATACTGTGTAAAGGCAAGCATATGCATAAATTATTACTGAATGAGGACCTTTGCTCTTAAACATAGCTTTGAAATTGTGCACTGTTGGCTAAAATTTCCACAAATCTATAAGGTGCACCCAAAGTGTTCTCATAAAATTAAGACAAAAGTTGCAAGATGTATTTAACTATTATAGTGATGATTAACAGCCGTAGTTTATTAGCCTCTGGGGAACTTGCACAAATTCCACTAACTTCCACTTAACTCACCAAATTCTTTGCTCCAATTCAAAGAAAAAATGGGGGATTTTTCTAATAGCACCAAGATCTCCAGATCCTCATAAAGTATTTTGATTTCTCTTTTTCTTGCTTGAGGTACCATGGGTTCTCTTGTTTTATGAAGAACAAAATGATTTTTTCACCAGGTCCAGTGCGAGAACTCAGACACTGCTGAAGGGATGTCACTCCACTGAGCATCACTCTGGTAAACACAAAAAGAAAAGTCCTGAAAGTTGTTCTTTTACTGAGTGTTTAATGAACCCTGAAAATCCCTACTCACAGGCCTGAATCTGGCTGATTATTACCTTTGCGATTTATTCAGTTATTTATTAGTGAAGTCATTCAGGGGGCAGGGAAAGAGGGGGAAGGGATGCCATGCAAATGTTCAGTAGGTGAGGGCAAAGGCAGTTAGTTGTCCCGTATTTCCTCTACGCAGCAAAGAGACGCAAAGACTCGAGAAAATCGTCCGCTCTCTGAAGAGTTACTGCATCCCTAGAGGCACTGAGAATGGGCAAGGGGTGACTGGCTTCCTCCTGCAGGCAAATGACTGGCCGTAGAGTGCGTTTTTAAGGGGTGATGTAAGAGAAATTAAACTTGACCAGCCAAACACACCCCAACCTCAACGAGGTGTTTTTCCTCCTGAGAAGGGCGAGAGAGGTGGCCGTGGAGCACGCCCAGCTCTCTCCTGCCCTACTGGGAGAGGGGCTGTCCGGCGGGAGACACTTATTCATTAATTATGAGCGGGCAGATGTCCCTTTAAGGTCTGCCGTGCTCTCCGAGGGCTGCAGCCGGAGGCTTGGGGGGCGGGGGACGGATTTGGCTTTATTTGTACATTTTAGCGCTGGGCTAGTTTTACGGGGAGGTTTCCAAAGCTCAGAGGTCTTTGAGGGGTGGGTGGGAGGAAAGTTGTGTGCGGGGGGAGGAAGCTAAATTCTTCTTGATGCGAAGAAACAACGTAAAGACAGAATAACAAACAGGAAATGCCTAACTCGGCTGCAAGGCGGACGGGCGGCGCAGAGCGCTGAACTCCACTGGCAGCGCAGCACCGCTCCCGCCACCCCTGCCCTCGGCCCGGGCTCCCGGCCGCGGGCTCGCAGGAGCCCAGGCATGGCTGCCTCTTACTGGATGCTGACAGGTGAGCAAAGCCCTCTTTCTGTCTTGCTTTGAAGACCCAGGTCCCGAAAGCAGCTCTGCTCCTTGCGGGACGGGGGTGAAGGTGTTGGGGGCTGGCACCCGAGTGACCGCGTCCCCCCTCCCCGATCCCTCCACCTGCCCCTGCCCCGGGAATGCCCTGCCCCGGGAATGCCCTCCCCGGAGCTGCCCTGCGGCTGGAGCCCGTGAGGGACTTCGGTTTGCTTCTCTCTGGGAACTTTAATCCCTAAACCAATTCTAGAAGCCGGGGGCGCCGCTAGATGAGGATGAATGAGAGAAATACTATGACTGAATCTGGCTTGGGAAGAGAGGTGTACCTAGCAACTTTTTTAAAATTAGGGTAGCTTTTCTGCTTTCCTTCGTTTGGCTTTCAGATGTTCTGAGTGGTAAAAGGGGAAGTGAGGAAGAGGTTAACTGAACCCATCTAACTTCAGAGAGATTAATTCATCCGGAGATGGAATATGTAATATTTCCTTTTAGGGTTTCATTTATTGTTAGGGACTTACTTGCTTTTTCAGAGGAAAAAAAAAAAAAAAAAAAAGTACCGTAAGGAACAATCCCCCTAGCTAGTCAATCTGTAGTAACAATTAGGAGGGGAAATCAGGGGAACCCAAGAAGTGGGAAATAGGCTAAGGCAGTGCTGGGATACATGTGCTTGCAGATTTTGACACTGAGCTCCCCAGCAGCACACAGTGAACCTGAGGCAGTACAGAGGAAGAAATCAATTTCATAAGAATTGTCAAGATGCAGGCGACAGCAAGTGGGGAAAAGGCAACACTAGGGCTTTTCCCTCTTCTCTCTGTGCTTATTGTGCAAGAACAGATACAAGAAAATGTGAAAATCTGAATGTCATACTTTGGTGTGCCATATTTAGCCCTTGTTCATAGATGTCTTTTTATTACTTTTATTACACAGTGATATTCTTTTGTTTGTGTTCCTTCACAGAAGGAGGCTTTGTAAAGTGGTAACAATTCAGTGTGCCACAACTTCCCTTCAGAGTTGCAAAGTTGCCACTGGTACTGCTGGCAGATAATTCACCAATAATGACAAAAAGGTTTATTGTCAGATAGGAAAACATCTCAAGAGTAGGTCCCATACAGATCTGTTAGGGTCTTACTAAATTTTTTTTTGCTTTTGGGGGATTTTTTTGGTTATGTTTGGGGTTTTTTAAAGTTGGTGTGAAATAGAATGCACCTAGAAATAAGAGGAGGCATTACAGATACCAGGAATGTGATTCAAATTGTTAACAATAAATAAGAGAAGTAGTTCTCCATAAAGAAGTCAAAATGTCATAAAAATAAGGACAAGGGGTTTTAAAATTACAGTGGAATAAAAAAATAAATGCAATGTAATTACATGCTCCTGGTTTTTTAAAAGAAAAAAAGGCAAATAATCTGGCATGCACTAGCAGACAAAAACAATAGGATAAAGGAGGTGCATAGAGGTGTATGTCTGTGTATTTATACAGAATTTTTTTTTAATTCAACTTGGTGTTGGTGAGGCCCCTGAGAATCTTGAGTACAGGAAGTCTGACAGATGCAGACAGACAGTCAGAAGTGCACAGAAAAGTGACAAGCCTGATAAGGGCTGAGGAAAATTATCTGCAAAGAAAGACTGAATGAGTTAGGCTTGTTTATCTAGAAGAGAGAAACCTAAGGACAAAGTGTTAAGCATTTCAAATACATATTTTTACCAAAGTATTATTAGTGAGATTATTCTTCTAAATGTCAATGTTTTCTTTGTTTTGTGTGACACTCAATCATAACTTTCTATATTGGATGTGTTGGTTTACAAGGAGATTGATGAATAGCTGGTTCTCCATGTCCAACAAAGGACAAGAGAAAATCAACATAATTTGCTGTGCAAAAAACTTAGGTAACACTGAGAGAACTTTCTTACTCTTCAGGTAATGAATTGCTAGAACAGGCTATCAAAAAAACCCACCCCTGCATAATCTCTACTGAGTTTTGATGAAGTTGGATAAACACCTGTGAGGGTTGGTTGAGGTTTACTTCACCTGGCCTCAGTGTAAGTTTGACTAGGGATCTGCTAAAGTTTTCCCCTGCTTTATGTTTCAACAGAAGAGAAAGGAAGAAACCAATCCAAAGGGTTCCATTATTTTTTAATGCTTCTTCACTTACAGTTTTATGCATTCCCTCCTGGAATTCTCTCCTCATAGGTGATGATCATGTTGTTGGTACTGATTAAGAGTACTCAACTTTACGATAGGAAAGACCAGTAATCAAAAAGACAGAACTGTATGCAGAAAATGAAGTGGTCTCTGTCCAGAGTCTGCAAAGGCAGGACAGACACAGGATAAAGGCAAAGCATAAAAACCTCCTATTTTCCTGTTTCCCTCTCCATCTTTATCTTTTATCTTCCTTTGCTCTTGCAACAATGATGTCCAACATTTCTCAGCAGATATTTGAGATTCTTTCCCACTAGTTTTTCTTATCCAGGACTTAAGCATGTTTGCATGAATTCCAGCTAAAATGGCTATAATGTGGGGGAGAAAGGGTTTCCTATGAACATGACCTCTCCTTGTCTAAAAATCTGTACACAACCCACCTTCCTAAGGCAGCTGATCAAGACTTGAAGATGTAGGGCACTGTGTCTCAAATGTTTTCAAACTAATATTACAAAAACAGCATGGCTCCAAAATCCCTGTGAATATATGCTGTTACTATTTTTGTCTTGTACTGTGCTTAAGAAGGTCTGAAAATGGATGCCAAATTGCTGCAATTATTAGTACCTATTTCTTTTAAAAAAAAAAAAAGTGATAAATGGCACGAACTCTCAGGTTCTACATTTAGTCTTAATCATTTACCAAGACTGGAACAGACCATGTAATTTTGAACTTTTATGGTAAAACTGTATGTAGAGTTAAAAGTATCCACTTGTTTTTGCTGTACTGAGGTCAAATTCATTTCTCCCCAACATCAGCAAAACTAGTATGAACTTACAAACTTAGTTATATGGTTCTTAAATTTTTGGAAATGTTGTTTTTCTTCTACTACTCATTCTTTAACATATTCAAACAAATAACAATACCCAGTACTTACTTTTTACCAGAGTAGGCAAAGCATCATGACTAGTAAATGTTTTCCTTTGTAAGTTGGCGATGGTCTTGCTAATTGTGGATATATCATTGAAGTTTAGAGTTGCCACTAAAAACTTGCAGATCACTGTTCATAACTGTATAAAATCTCATTATTTGTTTGTTTGAGAAGACTTCTGCGCATCTCAATGTCTCTTTCTACAATAGTCAATTTAATACATTGAGTGGCAACTTTGTTTCAAGGTGGTTGTTGTTCATTTTGGGTTGGGGTTTTCTTGTTTGTGTTTGGGTTTTTTAATGCAGCAAGTCACCTGCTTGCATGAACTGAATGTTTAGTTTCTACTGGATGGTACTGGATGCCAACCTGCAACCTTTATCTCCAGGGATGTGAGGCTGCTTGTAAAAATTAGACCGGAACCAACAGGCAGAGAAAAGTTTGTAAATACACAGCAGCAAAAGAATGAAAAATAAAATAAATATTAACGTGGAAGGTAAATACGCACTACAGCTAACTTTTCTTGAAAGAATAGCATGAGGTTAACCCTTGCAATTTAATAATTGCAAAGAACATAAAGAAGAAAATTCACCATAAATTCACCATGCATTTACATAGATAAGTGAAAGGAACTCCTAAAGAAAAGCTGAATACACAATCTCTGCCTAAACCACAGAACATTAATACAAGATTATGAGTATGTACAAGCCCAAATGAAACAATTATTTATAGGTGTGCTTATATTATATTCCCTTGGGTGGTCCAGCTTCCTTCTGTGAAACCATTCATGCTAACAGAGTTAAGCATGTGTACTCACAGGAAGAGAATCTGAGGTCTCATAAATAAATCCTATTATGTAATATCTGATAAAGTTGTTTTTACATCAGTATCAAGCTTAGAAACAAGGAATGCACATTACTGGGCCAGATCTGAGTTCAGTGTCCTGTCACAACTCACTAGTGCTAGATAGCTGAGAGAAATGTGTATGTATACTGTAATGGGAGATATGGGATGATTTTTGCTCACAGTAGCCTTCTATCTCATTAAACCTTGACTCCAAAACCTTTCCAAGTCAGCAAATTCCATAATCCACAATGTTTTTTTTCAGAAAAAAGAAATAAAGAAATCAGAAACTTCTTTTTAACAATTTGCCACTTTCTCATCTCTTAAGAGGATGTCCTCATGTTTTTTAGTTATGAGACTGAGTATGTAGACATTCCAAACTTACTGTATCTGTTCCAGTTGCCCTGATACACTTATCAAGGCACATTAGTTTGTCTACTTTCTCAATTTTTTTTTGTTCTTTTGAATCATTCTTCATAGAAGCATTTTTTCTATTCTCCATTCTTTTCCTCATTCTTTCTAAATTTGCAACGTTCATTCTGGAGTTTTCAGCATCGTACACTGTTTCAAAATAAGCTGCAGTACTTGCATAATGTCATTTTTTTTAATATTATTTCTGGCTTGTTAGATTTGTCTAGGCTGCAAATTGAGCTGTGTAGTTACTGTTCGGGTCCCTGTTCTGTGCAAATATAATTGAACTAATCTGTGTGGTTTTGCAAGGCATATTACTTCCATTTGTCACCATCAAACTTCATTTGAAAAGTGTTTATCTGCCTCTGAAGCCTCTCTGAACTACCTCATTCTGATGAACTAGTAGTCAGGAAGCAGGTCAAGTTTCAGTACAGGCTGAAGTGAAACTTGCACGGTTAACCAAAAACTTTTAAACTGAAGTTCCGTTTAAGAGCAATGTCAAAGTAACAGTTCAGGTTTTAATGTTGCCTGGGTCTGGTTCTCATTTCACTCGGTGGCGGCTGTCAGACGAGCTGCCTCATTCACGCACCAGCAGCCGTTAAGTAGTACCGCCTGTCCTCCCAGACTCTGAGGTACTACGGCTTTCACTTACCACACCCAGAAACCTGGCTTCTTGGCCGTACCTTTCTCATCTACTTCTCGTTCTGTAACCATAACCTTCCACAACTGCTTAGTTTTTGTTTTCTATGTTTTTTTTTTCCCCCCTCTTCTCAAACGTGAGAGACTGTTAGAAGCCTCTGACAGTTTGAATCGTCACTGTAAAGAGCTGGAGGAAAAGCAGCGCGGGCCCCGACCCCCTCCCGCCTCACACACGGAGACTGTAGCTGGGACACACATCAATTTACAGCTCTCTCCTGCGCACACAGGTGCATCGTGGCTACCTCCTAGTGCCCCCCCGAAGGCTTCCCTGCGCAGATCTCCGCATGGCTCTGGCTTGCGCCGGCTCCCCTGACGGCGGGCAGGAGGCGGCAGGTTACCCCGGCCGCGCCTCCACCACAGCCCGCGACACCGGGCGCCACCTCTGCGCGCAGCACCTCTGCGCATGCGCTGGGTCCTGATGCGGAGGCGCCGGGGAGGATGCGACCGTGCGCAGGCGTGCCGGGCGCAGAGGCAAAGTGGCGGGGAGGGGGGGGGGGGGGGGGTGTGTGTGTGCGCGCCTCCGGGCGGTGCCTTTTAGGGCAGGCTGTGCGCATGCGCCTGGGGCGGCTGGGCCCTACGCATGCGCGCTGAGCTGGGCGAGGCGCCGGCTGCGAGTTCTTGGAGGAGCCGCCTCGCCGCGACTGGGGTTCAGTCCGGGCTTCGCTGCGGGCCCGGGGCAGGCCGGTGTTCGGTAAAGGCCGTCCATCGCGGCCCGAGCTAGGCCGGCTATCCGCCGGCCGGGAGCGCGTGTGTCGCGCCGCTAGGCCTCCCGGAGTAGGCCTGCTGGCCGCTGCCGCCGCGGCTGAGGGGAAACCGGGGGAGGGGGGCGGGCGCGGCGGCGCAAGGAACCGCCAGGATGAAGTTGGTGAGGAAGGACCTGGAGAAGGATAATGCGGGACAGGTGACCCTGATCCCCGAGGAGCCCGAGGACATGTGGCACACCTACAACCTGCTGCAGGTGGGCGACAGCCTGCGGGCCTCCACCATCCGGAAGGTGCAAACCGAGTCGGCCACGGGCAGCGTGGGCAGCAACCGTATCCGCACCACCCTCACCCTCTGCGTAGAGGCCATTGACTTTGACTCACAGGCCTGCCAGCTGCGGGTGAAGGGCACTAATATCCAAGAGAATGAGTATGTCAAGATGGGGGCCTACCACACCATCGAGCTGGAGCCCAACCGGCAGTTCACACTGGCAAAGAAGCAGTGGGACAGCGTGGTGCTGGAGCGCATTGAGCAGGCTTGCGACCCAGCCTGGAGCGCCGATGTGGCAGCTGTGGTCATGCAGGAAGGGTTGGCTCACGTCTGCCTGGTCACTCCAAGCATGACGCTTACCCGTGCCAAGGTGGAGGTGAACATCCCCCGCAAGCGGAAAGGGAACTGCAGTCAGCACGACCGGGCCCTGGAGAGGTTTTACGAGCAGGTGGTGCAAGCCATCCAGCGGCATATCAACTTTGAGGTAGTGAAGTGTGTACTGGTGGCTAGCCCAGGTTTTGTACGGGAGCAGTTTTGTGACTACATGTTCCAGCAGGCGGTCAAGACTGACAACAAGCTTCTGTTGGAGAACAGGTCCAAGTTCCTACAGGTAAGGCGCTAAACAGTCTCCAGAGTGGGTAAAAAGAGGCTTAAGAGCTGTCTGTAATAATAAAAGATAACGACGAGGGTGATGGGAAATAATACACTTACCAGAGAACATACATTTGTCTGAGTAAAAGGAAATTATTTTCCTGCCTCACAAACTATAAGGTAGTTATGCAAGATACAGGGATGGTTCCTTTCTAGGATACCTTAGTGTGTAGTAGAGAAAGTATTAAATGTTTCAAACTCACTATAAAGGCATATTTAATCTTTAATTAAGAGTGAAGTACAAGTTGGAAAATAGCTGTAGTGTTAATCTGTCAGCTTGTATAGCATGCATGTTTAATAACAACTTTCTAAAGCTTTTTAAAAGCAAGTACCTGGATATGCGATAGGTCAGTTAATTTTGTTAGTTTTATACTACATAGTTAAAGGTTTTACAGGACAAAGCATTTTTTCCTGTTCCCTTAGTGATCTCATTGAGTGAGTGAGTGGATTTTTTTGCCTTTCACTGAAACAGGCAAACTGGGAGCCTAAAATAAGTTTTTCTTTTCGTAAGGATACTTGTATCATTTTTTAATTGGAGCCTGTAATATGTGCTTGCAAAAGGCTGGTGGGCAGCACAGGGAAGCGTGTCCCAGTAGTTTGGTCACGAAGTTTAGGAGACACACTGCACTAAGAAGCCACCTTTTGCGTTTGTATCAAATGTACTTCACAGCTTTGCAAGCACAGTAGCTGTGCAGTTGTGCAAGACTTGATGCTTTTGCACTATATGTGTTCAGTCTTAAGAGGTCTTCCTCTTCTTCAATGCTTGAAAAGGGAGAGGCTTAAGTCTTAGTTTTATAGTAGTTTCAAGTGGCCCTACTTGGGCACTCTCTGAAACAGCTTGCATATTTAACACAGTCTTTGGATAAGAGAAACAGCTTTCCTGCATTTCTTAAAATACAGTTTAAGGGATTTGGTATAGGCTTTGGGTTGCAGGAGGGATCTTTTAAGAAAAGAATTGTGTGGGTTTCAAGAAAAAGGTATTTATCTTGATTACTAGTCAAGGAAATTATTATGTATAGTGGAAGCTCTTTGTGATTAGCTAATCAAGAAAATGGTCCTTTTTATTTAAAAAAAACCCCAACAAACCTTTGACTTTTTTTTACTCTAGGTCCACTCTTCTTCGGGACATAAATACGCATTGAAGGAAGCCCTCTGCGACCCAGCTGTAACTAGCCGTCTCTCTGACACTAAGGCAGCTGGTGAGGTCAAAGCCTTAGATGACTTCTATAAAATGCTGCAGCATGAGCCTGACCGTGCTTTTTATGGTCTAAAACATGTGGAGAAGGCCAACGAAGCCATGGCCATCGATACGTTGCTGATCAGCGATGAGCTTTTCCGGCACCAGGATGTGGCTACACGTGCCCGATATGTTAAATTGGTAGATAGCGTGCGGGAGAACATGGGCACAGTACGCATTTTCTCCAGCCTTCATGTGTCTGGAGAGCAGCTTGGCCAGCTGACAGGGGTGGCAGCCATCCTGCGCTTTCCTGTTGCTGAGCTCTCTGACCAGGAAGATGAATCTAGCTCTGAAGAGGATTGATAACACTGACTTAATTCCACAGTTTCTTTTCCAAATCATGTTGAAATGACATTAAAGGCCCTCCCTTCCTAAATACTGTGTGCAGATGTGCCATGACATGTAATTTAAGTTTTTGATAGTATTTCTTACAGTGTATAGCTCTGCTCAGCACACTAATGGATATCTGTTCTATGGTAATGATTATTGGCATACTGTGCATTGGAGCTGACTGGTTTTGCAAGTTACACCCTGGACCTCCAGCAGTACAAGAAAACATTTGACTCCCAGAAGCTGCTCATTCTGCATGTTAAGGCAGACTGGCAGCTTAGTCTTTTGATGTGTGTATGACATGATAAACTAAGAGGGAGAAAATAATGCCAGACTATTTCTGTCAAATGCTTGAAAAGAGTATTGCAAAACAAATGTGAACTTCTCCATGCAATACCTATAAAAACTCAGCTTGATCTTAGGAACTCACCATTCTTCCTAAGATTTGCCAAAGGAGTGGGATCAAGATAATCTGTTAGGGCGTTTTGTGGTGTTATGAGTCTAGCCACGTAAATATTTCTGTGAAACATCTGAACTGATCGTTCAGAAACCAGACCCTTTAAACTAACCATTTCCTCCCTAATATGATAGTAGATGCAAGACAAATTGTAAAGCTCAGTGCACCCATTTCAGTTATCTTTCTGAATGCTATTATCTTTGGAGATTGTCCTGAAAGCTAACAAGGTATGATATATCTTCTCTGACTCTGTTCTGATAAATTGGCATTGGGATTATCTAGCACCCAGTTCTGAGAAGGTATATGAAAAGGCTTACAAAATCAGGACCCTAGTTTCCATGAGGAATCTTTTGACAACAAGTAGTAGTTTAGGTAGATTCATAATCTGGTATTTTTCTATATGTGTACCTCTTTAAAAACATACATAAGCTGTGGTACAGAAGTAAAGATTGAAAATTTATAAATCAAACTTCAGTTTAAGATAATGACAGCTGTAAAAATCAGAATTACTTTCCAGTTATTTGATCTACTCAAAGTATTGAGAGCTGCTATGAGTTTTGTTTCTTTACTAGACAATAAATCTTAGGCTGAGGAAGCAGAAACTGCTTTCAGATTCTGACATACCTTCAAGGGGATTGTTCAATTTAAACCAGTGCTTGATGGTGTAGGTTGTGTGTGTAAATAAGCTTTCCTTTTTTAAATGTGAAGTCTAAGGAACGCATGAACAGAACTTTATGAACACTGATTCTTCTCTCACTGAACACAAGCAAGCCCATTAAGACAGTTATTTAGAGTCAGCTTGCACAGATAAACTATGTTATTTGAGCTTACGTTTTTGTCTTGAATGGTGTCAACTGCCACAAGTCATAGAATGCTCAGGTAGCTTCCTTCAGCCATTAGGACTGGTTAAATTAAAATTCTTTTTTTTTCTTTTAAAAATCTGCCTAAGCTGATTATACTCCTTGCCACCTAGAAAGCACCTTGATTCCTGCTATATATGGAGTTAAACGTAAAGAACATATGAAGCAGGTAGAAGAATCTGATCTTCAATAAATATTACTTATATGCAGCAAATTGTGGCCTTAAACAGGCTCATAATGTCTAAACAAGGTCATTAATTTCTTTAAGATAAACTGGTATATTAGTATTTCCCTTCTTATAAGTAATGCCAATTTGTTGCAATTGTACGCAAATGACGCTTACATTCAGAATTGCAGTACACCAGGAAACTCTTGGTTTAATTCTCAGCAAACTGAGAGACAAATCAAACTGTTCCTTGGTTGTGGAATGTTTTGTTTTCTATTAGACCAAACTGATTCCAATTATTCCATTTTAAACAAGTAACTATAAAGAGGTTTTGCTGTGTACTGTAAGATTATGGCAGTTCTGCAAGTCTGTGTTTTGTGCTTGTGGTAGTGTATCACCAAGGAAAAGCAGCAGCCATTTTGCTGCTTGTTTGGTTTTTTTAAGGTATAACAGCCAACATCTGGTAAGAAAATATGTTCATAGTGATTCTTGGAATTATTTACACTTCGAATTAAAATTCTGCACTGACTTTACAATTCATGAGTACTTTTTTTAGCTATTGCTATCATAGCATTAACTTTCTGCAGGAAATGCACATCTAGTTGCCCAAAGTATGGAAGGGTGGGATTTTTTTTTTTTTTTGGTAAGCATTTTTGTAGTAAAATAAATATACAGTCACTATGTAGACAAATGCTTCCTGTTTCAGGAAACAGCCTAAGGGTTTGATATTGAAAGTAGGCTTATTTCAGTAGTTGCAGATGCTTGACCTGGCAAAGTTCCAGAGTTGCTAGTATCTTTTACATTTAAAGGAGTTTGAAGAGTTGAAAAGTCTATATTGTCAAAGATGCTTGCTTAACCAGACCTTAATGTCTGCATGTAGATAACACAAGGAAGATGCGTGTTACCTGCAGATCAAATGAGTGAGTGCTGGAGCCATGGGAAAATATTTTTTTTCTTTTCTTTGGAGCTAAACATACATGAACTAAAAACTGTTTGCAATATGAAAATTGTTCTCTTGCATCTTAAAGTTTTTAGTAATTTTGAACAGTGTCTCAGTTTAGTTTCTGGTTATGTTCTGACATAATTCTGTGAATTAATACCATGGTTTATCTTCCAATTCTTCAGTTTTCAAAATAAATGAACGCACATTGTCGGACTTCTTAATGTTTGTTACCTTTGGTAGGAATAAAGCTTTAAAATCTATCATGAAATCAGCTTGATCCTGAACCCTGCTGTGCCCTTCGAAGATTCAAATAAATTCATTAATCTGGGTCATAAAGCCTCTCTTGCAAGCTCAGACTTTGGAGCAGGCCCCAGTCTGTTAGTTTTGTCACCTCTGGCATTTAAATCCAGTTGTTATATAAATTTTTTGTGGTTGTTTACCAAATAAAGTTTGGTGCAAAACATGAGGTCACCACCAGCAAGAGACTAAAATAATCCTGCTAGCTATAAAGCAAAATAAAAGATAAATCTTTCAGTAAAACTATAAAGCATTTAACAGTATTTCACCTAGTGAATTCCTCATGTCCCTCCTGCTGTCTTCACCCTTGTATACTATGTGAGCAAAATGATGGTAATGATCTTTTGACCACTCTCTGACCACCAGTGTAACAAGAGACCATAGCTCTTCAGCTTTTTGTGATATAACTAGTGTGATGTTTTTAAAGCCATGTAAATGTCTGAAGTAATTTTCAGTTGCTACTGTTATCTCAAAGGTTAAGTAGCTCTGAGTATTAAAACTATCTTACCCTTTGAAAATTTTTTAGCTTAACTTCTGAGCTGCTCAGCTTCGTTTGCCTTTTTTCGTGAAGCTACATTATAGCTGCCTTCTCATCTGACTGATTTATAGCTTGAACCTCTCTAATTTCTTTCTGGAAGCTGCATTATCCATCCAGAAAATGTGCTCAGTTTCATAAAGGCAAAATGGGGATAAAAGATATGACCATTTTTAGTCACCCAGTCTGTTCACTTGTTTCAGTTTTCATATCTCTAACTTTTTAAAGAAAACAAGACTGTTTCTTAAAGGAATAGAAGTCTAGTTTTGCAGGAAAAAGATGTTCTCGGAATGTTTATGCTGTTGTTCTGTTTGAAGCCACATTTGTGCAGTGTGTGGTCTATTGCTTCTATAAAAAATCTAAGCAATTTTAAAAATATGAAACTGCAATTAGGGTTTGCAATTAGGAATCCTTGTTTATAACCCAAAATTGGAATTCCTGCAAGACACATAATAACAAAAATACGAAGAAATTACTTCAGAAAACTACTTATCTATATATTTTTTCGATATGGCAAAATCAGACTTGAATTATTTTTTCTTGCTCTCTGATATATCAGTTGCTTTTTTCAGTTCCCCCCAACCTTTTTTTTTAACGATAAAGTGAAAATGTTTGGTTTAGAATGAAGTTCTCAAAATGTGGCTAGGTGCAACGGAGGTGGTTCAGGTTGATGACTGTTAGAAAAGTAGTTTCTTCTTCAAGCTGTGCTAATGGGGGGAATGGTACTGATCTGAGAGTCATTCACTTCTCTCTTCTTGTTCAATATACACCTGCAACTTGTTTCAAAGTGAATGATGAAAATTTTGATGCTGTTAGAATTTAGGATTTCTGTTTTGGTTTGATTTAGCAGATGGTGGGAACAGAAGAGAGACATGGCATTGCAGTTGATTATTTTGCGGTATCTGTGTTTCTCCCATAACAGCCACAACTTGCTTTTAGGAACTGTTGTATTCAGATTTTGTATAGGAAAATAGTATTTTGCAAACTCATTATTCTGCTAGTTTAGAGTTAAGAAAATGCCTAACCATTTGGTTCTTGTGATTATTGTTATAATTCTTAATTTAGGCTCTGACGTGGGTCAAGCCTGGGCTTTTTCAGCAATGGAAAGAGTAAACATACACTGTGGAGCTTCTTGTGTGACAGTTGCCCAAAGAATTGCTTAATGAGCATAATGCTTACTCCTGCTACATTTTTTATGCTTGACTCAAGTAGGGCATTGACTTTGATTTGAGGATAACTGCTTGCATGATATAGAACATAAAGGAAAGAAATGTCTCCAGTCTAACAACCAAACTGTAGTGCATATTCTCTGTAAATTTGTGAACTTGACTGTTTTAGAAATGCAGTATAGTTTTTCTGTGAAAGAATTGTCTCCTGAGGTGTCTTAGCCTAAAATAGAGAGTGAGGAAAAGGTCTCTGAAGTCATACTTGTTTATTCTGTTGTCTGAAAATAATTCTTCCTCTTGTCCCACTTGAGGGCTGTACAAGAAACAGAGCGGGGGCTGATACCAGAGCAGCACTTGCTTCCAAGTCAGTGTCTTCTGGGAAATGCAACATGAAGCAGCAGCTTTCAAGCCCTGCCAGCTCCTGTCAGATTTCGCTGTATCAACCTCTAATTTATTGCCTTCTTTTTGGGAAATGCTATGGTCACAGCTAATGTAATTACTGCCATGCTGATCTAATAGTTACTCTAGAAGTCAAATTAGAGCTGATCATGAATCAATCCTCTGACAAAATAGCTGTTTCATTAGAGAACATTAATTAGTTGAAAGGAGTCCTTCTTTTTAGGAATGTACATACCAGACTTGCTGGGAAGTTTTTTTCTCTGGTCCAAAATGGAATTTCTAACCAAAGCCAAGCCTAGAATTGCAAAGAAGTCTAGGGGTTTAAGGAGTCATATGGGACAGAAGATAGGAAGCTTAAGACCCTTTTCCATTTCATTGTTAACACTGGGCTAAAGATGCTCCCTTTTCTGTCAGTGTCTTTGGTAAGTACAGTTCCACATTGTATAAGCAAATAAATGTTTTTATATTTTGGTCAAGATAGCTAAACCACAACTGACTCAGGTATGAGATCTCTTGGGATGTGGGACACAATTTTCAGATTTCTGATCTGAATGGGACAGGAAAGTGATTGAAAACTGAGGCTGTTCCTACATAATGCACTCCAGCTGTAGTCTTCACATTTCAGAAAAAAGCCCTGAGTGGGGTTCCAAGTTTCAAAAAGATTTTGGACCTGGTGGCAGCCAAACAAATCTAATTTTGAAGACAGGCAGATTATTTCCTATGCAGCCTTAATACAAACTCTTAGACATTTGCTTTACTTAGAACAAATGTTTTTAGCTGGCTTTTACTGAAAGCACTTCAGAACAAAGAAATGAAACACAAAATGTATGTAAACTTATGTATGTGTGTGCATCTGTAAAGATGCAGTATCCTCAAAGAATGTGGTATTTTCATGTAAAAAATAAAGTTAACTTGAATCTTAGCTTGTAGTTGCTTTTGTAGCTGAAGGAATGACTCAGGATGCAGGCTTGACAGTTATCTTCAGGCCTCCATATTTGTTTATGGTAGGAGGGGCTTCATAGTAAGTGCTACATTTAGGATGTCTGACAGCTGGTTGTTGAATGCCCATGAAGGTGTCCTTCAATGGCTTCTGAAGCTCTGAAAGCTGCAACAGGTTTGGCTGAAGAGAATTGCCTTTTCTTTGACCTGCAGTGTTCAGCCTGGTGACTTCAAGTGTTTAATACTGGTACAAGTATTTAAGTTTAGGTGTGAGAGAAATTAATTAATTGCATTCATTTATCCTAGTGGAATAGTTGCCATAAGACCACTTCTACTCCCTTCGGTAAAGAGAACTCTTTTATCCCATATAATTGATTCCTCTCCTGACTAGAAATTGCTGTTCTGCTACAGGGTGGCTAAGAGAAGCTGAAATGGGCTTTCTTCAGCTATGGTGCAGGGAGAACATCAGCTGCCTGCCAGGACAGCTGTGCGGACTGGGGCAGCAGCTGCCCTCGCTCCCAGGCTATACCTAGGACCTGCTGGGACAGCAGTGGTGAGAGGCAGAAAAGGAGCAGATGCCTCATGAGGGAGCTTTTCCAGGTTCCAAAGTCATGAGGAAAGATGAAAAGCTATAGTTCAATGGAAAACATGGGATGCTGTGTTGGGCATACAGCTTCTTCCCCATAGAGAGCTGCAGTGGGTGCTTGAAATATCTGTACTCTTAACAACACATCCTCAGTTGAGGGTAAGGTGCCAGCTGATGTGATTAAGCATGTGTCCAAGGAAGAGGAGCCTTGAGCGTGAGGCTGAGACTTGAGATATTGAGGCCTTGCTAATCCTGTCGCTATGGAGTAACTAATTTCTGACAAGCATGGTACACGTGTCACATACAGCATTATTACTGTATCTGTGGCTTGTGAAAGACTTTGTTTTCCTTTCATACCTGTCTGAAAGCCACCTTTTTCAAAAGTAGTATGTAGTGCTTTGTGAAACACCTCAATGTGTTGTGTTGGCGATCGGTGTCATAGGCAAAGGATAGTCAGACATAAAAAACCCCAAACCACAGAAGCTGATTGAAATAAGCCTTTCAGAGTTTTTGAAGGGATGCTTAGTGAGAAGAAACAGTAACAGAAAGCCAGAAAAAAAAAATAATGCTAAAAATTTGTTTGGGTTTTTTAACAGTGTTTCAGGTTGTTTCAACTAAAGCATTGTTTTTTAAAATAACCAGGTCATCAAGTCAGTCAAATGGCAAGTTTTTAGACTTTTTCTCTTGAAAGTCTCAGAAATCAGTTACTAAAACTGTATTAATACACAGTCAAGCATTGTGATCTTGGTAAACAACAGATTTATGACTGTTTAAGCAATTGCAAGGCATCTGCACATATTTTATCCAAGCCTACTTGCATGGTCCTGTGTATTTTTGTTAAAAGACAAAAGTCGTATTACGTGTTTAGAAAGAACAAATTAATGTTGACAATGAATGCTGACAACTGTAAGTTTAGCTTTTCCTAATTTTGAAGACTTGTCTTTCTAGCCTAAGTTATATACATCTATTATAGGGTTTTTTGGGTTTTTTTCAGGGCAGAGTACTGAAATTGTCACTGAAAAATGTTCAGTGCTTTAGGCAGTAGTACCTTGAAATTGAAGTTCTCACTTTTACTTCTTAAACACACTTAAAACTACTCTGTTCCCTAGCTTAAGCACTTTTATTTTGACATAATAACTGGCAAGAAATAAATATATGTTGGAGAGCAGAAATTTCCTACTACTGGAAAAATGAGAAGTTGGAACAGCCTTCCAGTCAGAAAAATCAGAGCTAAAGGTCGCTTTTATATGGAATTTTTTTACCCTGAAAAATATGTAGTTGCCAGCAATAGATAGGAATCAATTCAGCAATCCTGTACCCTATGCTCTGAACAGAAACAGCACTTGGTATTGTTATTTTAGTGGAGCATTGTGTTGCCCCGTTTATATCAGTCCAATTCTTAGTGCACATGTTTGCACCACATCTCAACAGATTGTACCACAATACTGACCTCATGTCAGACGGGGATTAGCTGTCTGAGCTGACTATACAAAAATGCTTAGATTAGGTACCTGATACGGGCTTATTAAGTACTTGCCTTTTGATCTCTGCCAGTTTGATGTTCTCCAGGAGTTTTAAAGACTTATTAAAAACATTTTTGAGCGTTTTATTTGTAAACAGGCATCAGTCTCAAGTTATTGAAATGTGTTTCCTTTAGAAAGCATGTTTCCTCCAGTGATTCTGAGGCAAGCTGCTGTAAACTGGTCCTCTGAGTATATCGGCACAGTTTAGAAAAGTCAGTTTCAGAAAGAGGCAAATGTGGTATACAAAGAGCGAGCTATAGACCAAAGGAGAATAAAAAGAGGGCACAGCATCAGCTCTGCTGTGCTTTCTCTAGCTGAGCTGAAAGGAAAAGCTGGAAGTGATCCATTGCCACTCTATGCTGCTGAAACTGTAGTTGAAGCGCTACTTGCATAAAGCTGATCTTTGATAAGGTAGCATGTATTTGCAAAAAGAGTATTGTGATGGCACAAGATACTTCTGTGCCTTTTTAGGAGGTCCTTTTTTAACACTGACAGCTCCCGTTGGCTTTAGAAAACTGAGTCACTCTTAAATAACATGAAAACTGACCTTAGCTTTGCAAACTTCAGTTTAACCTGGACAAGTGACATCTACACAAGGAAATAAAATTTCCTCTCTGTTAAGTTTCCATGGTACTTTTGTGAAGTTGATGCAGGTGTTTGAAAGAAAGAGTAACAGGTTCTTTATGGAACCCCTGGTAATACCAGAATACTTTATGAACAGGCCTGAGCCAGACAGATATCTTAAAATCACGGGTGTACTTCATGTGCTGTGGGTAGGAAATGTAAGTTATTAGCGCCAGTAATTCATGTAGAAAGCTCTATCTTAAACTGCATCTAAAAAACAGGATGTTTTTCTACCTCTAGAGTCCAGCTTTAATTTTTGGAGAGGGAAACAAACCTTCCTCTTATAATCTCTTCAAGGCTAGTTCCAAATTTCCCTGAATTGTTTATTGACAAGTAAAAAAGAACATTTGCAGTAAAAAGACCTGAGATTAATTCCGTAGTCCTTTCAACTGGTTTACCAGTAAAATCACTACACCAACAGTACATCAAAAGAGGTGCTCATGCTCTTACTGGTACTTGAGTGTCTTGATCTTTAAAAATTAGTCAATATGGTTGATGATGCATATCATTATGCTGAAGTTTTCAGTATGTTGCTATTCAATATTGATAATTCATGGTGATATACTGGCTTTTGCAGAATTTATTAACTTTTTCATTGGGAAAAAAAAGTGTCTTGACTATAAAAATATACCACATAGAAAGAATGTTAAATCTCCATAAACATTTACTACAATTTAAAAAATTACTTTATTTCCCAAACCACATAGTGAATTGACAATGGTAGAGGCCCCAATCTTGGTTGTGTTCCACTTCAAATATGATTATTTCAGGGAACCAGTTTCTAATGTACACTAGAGGGGTGTATTTCTCATTTCATCTGAGTGATACCAATGTGAAGTTGGTACTAGTGTGAAGTTGGTGTTCTGGCTTTGTCGGTTTTTCTGATGATCTCAGGTGAACATTGTACACCACTTCCTGACTTACTGGTACATGAATCCATTTACAGAAGTTCGATTTTATCTGTTGCCTGTAAATTACATTCACCTCCCAGGTAGACTGAAGATTAGCTACTAATTTATAAAATGTTGAGCCTGTGAAAGTCCTTGTGATTGTCTTAGACTGTAAGATGAGTAAAGCTGCTTAAGTAAATAAATACACATAGCAGTAGTCTATGAATTGCCTAGTGCAATACTAATTGTTCCTGTTGATTTTTATTTTTTTTGTCCAAATGAACAAACCTTTGTATTGCTGATCTTCAGTTTTTCTTAGGGTGCAGTGTCTTTTGTGATGTGTATGTGGTGGTGTTTTTTGTAGCCTTTTCTAGATTAGGCAGCTATTTTATGGTTGTTTATGTTCATGGAAGACTCGATTTAATGACCACTGTGGTCATTTGCAGTCCCATATTCTTGTCTGCTTGGATTTCTCAGTTAAAACTGTAAAATATATGTTTTCATGGAGCCTTATTCTTTAAACTGTCCAGTGCAAGAAAAGATTTCTTACCACTGCTAAGTCATAGGTAGAGACAAGTAAGGAAGCAGACTGGCTGAGGATTATCTTCTCTTTTAGCAGTGAACAGTCATAAATTTCAAACCGGAAAAACTGTATGCCTTGGTAGAGAGCTGATGCTGTGATTACCCATGATGGTGCATGCTTATGCCAGACTCAGGATTTTGCTAGCGAGCAAGTCAGAGCTGATCTCTGCAAATAGGCAGTGCCTGCTACCCTGTGCTCTTGCAGGACAGAGCTGGCATTCCCTGCAGGCAATTTGCTGCTGTGTAGTTGGGAATGAAGAAGCACTTCCATCTGACCTTGTGGTGCGAGAGTGCTAACATCTGGGAACCATTCATGGTCAAATTCCAGCGTTTCAACAAATATGTGACTTATTTTCCATTACTGCCTGTAGCAATCTCTTATCAACTGTATTCTCACTGTAGTTGTTTTTCTGGTTACTGATAAAGTTTAAAAAAACATCTTGAAAAATATTATTGACAATACAGTTGATTCATTGTAGAGAATTAACATATGCAATAGGAAAGAAGAATTGTTTGGATAATAGCTTGTTTTTTTCAGTCTAAGCTCAATATCAAGCATTTTAAAAATTTTTCAAAATTAGATTTTAGCAACAGTAGGTATCATCCCTTACTCTCCAATTCTGCTCCTGGAAAACTGCAGGTACAATTATTATAGTGCAAAAAACTTGGTTTAAACTTTACAAGAATACTTACGTTTGTAAAAGTGTTTTCTATCTTAGACTGTTGTAGCATCTCCCTGTGCCGTTTAAATGCAGTTCAGTTTTGTAAATAGCTTGTTGATTTACATTTTGCCCAAACCTGTTAGCTTTATATAATGAGTTTGTCTGAAAAATGATATAAGTCTTTGTGCTAAGAAGTAGTTTGAAGTTTAAGAGTTTTCAAGTCCCTGTTGAATTATGAGACTACATATTGCAAACAGGGAAATATGGGATTCTTTTTTATGTAGCCATAACATAAGAAGCTGGAGCAACATAGTGGTTCCCTCTTACTCTACAAGAAGATGGCTCAGATAAAGAAAATAATGTTCTTTTGTGCTCCAGTGAAAATTATCATAGACGCTGTACTAACAGAAATAATAGGAAAGGTGTTCTCTATATAATTTGACTATAGTTTGGAAGTTGTTTTTTTTTTTCTTTTAATATACACACCTGAGATGTAATACCGAAGTGTGTCCATCCCCGCTGGCTCTGGAATTTTTGCTTGGTCTGCATAGCAGAGTTGTCTGGGACCAAAGGAAAAGATACATATTTGTAAACTTCCATCTTTTCCCTTCCACTGCACTTACTTCAGTTTCTTGGATCACAGCTGAATTGATATTAATTTTATAGACATAAAATATGAGCTATTGACTTTTAGCATGCATGTTGACTGCATATGCTTTTGCTGTGCTATATAAACATTGGCCTGGATTTAAGTTCTGTGGTGCTTTGGCTAGCTGGGTGTGAGAGGGTCATATCAGGATATTTGTACTTCCTTTTGGAGGATTTCTTCCCTTCTTGAAGCCTTGAGTGATTTGGTTGAGAGCAAGCCAATGATTATGCTCAGCATGAGGTGATGAGAGACAGGAGTTTGTAGCCATTGTGAAGTAAAGAAACGGAAAAAGTTGCCGCTTTTCAGAAAGCATTTATTGCCACCAAAGCATTTCCACTCTGATATTAGCCTTAAGACTGCTGACCTTTGCGAAAAATTACCCAACAATCCCTGAAAACAACTGGAGGGAAAAATTAATGAATAATGATACCAAGTCAGGAAGGAAAAAAAAACCAGTCCTTTGTCCTGGTAGAGAGACAGTAACCTGAGTTTTCAGCTAGGCATCATTTTTTGCGTCAGTTATGAGATTGTCACATTTCCCAGAATGTTCAAAAGGAGTTTCTAGCTTCCTGGGGTGTTTTATAGATGGGTGATTTTATGTCTAGACTGATCAGATAGACAGATTTTTGTGTGTGTGCTGTGGTTCACTTTCATTTAAAAGAAAATAGACTTTTTAATATCTAAATAACAGCATAGTGGCAATATATCCACCCTCAGAAGTACATTAATTTGTCTGCAGTGTTTGGCAGTTTTCTCTGATTTTTTTGACAGAATATTTTTATTTTTCAAAGATAGCTTGCTAGCTGACAAGGGAAAACACAAGTACAAAGCATGGATTCAAAAGAAACTTAAAAATAAGTACACTATGGCATTTGCAATTCACATTTGAACACTGACAGGTAGTAATTTCCTCCAACTCACAGGATTCGTCAGTGTGATGGGTATTCAGTGCTTTCTTTTTCCTTAATCCTATATTAATATACTGAAATTATAAAAGGTGTATGCCATGTTGCATAATGATAAAAGTCACCAGTCTCTTCTCAAAATAAACCTCCTTTGGGTAGAGAATAGGCATGACACTTACAGTTGAGCACATATTACAGTAACATCTCTCCCTCAGAATTTGATGTGTTTCTACAGGCTTGCGCATGTTTTTCTCATGAGCTTCAACTCTGATGTAAAATACATCTCTGATTCAAAGATGCATTTAAGTTAACTATTAACCATAATAGTGTGCTGCTGTGTAAAGATGGTCATACTTCTTTTTTTAACAGGGTAGTGATGGGTAGAACTTTTTAACCAGTTGTGCTATCTATTGCACAATCCAGCTATACTTTTGGATTGAATCATAGGCATAATGTTGAAGGAACTATTACTTGAAGTGATTTATGTGATTACATAAGATAGAAAAGGTATGGGAGCTACTTGCTTAAGAATGAAAAAAAGATTGTGTTCACTTCCTCCCATTAAGTGTTACAGAATTTAATTTCTTAGTAAATCTGAAAAGAATACTTAGAAATATTTAGGAATTATTTCACATAAGAATAATAACACTTTGGATACACAATTAACATCACACTTGTTTAAAAGAAACAGTAAGATTCTTAGTGGATTTTCTTGGCCTTTCATTTAGCCTAAGAGCAATAAAATTGGAAATATGTGAAGTATGCCAGTTAGTGTAAGAAAAACAGTCCAGCTAACAGTGTGAAGTCAAATAAAAAATCACTATGGAGGAAGTGTCTTTGGGACTCACTAAGGATTTTAATATGTGTTTCCTGCAGCAGTAGCTGTACCTGGCTTACTGTGCTGGTTTCAGTAGGGCTACACAGTAGAAATCTTACGACAGCAGGACATCAGCCTGCAAAACTGGGCTTCAGCATAATTGAGCGAGTAGAAAACCAACTGAAACATCATACTTGACTCTTCCTATCAACCCAGAGGAATTTTGTGCAGAGAAGACCCTACAGGTCCATGAGCAGTTTTGGAGGGTATTGTGAAGAACACGTTTTTCTTTAGGTTAAAGAGTCCTTGTTTATTCACTTTTTGCATGAAATTAATCTCTTGCTCCTTTTAAGCTTCTGGGGTTTATTTCAGAAAATAGCATACACATTCATTTTAACAATGCTTTCTGTGTGAAATCTGAATCAATTATAGATGACTATAAATATCTTCTGTCTCAAAAAAAAAAAAAAAAGGTCAAGAGATTAAGGGTCCTGGGTGTTTATAGATAAAGCTAGATGTTAGGAAACAAAAGTTAGAGTGGGATGTTCAGGAGGAAGTGGTCTTTGATAGCAAAGGAGAATGGACCTAGAGGGGAACACAAAGATTGTAGGGATTTGAATGGAATTAATTGTTGATTGAAGAACTACATCCAAAAGTTGGACTGCACATCACTGGACACAACTGAAACATCTTCTAGGAGTTACCCTTCCATCAAGCTGCTAAATTTGCTAAGCCTCTGTACATCTGAACAAGCTTCGTAGCTGACCTCACAAAGTTTTCTGTATGTGACTGCGTATTTCCTTTTCCCCTTCTTGAGAAACTGCAAACTGCTAAGAATTTTGCTGATGAGAGGACTGCTTTCCAAACTTTAAACAGTTTTATTCTGATGACTGTCACCGAGTGGGACATGTATTCCTGGTCTCTGCTATTGTATTTCAAAAAGTTTTGCCTTTGCACTGTGTTATTCAAGACCACATTACAAAGCATTGATTCAGTATATTTTCAGGCTTGACACCACATTATAAAGCTATTTTCCAGTACAAATTATTCAGTACAAAACCAGCAAAGGAAGCATTATTTATGGGTTGTACAAAGCATTTAATTGGTTTTGAAAAGTATGTGGCTACTGAATCTGGAACCACTTTCAAATATATATTTCTTGGTCTTTTGGGGATATTTATCTACTTCTAATAAGAAGCCTTTTTTTAAATTATTTGGTCTCATTCCAGAAAGTCGGTCTTTTGCTCTTCAAAGGTTAAAGTAAAAATGCTGGAGGCAAAATTATACAAAGGTTCTTTTGTAGCCTTGAAAAATAAAAGGCTTGATTTAAGGGATACTGAAAAAGTTTCAGAAGTTGAAACTTTTTTCTTAATATACAGCTTTATTTGAAATACACTGATATTTAGCCAGCCAGAACTGAATGCAGCAGGAACTCCAACTACAGCCTTCTTGGCCTTCCACAATAAAGCCAGAGCACTGTGGCCCCTGAGCTCACAGATGGCAATTGTACCATGCCATGGTTATTTTCTTCCACTTGGGATGCCTGTGACTAAATCTCTTTTTCGTAAGACAAGACTGTATAATTCTGCAGTGACATTATCGCACATGAAGCAAAAAATAAAATGTGAAGATTCTCTTATTTGCTGGTCCAGCAAGAATCAACTTTTGTGTGTTTGAGCTTTTTAGCATTTTAAGTTATGTCTTTGCAAGCAGATCCGTGTTTAATCTTCCCTTGCTACCAGCCAGAGGTAGTCCAGCCCTGAACCCAAATCCATGGTGTTGTGTTGATTCAGCTAAAAGATCCAGCTTTCAGGAGGTTTTATCTGCTGAGGCTCAGTGCTGCACTTTTTGAGGAACACAGTCTGTTCTCTACTACTGGCTTGATTCCAGCTAGCTGAGGGCAGCAGCACAGGCTTGCACATGCCAACACACAGTGGTATCAGTTTCCTCAAGTGAAAGAGTTTTCTAATTGCAGAGGGTGGTATTATTTGCCACCATTTTGAAAATAAGCTTTTGTGGGAGGCCAAGCCAGTGCTCCCAGTCCTGCTTCCCTCACTGAGTAACTGTCACCAGCATCCCAATTGCTTCCTTTCATGCTGTTTGCTCTGTATGTTTTTTCTAAGATCACAACAGAAACAGGTAGTCTTTCACAATATCAGCATAAAATACTTCTAAAGGCAATCAAGTTTTGCCTTATAAACTAGGACATCCTTCCTAGTATCACTTAGCTTTCAGTACATTTTGATCAGATGCACTGTTCTGTGTTGCTGTATTGTACTCCAGTGCTGTTCGCAGATCTTTAAAATATCCTTACATCATTGGTTGTAATATGTGCTGTATAAGACATTAAAGCAATATTATTTTTTAATTTATTTTATTTTTGCAAGAGGTCCAGGTATATGAGAACTCCATAAAACATTTGAATCTTATTTTAATCTTCAGTTTAGATTTCTCTATTCTCTTTTATTTTCCAGGATGGAAGCAGTCTGGGATTTCTTTTTTGCTAGTAATTTCTTTTGTTTCCCAACATTTCTCAGTTGTGCATACATTTGCAAGACATTTCTACTTGTTTTGTCGTCCTTCTTGATTGCACTTAGACCTGCTTTGTTTCAGTCTCTTCTTGCAAAATACAGAGGAATTGATAAAGTCAACTGAAATGCTATAGCAGTAAGTGTGAAATGGAACAAAAATAACACTTTGACCACACACTGGTGGGGAGAAGTAGTGTGCAGCCAACACGTAAGCCCTGTTCAATGCAAAGTGCAAATTTGTCCTTTCCCAGTTTTGCAAAAAACATTTCTATTTCTCAGAATAACCACCATTTATAGAGGATGCAATTGTTATTTGCTACAGACCGTACACAGATAAAATATCCTAACTGAATTTACTCTCTTCTCTTGGCTAAATCAGTCTTCATGATGTCATTTATTGTGGGTGATTTGTGGTGATCTATTTTTTATCAGTAAAAAGCCAGGTGTTAGGCTTTGTTCTACAGTTCGGGTTATGTTTATATCCATCTGTTCTAGGAAAATGAGAGTGTCTATTCTGCAGTTCTTTGAAAAGGTTAGAGTGGCCAGGCGACATTCACTTGGATAAGTGCCAGGGAAGTCTAGTTTTGCACAGTTTAGAGGCAGAACAACCAGACAGACAGAACGAACGTTTGGTTAATAGATCTCATTAAATAAAACAGAAAAAAAATTTTTACTGGCTACTGGACAAGTATGAGCTACTACTCTAGGTTTGTAATAGAAATAATATTTGGGTTGTTGTCCTGGTGACTGAGTGTTAACCTTTCACATATAGGTACAAACTGTGCTCAGCAAAGAATGCCACATGCATCAGCTAGTGTTCTCAGCAGTTTCAGTCAGTAGTGAGAGAGATGTTGTCCCAGGTTTTCTACAGTGCCTCGTTTCTTGGAGAACATGAAGTTAATAGATGGAACTTCAGCTTTATCCTTTGATAAACATTTTTATTCTGCATTTCAAATTTGTATTTTTAGTCATTCTGTTAACACAACATGAAATAATTCAAAATCTTAATTTACCTACATTAATTGTGATTAAATATATGGTCAAGTACTACGTACCTTACAAAAAAATGGGGTTTTTCTCATTAATCGCCATAACTCTCAAAAGAATCCTCTTCAACTTCCCTGTAGCTCTTCTTTTTCCATTGCTTCTGCCAATAGTCTTTTTAATTCATATACACAAGTTCGCCAGAAACAGATGAGAATGCATGCATCTTAGAAACTGGAAGTTTGGAAGAATGCAAACTAGATATTGTTATTAATATAAAGGATTGTTTTCACAGTCACAATCAGTGATATTTTTAAATGTTCTGAATAGTCGGCTCATGTAAAATGTTCTTTGTACTGTGAAATGAAACAAAATGTGAAAGCTAGGCTGCCATAAATCAGTAGATTATATACTGTTAATTAACAGTATAATGTGGGTCACTGTAAACTCCATTCCATTTATCATCTGCAGATTTGAACGCATCTTTGACTAGTAAGATTTTCTTTTACAGAATCTGTGGAAAATGTAGTAAGATACCATTAAATCTATTAATTTTAAGTTAATCTTACACTGCTTATCATGACCCTTTTATTCAAAAATATTATGCTCATGTTTCATAGGACATGGAAACCACAGGAGGTCATGTAATACATTTGCATGTTAAAATATGCCACACAGTTTGTGTATGAAGTCAAACCAAAGCATCTGATTTCTGGCTAAGATAGAATGGGAAGAGGAGAGAGCTAAAGGATAGCCATACTGGATCAAATCAAGACTGTGTTTTGTCCAGTATCATGTCTGCAGGAGTACATGTAAGCCAGTAGCTAAAGACAAAAAAATAACTGAGCAAGCATATATCATATGCCTCTTCCAATTTCTGAATATTTCCAGCTGAGGGGATTTCCTAAACCAGATGTGTGTTCTGTATGGTTTGTAACCTGGAGTGGATTTGTCTTCCTCAGTTACCCATTGAATGTATATAACATTTAGCATACAAAACATCCTTTGTCAACAAGGTCTGCATGTTTATTCCCTCCTTGTGGAGTCACCTTCTTTTTATTTCTGACTATTCTGGCCCATCTAGCTTCTTTTGACTCCTCCAGCTTTATTTGTTAGAAGATGATTCTAATTTGACCTCACTCAGAAGCACGAGGATTTGGGGAGTTAGTAGCAAATAGGTGTCATTTTTTTATTCCTCTTCTAGTCTTCTTATTTTAGCATTTCACATTTTCAAACTTTCTGTGATAGCTATGAGGATTAGAAGTGTATTTGTTAAAATATCACATAACAGATTCAGGAAACTTTAAGACCATTTACTATGATGAATACACAGTAAAAATCACGGTAGTTGTCAATACTGCATCATTGTGAAGAAATTCCCTGTCTATCAGCAGATGCTGGACTGATGATGGAGTACACAGTGATGGAGTATACAGAGCACAGAGTAACTTTCAGTAGCTTTAGGAGAAGAGCTGGAATCTGTGGCCTTTAATATTTCATATCATAATATGTTTTAAATATCATCATAAGGTGAGCAAGGGGGAAGAACATTTCTTTGAGCACCGCTAGAAGGGTGTTTTGTCCATCTTATTCAGGGGCTAAAGCGAACAGACTTCTGGAGATCTTTGAGAGGCAAGTCAACATGGATAGATTTTGCATCTACCATTCTGCAACTAAACAATGAATTTAGACACTTACTTTAGCAGATGATCTCATTAGAACCATTTCATTGTCTAGGAGGTAGGTTGGGAGTCTAAATTACATGGTCTGAATCCCACACATGATGTCAAAAATAATAATAACAATTGCTTTCACTCTGAAATTTAACAAAATATTTGAATCAGTGATTACTGAATTTTTAAAAATCGATTTTGTTGATTTTAATTATGCTTTGATGACCGAGAGTGAGGAAGGAAAACAGTTATTGCACATGAGCAGGCATAGCAGAGTTTCTTTAAACATAAATGTTTAAGGAAGACAAAAGATGCATGGATTTCTTTTCTGACAAATTATTTCCCATCTGACTGTCAGCCATGAATTTTTCCTTATCACTTGCAATGGATCTTTTCTGAAGAATGAAAATAAACTCTGTTTTAGTTTGTTCACTTCTTTATATTTCCTGACTCTGACTACAGGAAGAAAAACTAAAATAACACAAATGAAACTTCCTTTTTTTGCTGTCCAGTGAAACTGGAAATACCTCCTGAGTGATAAATAGTCTTCTGTGATAATTTTTCTGCATTAAGCAGGAAATAAGATGCTGAGAGAGATGCATTAGTATTGACCACTTGGGAGCTTAATTATAGGAACAAAATTTCTATGAGAGTATCATTGTCTCAATGGTGAATATCACAGATGTATTTTAGTAACTGGACATTATTTAGATGCTTTGACATGCAGCATTATGAATTTGGGTATTTTTATGTAACTGTCAAATGTCAGCAAATGATCATGAAATGCTTCTTTGAAAGGAAATGAAAGTTGTGTACAATTGTCTTTTTAAGTAGTCTTGATCTACAAATTCAACTAATTTTTGACTCTTGTGAATTAAATACACAGCTCTGCAGCAGCAGAGTCAGTGGTTGCTTTTGAAACTGATTTCAACAGAACAAAGATGGAAGAGATGACTATAAGAAATAAAAAAATAAAGAAAATATAAATAGCCTTATTTTTATATATGAATAGTAATTTTGGCTTCTTAATGAGGTGGGTTTTGGTTATAACTTCAAGCTGGAGTTTTCACCCAGGTCATTTTTCTGAAACTTGCTATACAGTCATATTTTTACAGTATTTTTCCTGATGATGATCACTGAGCTTTAGGGTATGGGAGATCAGTCTGAAGAAGTATCTGCTCTCATGACTGATCTCATCATAGTCCAACACCACCATTGTAGAGCAGCTTTTCCTAAGTGGGTAAATGTTGGATTCCTGCAAATAGAATTAAGAGAAAACGATATGCTTTTTTTTTTTCTGTAATATAGATTAAAAGTAAATACATCTGAAAGCTTTTCCTCATTCTTTTCCCATCTGTGTCTTCTGCAAACAGTTGAAAAATTAGTTAATTCTCAAATTAATGAAAACTTGGAAACTACTACCTTGAATGAGGGAAGGAACATTTTGTGTAAAATTCTTACATTAGTAATGCATTGAGCTAAGAGGAGTAAAAATAACTAAAAAGTTACTTTATTTACTATTGAAGGTAATAGTACTTTACTTAGTTATTTGAATTGTGATTTACAAATGAGTGATGGACATGCAAAATAGGTTTTAGGTACAGAAGTCCAGTTACTAACATCTCTGAATTTAGCTCTGTATATATGTGTGAGGAAGTCTGTTTTAGATCTCTTACCAGCTGTGATAAATATGTCCAAAATGCCACTTTCAAACCCTGTCTTATACCCTCATTAAGACACAATTGAACCTTGATTTCTTAAAAGTCTCGGGGTTTATGTGTATTGCTACATATTACTTTTTTTTTTAAAGCTCTCTTTTACCTCGTTGGCTCTTCCAATGTTGATGTGAAAAATGCAATGACCTTCAGTGGCTCTCTGGAAGACATGTTCGGGTACACAGTGCAACAGTATGAAAATGAGGAAGGGAAATGGTAAGCTCTTTTTCTTTTCTTAATTGAACACTCCAAATTATCAGCTATTCAATGACTCAGGTGCTATTTGTAAGTATGCCTGATACGTATGAGTCAGATTCTGTCAGTCATATTTCTTAAACTAATGCACAGTCCCAAAGAAACCTGGAAAGATTGGGAGACTGAAAGATCCAAATTTGTATCTACATTTAGTTCCTCAAAGACATAAATTAGTTTACAAAGTGGATAAATTCCCTCGTTGATGGAGCTGAGAACGTTTTGTGTTAAGCCTGAGCCTCTTTTTTCCATTTATCAAATAAAACCATTATTTATCTTTTCTTTGTGTTAATGTATTGGCAGTGAAATTGCTCCTGGTTTACCTAACTAATCTGTATTACATATTTTTTTTTAAAGTTTTTCATCAGTGGTTGTCTGAACTGAGTTTTTTAACTAGTGGGAAGATTTCCCTGTCAAAACATTTATTAGTACAGTACTCCACCTTCCCTTTTGAAGGGCTAATTATGCTTTGCAATTGGTAATATAGTCGCATTTGGAACTTGGAGTCTTCTTAACCTGTCTTTTCCTTATTGTTTTCCTGAATTAGAAGTTGCATTTTGGCGTGCTTAGTGGTATCATTGCTTCTTGGTCTTTTGAAAAACACCTGCTCATGCTTTTCCCTTGTAAAAACGAACTTCACAGGGTAACCACTGGGTTGGTGGACTGAAATAATGATTGGATGGTAAAAGTTCTGGGAATCCTGAGATCTCTGTCATTATTTGCACATTGCTCTGGTTTTCCGAGAGCTTTGCTAGTAATTTGACATTCTTGGTAAACCCAGGGACTCCTGTGGGCAGCCTGGGACAACAGGCACATAGCTGCATGACAGCCAGGTCAGACTGGTCTGCAGCGCCCGAGCAAACCCCCCTGCAAGCACAGGGACTGTCTGACTCCAATTCTGTCCACCGCTGCAGCACAGTGTTCACTAGCCATAGAGGATGTTCAGAGAAATAAAATTGCAGAATCTGCTTTTGAAAATGCTGGCTCTTGATTGCCCAGGTTGTAGGATGTTTAAATATACATCTGCATGAGGGTCATGGGAGAATAATAATGACCTTCTCTGAGCTAATTTAGACCTTCAGGACATGGTATCCATTCTAGGAGCTGGGTTTTGCAGAGTAAGCTGTATTGTTGTAAACTGTCCTGAAACCTTTCAAGAGCAAAATATAATATGAGCTGGAAATGGCGACTCTTCCAGTAGCTGAAGGAAGACAGGAATCTAAACTAGTGTGCTAGATCTGAACATCTCTGAAATTAAACTCCAGAGCTGCTGTTAAATTGTCAAGCTTTCAAGTTGCTTTCAGAATAGCAACATCCAGAGCAGGAAATCTGTAGGTTGACAGTTAAATATACAAAGCAGCCTTGTGATACTTTTTGTCAACTGCTATAATGCTACCTAGATACCACAGATAGAGCTTTTCAGCAACACATGTTCTGTGAACCTGACTGCTGCTGTTTCTCAAGAGAATTTGGGTCCCCTAAAAAAATCTCCTGTGCAAAAAGACAAAATAGCCTTTCGGACCACTTCTTAATTTATTAGTAATGAAAAAATCTTAATGGATCACAATGAGCTATTCCAATAACGCTTTTTTTAGAAGCTGGATTGTGTACTGGGTTTAAGTTCTCCTTTCTGTCTTTTTTTAATCCGTAGGCTACATTTTACATGTTATGTCATTCTATTCAAATATCTTCTGCCTGGATGCATGAATTTATTATTAAGGTTGAAATGGTTCTCTCAGTAACCCTTCACAATCTTCTAATTGTCCAGGTGCAAATCTTTCTGAACTATTAGTATTAATGGCAGGATTTCTGTTTCAGAGTATGCTGTGAATTCTGATTTAATTCAAGTTATTCCTTACACAATTAATGGAGCCAGTTGTTACCTGCTGAGTAATGCTGGGCTATTTAGTGTAGCTAATGAAGATGTGAGAACAAAAAGAGTGTCCATCTCTAAACAACATTTCCTGCTGAAAACTGGATTTAGGAGTGGATGCTAATTTGTGGTGCTTACAAAATACTGTATGAGAATAGTGATTTTTGATCACACCAAATTTTGAAAAAAAAATTGCACAGGATAAAAATCCTTCACATTTTAAAAATTTGGAATTTCTTTTAATAAACCTTTTAATAACATTATTTTTTATTATGAAAGGAAGATGATGTATTTTTCACTGCTGGTTCACGTTACTTAAGAATGAATTCTTCAGGGTGCTTATGAGCCTCTCCTTTGGCATTTGGTCTCTCAGCATTGAAAATATATTTTCTTCTAAAATATATTAAAGATCAAGGAGATATTAAATAAAACATGTATTTCCTTCTGTATTACTTTGAATACTTGTCATCCACCCACCAATATTGCTTTTGTTTTCCACTGGAATTTTTTAAAATGTTATTCTATTGTGTAATGGTATTCTATTGTATTTGGTACATAGGCACATTCTCTTTCTGTGTCCTTAATAAAGAGGAGACAGAATGGCTGCTTTTGCTTGTATCTGAACTAGCATAACAGTTACATCTCTTGCTCTCCATCTTGTACTCCTAGTATGGAACTTGCTGCAGCTGTGCTCTCTCTGTAAGTTTTATTTGCTGACTTTCATGCCTTTTAAGAAGGAAGAAATTTCAGGTAACTTATTTCATTTGCAGGGTACTTATTGGTTCACCGTTAGTTGGCCAACCTGAGAAAAGAACAGGAGATGTATACAAATGTCCTGTAGGAAGGGACAGCCAATCACCCTGCATAAAACTGAACTTACCAGGTATGAAAGAAAATAAAGCTATGTCACATGGAGGAATAATAGAGGTCAGATCTTGGGAGATTTAGCTAGTAAATATGCATTAGAAATGTTTCGATAGAGAAAAGTTACTTAGGACTTCAGAGTTAAATGTGAAGGAAGTTGTGTTTGTAACATCAAAAATAATTTTATTTTAAAGCTTCACATTGTCCTATGGAAAACATGCTCATGATTTTAGAATAGGCATTTGGCTGTTATCAAAACTTTATTATGACTGGCATTAACTGACCGTGCTTGGCAATCCTGGCCATGGAGCCAGGAAGGCCATGGAGCATAGATTCATGGATTAGCCTTTCCAAAGCTCTCTAAAGCCAACAAGAGCCTTCATAATGCCATCAGTAGTATTCTGATGAGAACATAACTAGCCAGAACCAGGCTGATGCATCTTAATATGTTACAGATAAATATTAATCATTTTCTTGCTCATGTCAAGAGATATGTGATGTAGACAGGAAGAGAGTTCCTGCTAATATGAATTTCACTAAATACACATGTCATGGTATTTTTTGTCTCCTCTTTTCCCTTGAAAACCTAAATGTCAGTAATGTAGCATAACAGTAACAAATATAAAAGCTGTTAAGTCATTTATAGCAGGACGGCGTAAAAATTACTCGTTTTCTAATTAGCAAAACTCTATGAATAGTAATCTCTTGCTTTCATTGTGCTGTTATTTTTACTTCTTTTCTTTTCTGCGGTTCAAGAAAACTATTTGAGACAGCAACCCAGACAAATTTTCTGGGATAAAAGCCAGTCCCAGAAATTTTTCTTGATTGTTGCAATTGAAGAAGGAGGAGGAAGGGTGCTAAAATATTTGATGAAACCAATGTCAGTCTGGGTTTTATTTTAGAAGCTGGAAGCTCCATGCTAGGGAATATATACTTTAACATTTTATTTCCATGTTCCCAAATACTTAACATTTTAATCTATTTATAGCTTCTACTTCAGTTCCTAACATCGTGGAAGTAAAAGAAAACATGACTCTTGGAACAACCTTAGTGACTAACCCAAAAGGAGGCTTTCTGGTAAGAAAGGACTTTTTGCCAATTTTAAAACTCTGTTTTTTCCTCAGGTATCATAACAAAAACATTTCACCCTTTTTCATCTTTTAAAGGCATGTGGACCACTTTATGCTTATAAATGTGGACGTTTGCATTACACAACTGGAGTTTGCTCTAATGTCAGCTCCACTTTTGAAACCGTTGAGGCAATTGCTCCATCTGTGCAAGGTATGCATGCCACAGAAATTCTCTTATGTGTGTGAAAATACAAATTGCCAAAGACGACAAATGTATACACATAGGCATACCAAAAAATATGAACTGCTTAACTTAGCTACCAGCATTACCATGTTAAGTAAATGTTTTCATTGTCCGTATATAACCTAAATTCTTGCTACTTTTGGAATTTATCTCAGTATAAACAATCATTAGAGTGCTATGTAACATCCAAACACAATTGCTAAAAATAGTTGCTTATGTTTTTTACTTAAGGCCAAAAGCCTCTTTTAAAATAATGACTGCATGTTAAGAACTAATACAAACCCAATTTAGTAATATAGATAAAAATCTTAAAGACCTGGTTCTTTGGAAAAATCAAAGAGGAGCAGGTTGACATTGAAGAAGGTAGAGGTCACTGGTAAATACTCCGGTTATGTGATCTAATCTTAAATTTCTGCTTACAAGAGAGTGCCTTGCTGATAAAGGGAACACAAACGATTTAAAATACAATGCAAAAAATGATGAATGACAGTTGGCATCAAACATGTCAGTTCAGCCCCACTGCAGAAAGATATGCATCTGTTACTAATCACAAAAGTAACTGGAGCTATGAGATCTATTTGATCCTTGTTAGTATCAATTCTTATGTGTCAATTTGTGTTGCAGAGTGTAAAACCCAGTTAGACATCGTCATAGTCCTTGATGGGTCCAACAGTATTTATCCATGGGAGAGTGTCACAGCCTTCCTAAACAGCCTCCTGAAAAACATGGATATAGGTCCCCAGCAAACACAGGTAATACAGTAGATATTTTATGGTTGTTTCATTTTCAAGGAAAAAAGGGATTTACAGGAAATGGGATGAAAGCATCATCTATGGAGCTCTTCAATTCTAAGAATTTATGTCAATGGAGTACTGAAACAAAATAGCTGAAACCACAACTAAGTGAGTGTCTGCCACCAAGTAGCAATGTCAGGGAGGATGACCAACTTTTTAACCTAGAGACAAAAGTTAAGTGCGTTAAATGAGGCCGTTTGAACACTGTCCTTTCCCACTTCCTTCCTCTTCACAACCACTTCTTGTCTTCTTTTGTACTTCATAGCACATGCTCCTGCAAGGCACACATGCATGGTTCTGACAGCCTTTAGTTGTAAGCTTTTTCGAGCAGCATTCAATATTTTGTACTATGGACTACTGAGCATACAGCTTTTAAACATTTGGAATCATAATTAATGAGTGGCTGTTAAAGCCACATGTTATTAATGGCAGAAGCTGCATATATATAATAAGTGGAGAGGGCCAAATTCCCAGCTGCTATAAATCAGCACTGTTCCACCAGAATTAACAGAGCTACAACCAATTACCCCAGCTGAGGATCTGACATATGTTTCACAGTCTGCTGAACAGACTATGTAAATAGCAATCCCAGCAGAACTCGGGGAAGGGGAAAACATGGACTCTGGGATACATTTTAACACAGAAAACTTTATGAACAACAACAGAAGAAACTGGGTCTTCCTTTCACTTCTCCCTTTTCCCATTCCCAAAATCAAGGATTTACTGGGATCCTGTATAATACTTGATATGCTGCAAGCCAGTACTTAGCAGTTTTGCTACTTCAGGTTAGCTCCTAACATTCTGCTCCTGCCTTCACAAAGGAGACTGTGAGAGGTTGTAAAGGATACCTCTGTCTGCAAATCCTCACCATTTTCCAAGTTAATCGGGGTTTGTGAGTTACCACCCAACTCCCATTGGCTGTACCGAACACTGGCTGATAAAATTATTACTTATAAACAGTCAACTTTACAATCATGTCCCATTCTTAAACATGCTGTTCTTTGAGATATTGTGAGGAAGAAGGAAAAACACTTTGTCAAATTTAACAGAAAGGAAAAAAAAAATTCTTCCTGGTCCCTTAAACTGGTGATTACCCAAACATGTGCCATCTTGGGAAAATACTTAAACCTGAACTTCCCACTGTGGGGCAATGGCTGTATGGAAATCATCACTGCCTTCTGCCCAAAGGGCTTCATGGGAATAATATGCAGGGCCATCAACTCTACTGCACCCTCACCCCTCTTCCTCACCCTGCAATTCCTAAATTTTTACATTGCCACACCTCTGTTATGTTCGATTTTGGAATCCTGCCTCATCTGTGTGGCTCAGCTCATGCACAAAAGGTCTCTTCATGACCTGCACTCCAGCAGCCCCCCATCTCCACTTCCAAATTCCATTCTACCCAGTTTGGCATAGCCAGCCCTCTTCTCACATGTACACTTACTCAAGAACATCAGCTTTGGCATCTGATTGCTACAGAGCAGAAACATTTGAGAGAGAGATAAGAATGGAATAAGGAGAGAGGCTGAAAAACTTGAAATGGAAGGCAAAACCTACGTGGAATTTTCTCAGTTCCTCTTCCCTGCCTCCCCAGAACATATCCCATTTCTCTCCTCCCCTCTGAGCCCCCTACTTGGGAACCCTGGCACAGCCAGAGGTAGCAACAAGTTTATATCGTCTCCCCCACCCACAGTCTCCTTTCTCAGAAACTGTGTTTAAATGACTATTGAATGGGGAAGAGCAGAAATGACAAAACATCTCCCCTCTCCTCTGGGAGCACAGAATAGAAATACAGGAACAACTGTTACTTTCTGTCTGTTGAAATTGATTTTTCCATGTTCATCTTTTGGGGATGTTTGAGCACATAGAAATCAGTGGACTTCCACTGACTTCAGATTGTTTTTCTCCTGCACGGGAAAGGAATGAGGTGATTACAAAGTAACTCCTTAGGACCTTGGGTGTGACTTGTTCAAAACTGTGTTTTGATTAGAGACTTGCAAGACGTTTTATTTCCACTTACCCCCTCCATGAACAATGGTCATTAGATTTGTGGCAAATCAAAAGATAAATTCCTCAGTGTCCCATGTTTGGCAAATTTGAAAGTGAAAGCCAGAAGATTCAGATGCAAAAAGCCAAAGTTTATGGTATAATTTTTTCAGAAGTATTTCCTTCCCTTCCTCTTTCTGTTCTCCAGAAAATCCACAACACCATACTGATGGTTAAGCTGCATATCCTGAGTTTAGGGATAAAAGAAGTAAAGGGAAAGTAAGGTTAGAAAAGTAGAAAAGGCAGAAGGAATTAAATGAGAAAAAATGTTGCAAGTAGGAACAAAATATCTCTCCTGGCCTTATTCCACATTTTAATGTAACTGCAAAGCAAGATAGCTTTTTTCCTCTCTTTTAAAGTTTTGTAGAGATAATTACCTTTTTAATATGAGGGTGTATTTTTTAATCCTTTACATTAGCAACCTTCTGTGGTAGAAGAATATCAAAAGAGAAAGCAGATTACTTTGATATGTTTAATCCCAGCTTTAAAGCTATATTGGAATGGCCTTCAGAAATTTTCAGACATTATTTCTCCATTAATATATGACATAGGCAGTTATAGGTGTTTGACCTCTATCTGATTATATCTCCAAAGGGACTGTATCAGTGGGCTAAGAGGCCATGCCATGTCATATCTTATGATCAGTTTTATCTCTAGAAGGACAGAGTGTATTAAAGAGGTATTAAAAAGATTCAGGATGAGGAAAGACTTTTGCAATAGTTTACAAGTACTTTCTGAGTCCCTGAGAGCAAACAAAACATAGCAGAATTAATTCAATTTTGCTTTGATTCAGGTATCTTTAGCAAGCACTCCATATGATAAAATGTATTATCCATTAGTGCTTCCCAAGGCATCTCTGCTTTTATTTCACATTAAATATGATTTAAATACAACCAAAAATTATTTATGATTTTCCTACACATCCCAATGGTGGAAATCCTAGCATATCATTTCCATATACTAAATGGTTTTTCTTTCATTTTGGTTTCCTTTTATTGTTGTTGGTTTTCACCAAATAGATCAGCTTAATAATTTATTGGGAAAGCCAGAATATACTTTCCAAATAAGGGGTTGTATTTACCTATAGAACAACAATAAATAATTGCCCTCAAAAATGTTTTGTCCCAAAGTAGAACAGTCCTTCACTTGCCTGTTCTCTTGTACAATACTTTTTAACAGGAACTGGGGACAATTAAAGAATTATTCCCTTGTGTAATATAAAAGCCATGGAATGCTAGGGAAAGGAACATAAATTTAGGGATTACAAAGATGTTCAGTAGATTATGGTCAGTAATACTGAGAAAAATATTAGGTTTTCTGGAGTAGAGCAGAATTACATCCTTCTGTGTAGCACTATTGCATTTTCCAGATTTAAAATAAACAAGCAAATCAAAACATAAAATGCCTGTAAGCATCATGCTTAGGGGCTTGCTGAAGTTATGCAGTTTGAGCAGGTTTATTGTCCCATAAAGGCACATTTGCATCACACAGATTTGTGTGTCATTTATAGTTTTCCATTAGAATAAAAGGCTGCAAAAGCTCAAACTTTCATTGCTATCTATATAATATAATTCTAATTTTACAAGGTGGACTTGATTCTGTGATCCTGTAGGAGACTGGAACATGTAGTCTAGTAGTATTTTGTTGGTTCTGGGAAGTTTTTCATTACCCTTTTTTGAGGAATGGCTCATCTTTGATGCCATGAAATATGTAGAACATGATGATCAGTGTTTTCAAAGACAGTGCTAAGGAAGGGTCCCGCAGAACAATTATATCCCATAAGATAACCACATGCCCCCCTTCCTTCCTGATTTACAAGCTATGCAACACAGTGCTGATTTCCAGACACAGATGTTCTTCCCATTCACTTCCTGAGAAGGAAATGCTCAAAATGTTTACTTGCTGTGATCATGGACAATGTTTCCTTTCAAATAGGAAATGATACAACTCAATGTCAGCCTCTAATCTTTTTTAGGAAAATGACAACACCAACATGGGTCTCTAGAATTATGGAAGACTGGCAGATACTTTTCACACTGGTAGCAGTCAATAGTTGATTTAATCCTTGGTACCAATAAAATTCTGAAAGCTGCAGATAAGGAGCCCATGGATCCACAGCGGCAGGCTCCCTGGCATACAGTAGTCTCTGGCTACATTTGTGCATGGTGCTAGAATACTTAAGGCACTCCTCCAGCTCCAAAAGACCAAACATAATGAAAGTCTCTTGTTTATCACCAGTTAATGGCAGTCTTTTTAAATGACTAGCAGCATCCTGTTCAGATTGTGCTGAATGTCACTTTAGATGCATGCCACAGAATAGTTGGCTTGGAGGGAACAGGTTAAAAATTTCATCTTTAGCTGGGGTTTAGTTGGTGCCACATGACTGCTCTGAGCAGTAATACAACCTGTGCCCCAGCCTGTTGTGTAAACACTGTGCAGGATTAATAGGCTGCTGCCCATGAGAACATGCAGCCTCTGGATGCTGTCAGCTGCAGGTGGAAGAGGGCATGCCTCTGAGACAGAATTAAAATATCTTAAAAGGGAGTAACTTATCATAACTTTGAATTTACATCAGTGCTTCCAGATTTGACTGTATTTTCAAAAGGGTACAGAAATCAAGTGGGATAGATTTTGCTACTGCATACCATTATAATTATAGTCCCATAGTCGTCTGTAACTAGCTTTTCATAATGATTGTGATACTGATATTTAGTATCAAATATTTATCCAACTCTAACCCTTCTACTACAAGCAAACAAACATTGTACAGAATCTGAGAGGCAATGAAAGTACCTGAAAAACTACCTATAAAGCAATTGCAAAGTACATACTAAGCCACTTCTAAAATAATATGATGGTATAAATATCCCAGAGGCTTTATTGATCTTCAGTACCTAAATGCTAGAGTGCTTTTAATAATAGATGAGTGAGACATAAATGCCATGTAATACTGCATTATCCTAAATAACACCTATAAATTGCCATGTGTAACATAAAATTGAAATATGCTAATGGAACATTGTGTGGATTCTTCCCAGTAAAAGCTGTCAGGAACTTGCCAAAACATTAAAACTGACAGAGATGAATGAGAGAAATTAATTAATATTTAAGAATATTGCTCATCTCTTTATTTCACACTTGTTTTGCAGCAGGTTCCCTCAGGCATTTCTGGTTGAGTTCCAATCCCATGTGTTGATCTTTCACACAAAGACTTGTCCTGATGAGGTCATCTAGAGTCTTTCCATCATCCTCCCCCATTTGAGAAGCCACCATTTTATTCATGTTGTCTCCTCTGGCACTTGTCAGATGTCTTACTTTGGCTTACCTCCTGGTGGGAGAACAGCCGTGTCCTGGACTGCCCTGCTGTCTTCATCGAGATAAGGGTACTTGGGTCTTCCTCTCATCCTGAGGGCTGAAATTTGCCATTTCAGTTCTGTTTCTAGGCTAGGTTTAGGGTAAATAAACGATTTATTATATTTATCGATTTATTATAGTATCATATACTATTTATATGTACGTATCATATATGTATTTATATGTAATAAACGATTTATTATAGTATCATATTGTATTAGGATGGAATGAAGAGAGTTGTGAGTGAACCATGGCCTCGTATGCTATGAGGAAAACTGTTTTGAGAAGTTGTGGCTGGTGGTTAGGGCATTGGTCTGCCTTGGCCTAGAGGAGAGCAGAGCTGCAACACAGATTACTGCAAGTCAGGAAGAGCAAGCCTGCTTTTGGCTTTGTTCCTGTTTTTAATAAAAACAATTTAGAAACTTCAAAATGTTTCATGAGATTGAGTGTCTTCCAGCCAGTCTTGCTCAAATGCTTATAGGTGTTTCATACTGATGGAAACACATGGAATTCAATTTTTTTCTGGCTGTATCTACCCCACTGCAGGAGACACAGATGTTTTCTTTAAGGGTAGTTGATTTTTAACATGAACTGTGTGTTTCAGGTTGGAATTGTTCAGTATGGACAGACTGTAGTCCATGAATTTTTCCTGAATACATACTCGACAACAGAAGATGTGATGGCTGCGGCCACAAGAATACGCCAGCGGGGTGGCACACAAACTATGACAGCCCTGGGAATAGATACAGCAAGGTATGCTCACAAAATATTGGCCTGCATGTGGTAGAAACAAACATAAACAGATATGGTGATGATTCTGATTTTGTAAATTAAAAATATGATGTGGCTGACATCTGACTTCATTTTAGCTGAGCAAACAAGATTTAGGAGGAGGGTGGATAAACAGACTCTGTCCAGTATCTAGAGCAGTTATATATGGCACTCTGGAAAGGCAGCTGTCACTTGAATTGAGGAAATAGGGAAAGACAAGCGACATGGAGCAAAATTGTAGTCCTAAGCAAAGAGCTGGCAATCTTTGACGTCCACACAGAGCAGGTAGGAACTGTGTGTGCAGAGGGATGAAGAAAATTAAGTTTTTCAGAGGAAACAGGAAAAAATAGAACTTTTTAATGTTAATTTGTCTTCATTCTGAAGTTATTACAGGGTTTGAGCCCACTCTTGTCAGAAAGACTAGAAATTTTATATCCAAAGTCTTTGAAGCTTCTGGATCATTGGGAGATGTTGTAGCAATAGCATTATTTAGAAATGCTTCCTTTATGAGAAAAATGAAATCTGAGTTTTGTAGAACAGACAGTAAATGCAAAATCTCTTAGACACTTCCAAACCATGCAGTGTTGTCCTGATATCTTTTTTCTTTTCTACTTTATTTTTTTCCAGCATGACAGCATGACTTTATTCCATAAAAGATTGTATTTGCCCTTTCCAAACAACCATTTAGTGAAATATGCAACATCTTTCTGGTCAACTATTTGATTATCTGACCAAAGTTTTGTTGATATAATGTCTTTAATCCAATGAAATTCTCACATGCTCATCAGTAATGTTTTCCTTAGATACAAGTAGAAGCTTGAGGGAGTCCTAACAAGTTCATGAAAGCAGAGCCAGTCGAGAATTGCCAAATACTCAGAAACCACATGTGGTTCAGAAAGTCCCTGTGCACCACAAACTGCTGCAGGCTTGTATATACAGAAACTATCAGCAAAAGCTTCCTCTGTTCTTGAAATCTTCCTGTCCAGCCACTTTTGGCCATCGTCAGTGGTAGATCTTAGCTTTCACTCATGTGGCCAGTCTTAGAGTTCTGTGGTGTTTCTATAGAAAGAGGAAGCCCTGCTTCCTTCCTTCTCCAGAGCCCTAATCTAGCCTTGCCTTTTCTGGTCCCCTCCAGAGTCTGGGTGACCAGCTGCCCAAAACCTCAGTGCCCATTTGCCCATCTGTAAGTGTAGAATTCAACTGGTCACCCCCACCTGCCTCTACTCAGCTGCAACCTACTTCTGCCACATCCCCAACACCTGGTTTACTGTAGATGTGCAGAGGTGTGCTGGTAGCTGCTTTGTCAGATACTTCGACCCTTTGAAGTGCTGCTAGAGGGTGCAAATAGGAGGTCTTTTTGTATGTGGGTTTCAAGATGGGAGATTGTTGGTTGGGTCATTTTTAAGCTGCCAAAAGATGCTTTAAGGTGCCAGAAGTTTATTTGGGGAGGGGAGGAATTTTTCACTGTCCAGCATTGTATTTTCTGCTGTTGCTCTCAAATGAGTGAATAATGAATGAATGCTTGTAAAACTCTTTGGTTGCAAACTGTCATGTAAGTTCCAGTTGTTGTTGTTGTTTGTATTTCTTCATGGTTAATATTAATCTCCTTTTCCTGCTTCTTAGTTGTTATAATGTCTTTTCACTTATGGTTGACTATGCAAATATGACGTATGTGCTAAATGCTGACATGGTCTTTCTCCAAACGCTTTATGCTCCCTTTAGGAAAGAGGCTTTTACTGAGGCTCATGGCGCACGAAGAGGAGTACAAAAAGTAATGGTTATTGTGACTGATGGGGAATCCCATGACAACTACAGATTAAAAGAAGTGATTGATAACTGTGAAGATGAAAACATTCAGAGATTTGCTATTGCTGTAAGTGAAATTTAGTGGGAAAATTCAGAATCTTAAAAGCATGTTTAATCTTCCAAATGTAATTTCTGTTTATAAAGTTCATTTCACAGAATCTGTATGGAAATATAATCATTTCAGAGAGGGAAAAAAAAGAAGCTGAAAACAGCATTAAAAATTTGCTTTCTGATTTTATAGGACATAAGAAAAAGCAATCTATCTGTCTTCCTGGTGATGATAGGTATGTGTGCATGTGAAGAAAAAGGAGAAAGAGTTTGAGGGGCAATGTAAAATCAAATCCTTTTGTTAAGAGCAGTATTGAACACAGTAGATTAGTTCAAAACTTCTGAGAAAATTCTGTAGACATGTTACCTACTTAAAAAAAAAAAAAAGCAAATGTAAACCAGCAACAAAATCCAGGTTTATTATGACTGTTCTGTGTGCTGGCATTCTAAATTTGTCATTTTCATGTTGATCAAACAGTAGCTGAGAGCATCAGCGTTATGGAGGTTAACCCATATCAAGAAATACAGAAATATTAATGATAGATTTGGTGTAAAGTCTCCACTGTATTTGTGTATTCTATACTCAAATAACCTGTTTTCTGTCATTAATTTTGAAGATACACTGGATTGTTACTTCTCTGTTCCTATCTTTCTTTGTTTTGGTACAATGAGGTGGCAACTTCAGTACAATACAACTTCAAGAAAGATGTATCTTTAATTTAAAGAAAGACATAAAACAAAAGTTGAATCCAGCAGCACACAAATTTTCAGTAGTTTTCTTCATAAAGATAGAGATCATTAAAGAAAAATTCATCCTTGAAGCTGCAATAATTTTTAGCAGTAAAATCCCTATCTAGACGCAGATTTGAATTTCTCCAGTGTCCAGGAATGCTAGAACATGGGCATTCGTTTTTTATTTCCCTCTCAAAGCAAGTTAGGTGTATAGAGCACTTCTTTCTATGTAGAATACTTGTTGGTCTGGGAATTGGAGAAGTGAGTTGTTTTGTTCTGCAGCATCCTGTTTTTACAGCAGTGCTGTTAAAACTGCAGAGCAAATCTAACGTCTTGTACTGTGATGAAGCTGCTAACACTGAATGCAGGTGTTGTTTTTATATGTATTTATAAGGCAAATCTGCACAAAAAAATATTTATCCTATGCCTAATTAACTTCTCATTAATTCCTTATATAAATGTGCTATGAGGAGAACAATGCGTATGCTGGTTTGAGTGGTGTGTTGTTTTTTTCCTAATTAAGGCCTACTTCAACAAATCATAGAATCATAGAATAAATCATTAGAATTTTGTAAAGAAGGGAAAAAAGGACAGTTGAGCATAGCAGACATTATGCCATACAGTTTCTTTGTTTGCTATTGTATTTTCAGTAAAACAACTGAGCCCTCATACAGTTCTGTTCTTATTGGAAAAGAATGGTTTCAAATCAGTTTGAGGGAGGTTTTAACAGAACAAATAAAGGTTAGATGTGATTTCCCAGTATTCTCTAACAATGTGCCTCAAAGATATCTTCTAAATCAGGTTATAAAATGTATCCTTGACTACTTTTTTTTTTAAATTCTCTTTAGATCCTTGGCAGTTACAGCAGAGGAAATTTAAGTACTGAGAAATTTGTAGAGGAAATAAAATCAATTGCCAGTAAGCCTACTGAAAAGCATTTCTTCAATGTCTCAGATGAATTAGCTCTTGTAACTATTGTTGAAGCACTTGGAGAGAGAATATTTGCCCTGGAAGGTATGACATTATTTAAAATTTTACTTCATGCTCTATCCCAGCCAAAACAAGGACACTGCATTACAACTGAAGCAAATACAAGACCACCTGTGTTTATTTTCCTTTGCAATGTATTGTGCTGCATAAAATGTATTATGCAGGGAATTTTTTCATGCTGACCATAAACATATTTTACAATAGACATCACAAGCATAGATAACGATGTGAAATATATTCAGGTGCATTAGAGGCTATGGTGACAATAGCGTAAAAGGGTAAGTAACCATTACTGTTTTAGCTGGGGTAAACACAAAGTTGCCTTCTGTTAGGTAAAAAAGCATTGCCAGACCATATCCTCATCATTTGTTCATCTGCCTATACCTTTATGTTCTCTTTTTGGTTAGTTATTAAGTACAGCATATTACTTTGCTATACAAGTTAACATGTACTTGGTGTACAGAGTTGGCAAGACATAGTTTTGGAAATGTTCACAATACTTAGATTTTAGCACAGAAAAGTAATTCTCTCATAATGTCTGCTTACATTCTCCATCCAAATTAGGCCACTGTCCAAATCCCTGTTTGTTTCAAGCACGCTACTGGTAACAGAAGACTGAGTTTATTAGTTATAAATTATACTGGCCAACTCTGAAGGAATTTGTGTCATATAAAGAAAACATCCATCTATTTGGACTTATTTTTTTCAACATCTCAAATTTCCAAATAGCTGGAATAGTGTAGTTTGCAGCTGGAACAAAAGATGATGTTGAGTTGAATGTCAAGAAACAGTACAAATATGAGAGAGTATTCTAAAGTTTTTTAAATTGGACCTATATTTCTCAGACATATTTAGGTATCTTTTTTAGTGTATCATTTAGCTTGATCAAATAATACTATTTTCAGCTGATTATTACTAAATATTTTTCCCATTTATCTTTTTACTCTCTGGAAGATTTTGTTTTGCAACAAATTAATTTGAGGGGAATTTAAACTCTCTAAAGCCCAAAATTTAGCCTACTTAAGCTCACTGAGTACTTCAAAGTTCACTGAATAGGGGGCTCTTTTGTTAAATTCCTCTTTACTTGGAAGCATACACTTTCAGTGGAAAAATAGTTGTTCAAACAGAAATTAAAAACTTAGTCTTCAATTTGTGCTTTGTTCTTTAAGAAAGGTGAGAAAAATCATTGTCTTTCATTAGTAGAATAAAATCTGTTAGTTACAGATATTAAATGGATATAGAATAAAAAGTTAATCAACTGCTAGTCATGACAACAGATGAAGGATGTAAGACCTAACATGACTGAGTTCCTGGACATCTGTGAACTCAAACTCGAGGTTTCATGCCATAGCTTAGCCCTTTGAACAACCAGATGCCACTGGAAGAGACAGTTTCACTTTGTCATACTCCCCTTTGTCCCTTTTAGCAATCAGTAGACATTAAGTAGTGCCTGTCTGTCACATGAAACCTCAGCCTTCAAATAGTGGAGTAAATTGTGCTGACTTGGACTCGCTGTTGGTGAGGAATGCTTTATATCATGAACTCAAACCCTTCCATTGACTTTAGTAGTTCATTCGTGTAATCATAAGAAAAAATTGCAAAGTGTTTGAACATTAAACAAATTCTGTAGCTTGATAAAATATCTAAACAATGTAGTTATGTTGATGGTAGTGAAATTAACTGTTTGATGAAATTGTACAAATGTTATCTGTTTATCTGATAGTCAGCTCTTGAGATAACTACTCCTCGTCATCATGTACTTCAGTATTTTGGTACTTTAAGCATATTGTACCTCTTTAAGTATCAACAAGTTCTGCAGTACTCCTTGAATTCAGCTTTAATTTTCTGCAAAAGATGCAGTAACAAATATGACTTCTTGGTTATTACTACTTTTTATTTAACATTAACCTATTATAAACAGAATATTTGTGCCTTGATCTATTTGCCTTATTTTCATTTCATATAGACGTGGCTGTATTACAAAAAATATATATTTGAAACAAAAAAAATGTGGTAAATTATTTTCATCCACACTGTAAGAGACAAGCTAGGTAATTTCACCACTCCCAAAAAGCTTCTTGATTTCCAGATTTTCAGTAGGAACTCAGACATGTGCTAAGATTTCTACATAAGACACCTGTGACATGAGACAAGAACTGTCAACTCCTCCACCTGTAGAAGTTACAGAAATGGCATAATCTGTCTGCAAGACAATCAGAACAGAAACTGAAAATGGGATCTTAGCTTTTTGTCAAAGCATAGCAAAGTTGAATTGCTCCCAATGGGTTGGAACTAGAAGATGCTGACTGAACCAGTTTCTGTTGATTCTTCAGGCATGGTTTCCTGTCCCTTCCCAAAGCATTTCAGGATCTATTCAAGATTTGTGACTGTGTCCATGGATGCATTTTTGTGGTGGGGGAGAAAAGCAGATTAATTCTGTCCCACCCAAATTTCCAGTGACAATCCAATTTATTGGAAGTGTGCAATGTGGAAAAGATTAATTAACCCCATACGTTGTAGCTTAGTGTCTGTGCATAACGTGGAGGTGACAGAAACCTTGATTCTTGAAATTCTGTATCTGAATCTGTTTAAATTTTCAATCTAAATAGCCTCTTACTAGTATAGTAGCACATTTGGGTTTCTTTCTCAGATTTCTTGTTTTCTTTTTGGTTTTGGCCTTTAAAAAATGCAAAGGAAAACTGAGAGGGAAATGAAAAATCAAATCCAACAAAAACCCATTCTTGACAGCCAGTGGATTTTTACACATAATCTTTTTTATATGCCTCTGTGTCTCATGGCATGGACTTCGGGTTTGAACAGCAATTTTATGTTTTATCCAACCCGTAGACAGGCACAAATGTTTTTTCACAAAATATCCTTTGTAGGACGCTTGGTAGTTTGAAACTCAATGGAAAGTTAGACTGAGGGCCATTATCTAAGCAACATTCAGAACTGCACACACCAACAGTATCGACATTGTCCTCTGCCTCAGACTCTGAGATTCCTGTCTTTCTCAGCTCATTAAGGAGCATCCTTTACTGCATGAAAATATTGTTTATTAGCAAACGTGGAACTTAAGAATTTTATGCTTAAGAAGGACTTTTTCAGACTTAGCAAAGCAACTACATCTTGTGAAATGTGATGGCCTATGTTTGTGTGTCAAACATTTTGTGTCTGAGATCATGTCTCCTTCCTATGACCGGCTATAAATCCCAACAATTAGCAAAGACATCATGTCCCAGGGAGCAACCTCTGTGGGTTAGTTGCTGAGTGTCAAAAGTTCAGTATTATTTAATAGTCCAGATGCCTGAAATTCATGCAGCCATTGTTCGCTACGTCTCAGTTTCGTTCACACAGCTGGAGGTTCGCCTCAGCACTCATGTGGTAACAAATCCTGGACAAGCATCAGAGCAGATTTCATAGTTCCCCCCTATTGCCCATTACAGTATCTTGCTCTCAAAGAGAAATCAATATGCAGAATATAGTTACCTTACTTGGCCGCTTACAGTGGCAAGATAGTCCTTGAGTATTGCTTTTAAGTAGAGGAAGAGGCAGACCTTTCTCTTCCCTGATGATATTTCAAGTGTATGTGGGAGCAAAGCAGCCCATCAGAGTTTAATAACTAGCATATAACTTACGTGACAAGATACTGAAACTAGTACTAAATCACCTGATACCTTTTTTATTCAAAGACACTTAAGAGAACCAGGAAGATTTTCATCTAACTTTCTGGGCAGGATTATAGTTCCCAAGCCTTTCCCCGAGGCTTATGAATCTTGGACAGCTGGGATTTTCCTGTGTTGTTTTTTGCAAAGATTCATACAAACATCAAGTGTTTTTCATTTAAAGTTCCTCCAGCTGCCTAAAAATTTTTAGTTGCTTGAATATATGGCCAGGGTTACATGGCTGGTGTTTTATTGTTCGCTTAGCTGAAGTGGAAAATGGCTTAACCATGTTAATCAAACATTCCAAACATATTTACCATCAGCCTGAGGTCAAATATAGTCAGTTTTAGCCCAGAAATATTTGTTGGACAAGTTCTGAGACATAATCTTAAAATGAAAACTCTCATACTTAATAGTAGCATTTAACACAGACCTTAATTTCTGTAATTATTATAAAAATCTATGGCAAATGATATTAACTGAATATTCTAGTTAATTATGCTATTCTTTAGTATCATATGGCATTTTCATTACACTATTCAGATATTTTTTCAGATTGAAACTACTTTATTTTTGAAACTTTTTTCTCTTTAATAGCAACAACAGACCAGCAGGCAGCCTCATTTGAAATGGAAATGTCTCAAGCTGGTTTCAGTGCTCATTATTCTCAGGTAAACAAACTATTTGAAGACAGAACTTCTTTTACAAAGTAGATTTTCATTGGTGATTGCATGAATTTGGAATGAGTGTTTCAGAATTCTTTGTACAGTCCTGTTTGCTGTTGGAAGTTTTGGAGTTTCCCATAATCCAGTTATTTTTTTGTAAAATGTATGTAAAGAATGATTATAAACAATGAATCTTAAGAAAGTACCTTCTTTACATGAACTCTAAATTTAATGCCCCCATAGTGCTATCAGGAGAATAGTCTATAATATGTTAAGAAAGACAGAGAAGGACATTTTACCAGGGCCTATAGCAACAGGACAAGGAGCAACAGTTTTAAACTGAAAGAGGGTAGATTTAGATTGGATATAAGGAAGAAATTTTTTATGATGAGGGTGGTGAGACACTGGCACAGGTTGCCCAGAGAAGCTGTGGCTGATCCCTCCCTGGCAGTGTTCAAGGCCAGGTTGGACGGGGCTTTGAGCAACCTGGTCTAGTGGAAGGTGTCCCTGCCCATGGCAGGGGGGGTGGAACTAGATGATATTTAAGGTCTCTTCCAACCCAAACTGTTCTATGATTCTATGAACTCTAAAACTGTTCTCTCTAAATATTAATGTATAAATTCATACTGCATTGTATTGGTGAAATTGAGACAGAAAATATATAAAAAGGATATTTCTGCTATGGATATGATCTGCATTATTAGTAACACAACATATTCTTAGTTCTGTTAACACATTGAATACCTCAGCACTCAGGGGGTAAGTATTTATTAAACTGGGATGCAGAAATTCCTAGAAATTTGTACTAGCAGAAAATCACTCCCTATGTATTTTATTTATTCTTGAAAAATTAAAAAATCCATTGTAATGATCAGCTCGGTGTACACAAATGAAATTAAAATTTAACATGAGATAAAAAGAACTGGGAAGAGTTAATCTTTAAAGATACAAAAAAGTAGTAACAGTGGAAAAGAGCACAATAGGAGAGTAATTGAACTGAACAAACTCCAAGCAATGCAAGACAAACATACATAGGAGAAACTTCAACATGGCTTTTTATACAGCTCAGCATATCACCAGTAAAAAAGAGAATAAAAGATCTTCAGTATGATTTAACATAAATACTTTACTGCAGAACTACTCTCCGTTCATTTTTACTCATTGCACTACATTATACATGATACTTCAGATGGTGTATCGTACCTTAGAAGCAAGTATTATCTTGACAGGGAACACAAGGATTATGTATAAGATAATCTATTTGGTAGAGAGTGTTCTTAAGTTCACAAACAACTGACCTGCTATCATTAGAACCTCACTTCAGAAGTGGGTCTTCAGCCCTTGGTGCATTGACAGACTCAGGGTCTCTGGTGTCTGTCTTTAGGCAAGAAAGGTCAGCAAACCATTTCTCACTGACAAAAGGCCCTTGCACAACATACAAGATCCACAGATTCAGCAGAGAAATTTAAGTGTTGTATTCTCTGATTAGCTTTGCTAAATCCCTTTTGTCTTTCTATTTGGCCTGAAATGGTGGGCTGAAGTTGTAGGAGCTGTGTTTCATTCTGCTGCTTTTCCTGAATGGACCTTTGTTGTTTTTTTTTTTTTTTTTAAGTTGGGTGCATTTTTAACAAGAAGTGGGAGACACACTGTGATTGTAGGGGCCATACTATAATAGGAAAAGCAGGGCTAAGTATGTAAGTATACAGTAAGCATTACCCAGATGTGAGGCATCATGATCAATGAACATCTAAAGCTTGTTCACATAGGAAACAGGCTTTTTGTTTTTCTTTGCATAAGGATTGGATCATGCTTGGAGCAGTTGGAGCATATGACTGGAATGGCACAGTGCTCATGGTGAAGGACAGTGGTACCTCAGTGCCAAGTAATGACACTTTTCATGACAGCCTTTCCGAAAAAAATGAACCTCTTGCAGCCTATCTAGGTAAGAGAAATAACCCGTCTTATAACACTTTTTGACAAATGCTAGAATGCTCAAATCTCATTCACAAAGAGTATCTTACAGAATATTATCTTACATTCTAGGAGCCTGGAAAAATTTATAATGTATGAACATGTCCACTGTATGATTTTCTTGGTCTTTAAAAAAAAAAAATTACTACTTCTACAATCAGAAAACTAGTCCAAAAGTACTTACAGGCCTAAGTATATCAAGACTTTCCCTAATAAAGGTGTCTAACCTGTTCAGAGAAGATTTCACAGATTCCTCTAGTATTCTTATCAGGTTTTCCTATGCCTTGATAATTAATCAGTTTTATACAATATTCAGTCTAAATCTTTGCTTAAAATTAAGCTGATTTCTGTCAGTCAATGGACAAGAACAGTTTACCACTACCTTTTTTAGAATAATCTTTGCATATTGGTAGGCTATTGTTTTCCTCTCAGCCTTTTCTACCAAAAAGCATCAGTGACTTTGCTCTCTCCTCTAGGTCTTTCTACACCTCATGGTTCTGTTTGTTCTGTTATCTCATTTAAGACACATTTTCACTGATGAAGAGTCAACACTGGAATAATTTCTTTTATTTTGCCTAAGTGCACTGTTTATCTTCTTTGCAGAATGGCATTAGCCATTTTTTTTTTTATTCTCAAATTTTGTAAAGTCATTTTAAACGTAGATTCTGTCCTCCATAATACTTGCAACCCTGCCACAGTTTTGATTCATCTGTAAATTTTTATAGCTCTTCCTTCACCCAAGTTATTAAATTGTTGTTAATATTAAACAGAGCTAGATTCAAAATGCCCACAGAATCACATTTGGAAGACTCCATAAGTTTGACAGTGAGCCAGTGACAATTGTTCTTTGAGTGTAGCTTTTCAATCAGCTATGCATGAGTTATTTCATCAGTACCATCATATTCTTACACTGTGTGAGAATGGCGAAGTGAACATGACTCACCAGCCTGTGAATAGGTTTAATAACACAGTGGTGCTCATGACTCTGAGACTGCAGGCAAATACACATACAGCCTTTTTAATTAACTCTGCTGTTATTCTGTAGCATAAGTAGGGCTAAACACCTAGTTGCAGAATAAGCCTTAAAAAGGCTCTGAATCACATCAAGTATTTCTGATACATTCTGTCTGTACTGCATCTTGACTTTTCTGGTTCCTAGGATATACTGTGAATTCAGCATTGACACCTGGAAGTGTACTGTACATAGCAGGACAGCCACGATACAATCACACTGGCCAAGTTATCATTTATAAAATGGAAGGAAAAGAAGTACAAGTGCTTCAGAGGTTAAATGGAGAACAAGTAAGTATGCATTCGTGATTAACGTACGAGAGGAATATGGCATGAGGAATAGAAATAATGATTTCAAATGAGAACTCTGCATCAGAAGAGCAAACAAAACTGGAAGTTGTAAGCAAGATCAGAAGGAAAGGTTAGGTAAATGCTCTGATATAGTCAGTAATGGAAAGTGGACTCTACAGTAGTCAGGGACCCTTGGAAATTTTCTCTTTGAGGGTTAAACCTTCACCAGTGTCAAAGTGGTTGTAGTCGTCTGTGTAGTTGCCATTATCTGTGTCTGCTGAGTGGAAGGGGTATGTCACTGGAAGGAAATGGGTGCAACAAGCAGGTTTCTGTGTGAGAGCATCATCTGGAATAGCATGAAGTATTGAATAGCTGCTTGTTATATTGAGTAGCAGCTCACTGAGAGCTGTTCCTGCAGGAAAAAAAAAACCAAAACAAAACAAAAAACCCCATGTAATCACATAATTAAAGATGGTGTTATAATATTAGGTACGTAAGGGTTGAAAGACCTGTCTGCTCGGGTCTCCCCAGGCTGCAGTACAAGCTTCTTTCAGGAGAATTCTGGTTACCTCATTTTCACCTATAGCTGATGTCTGCAACTCAACTAATCAATCAATTCTTTTAAAGTCAATGAAGGAAAGTAGGCATTTTTAAGGTTTGAGGGATAGGACCTACTTGAAGCATCTTCTGTGAGATGAGATGCATCTTGCACTAGAAGAGACTGCTTGTCATGTTGAGTGTAAAAGAAATGCAGGGTGTCTAGTTTAGCTGTGAAGTATCAAATAAATCACACACCTTTGTACCTAGTCTATGAATGTATCTAGCTCTTTGTGTAGATCTTGTTCCTCTGCGTTTAGTGGCAACTTGAAATTTTGGAGACTGCCTGCACTGTGTTGTCTCAGAGCTTTTGTCCACCATTGAACCTTTACCCCTGGCAAGCCTAAGACCATTGATTTTGCTCTTTCTATGTATTATTGTCAAGACTGAAAAGAAAACTAACTTCCCCAAGACACTGCTATTCAAATGTTGTCTTAAGAGGTCCTAATCCCTTTAGCAGGTAGAAGGCACCATTTGTAACTTTGCAAACTCAGAAGAGTCAAAAATTGAACGGACCATTCTTAAATTAGAAAAAAAATTACAACAAACCCCAAAACAGAAGACAAGCTTCAAAGGCAAACAGATCAAAAAGATCTAGGTAGCAAAGAAAATTTCTGCCTAATGGTCAACATTTGGCATTGTTGTAAGCAATTGTAAAATGGATCTCTGAATAGGATATGTTGCATGATGTTGCTGACTCTGTCTCTGATTTATACCTTATATTTTCCTGCAGATTGGGTCATACTTTGGGGGTGTGATTACCACAGTTGACATCAATAGGGACTCACTTACAGACCTTCTTCTTGTTGGAGCTCCTATGTATATGGGAACTGAGAAAGAGGAGCAAGGGAAAGTATATGTTTATGGTCTGAACAAGGTAAGGATGACGTTTATTGATCAGAAACAAAACATGCTCCTTACTGTCTTCATATCCTTATTTTAAAGAAATATGGTAATTTGAGCTGAGAAAAATGAACTGTTGAGAGTATAACAGATTATTTTTGAAAACTTTATTCTCAAAATCTTTTTTTCTCACCTTTTTTTTTCTAACAGAGTGTGTTATATAGATAAGGAGTATATCCTGTAAGCTGCAATATGGCATACATGCAAATTTATAGAATTAATTTTCTATCACATTTTCTTTTTGCTTTCACAAATTAGGGAACAGTAGGGCTCATCCAGCTTTTAAACATGTCACAACTAGTTTGAGGAATATAGCAGCTACACCTCTCCTTGCAATGTCTATGCATACTTTTTCTTCTTTTTTTCTTCTTTTAGTCCAGTACCATTGTGTATCATTATAACAAATGATTACCAAAATATGGTAATTATGGTAATTTGGTAATCATTACCAAAATATGGCCTAGCAATGATGGTCTCCTAAAATACTATTGCAAGAAAAGGACCTGAAGAGCCTGGATCTGTTTGACAAGGAACTCTTCCAGTTTCTACATGCATGTTGCTAACAACAAATTGCTGGTGGATAGGGTTGGCAAGAAAACAAGAATTCTATGTTCTCCAGTAATGTTAGGGTTTGAAATTTGTTTTTCCTGTGCTTACTTTTTTCCATCTCCACATAAAGGAGATACAGCAACTGCTGGCTGCTACTAATCTCTAGCATGAAACTCATGGGACCAATCTCTTGGAAAGTTTGGTTACATACCATGCTGCATGTGTGGTTTTGTACACCGGACCAGAAGAATATATATGTTAGACCACGGAGTATGTGTCTATTGAGGACAGGATTCAGTCCATATAAGAGAAATGCTGTCTTTTGTTCTGGAATAACAGTATTGTCTTCTGTGTTTCATCAAAAACTTGATTTACTTTTCAGATTAAGAGAATGCCTTTACAAGAACTCTACGCTATCTTAAGAATCAAGTGTTTACTTACAATAACATCCAAATATTGTTATGATACTATGTTTTCCTGTGAACCTCTAACTTCAAGAAATATGCAGAAGCATCTAGATGCAGAAAGAGAGGGAGCAAGAACGTCTTTCCCACTCGCTGCTCAGAAAGAACATTTGAATCACAGTTACAGAACCACAGTTTCTACAGTGCACTCAGTCACTAGGAATATGATGTAATTGTTTCATTTAATTAATCAGTTTGTCTTCTGGACAGGAACTCTTAAAAGCCTGCATTGCTAAAATGTTGATGGAAATCCACAAATTCTAAATCTGTTCTTTCACAGACAAAGTTTGAATATCAGATGAGTCTTGAACCTGTAAAGCAAACATGCTGTTCGCCATTAAAACAGGACACCTGCAAAGTCCTTAAGAATGAGCCTTGCGGTGCACGCTTTGGGACTGCGATTGCTGCCGTGAAGGATCTCAACCTTGATGGATATAATGATATTGTAATAGGTTCTCCCTTAGAGGATGATCATCGGGGAGCTGTTTATATTTATCACGGCCATGGCAACACAATCAGTAAAAAATATTCACAGGTATGAAGTCAAACTTTACAGATTGACAGCTGCTGTGAGTGTATGTAGCACAAGTCCTGTTTTCACATGTCTTCCCAACATAGTATCAAACCGTGGCTTGACCTGTCATTACAGGTTGTTTTTTAAAATGCTCTGTACTTTTAAACTCATTTTGATTTAACTGAATTTGACTCTAGTATTGTTAGAAAGTATATTTGCGTGTTTTTATTAGAAGCCTTCTAAAATGTTCTCTACAGCAAAAAAAGTAGATATTTTGCAATTCTGAAAATCTATAGTGTGTTCATCACCATGGTAACCATTTTAGGAGTATTGTAATGAAATTTAATATATTTAAAGTCTAAAAGCCATCTAACTGCCAACAAATGTGTCTTGAATGTTCTTATAAAATCCTTCAACACGGACTGCATAAACCTCTTAATGCTTTTAACAGCGTATTGCATCAGGTGGAGATGGGGAAAAAGTGAAATTTTTTGGCCAGTCTGTGCATGGGGAAATGGATTTGAACGACGACGGGCTGATTGATGTCACCATTGGAGGCCTTGGTGGGGCTGCCCTCTTCTGGTATGGATACCCGCAGCAGCTGTCAGGCCAGAAAATAACCATTTGTCTTGGGCTACTGATGTAACTTGCATGCACTACTGTTTGGACTGTTGTGAGGATACTGGTTTCATCTCATGCTTTGACACTGGCTGTGAATCTTCATATTTTCATGTCTCTCTGGAGGAACAAGATTAAAACTTAATAGATAGCAGTAATAAATATAGGAATGTTTTAGAAGCCTTGTTCGCCTAGTATGAAGGCCTTGTCCTCCTACACTATATTCAAAATAGAAACCACTTGTGGCATTAAGATCAAAATAGATACCAAAATAGATTCCGCTTGCGGCACTAAGAAACAGAGAAAAACCCTAAGGGTTCTCTTTTTCACACTCTATTGCATATTATCTTATTAACAATGTCAAGGACAAGTTCAAATGTAAAGGAGTCTCTAAGAAAACACATTTGGCTTCCTGATAAGAAAACTCTAGTTTGCATCCCCACAGAAAATCTTTGAAAAATTTGACTAAACTTTCTGGTTTACAGTGAATTAATTTTCTTTACAAAAAACCATGATTCAGATGCATAATGAGGAATATATTTTTAAGGGAGACAAATCAGTAAAGAAATAAATAAGGTAACGTAATCCCTCATTTCTAAAGCACAACTAAAACTATTTCTCTCTCTCTGGTAAGGCAACTGCTAAGCCAGCTCCTTGCTTTCCCTCTCCTGCTGTTCCACCTAACTCACCTGCTAGGTGATCAGGTTTGTCAGGTCTTGCTACCATCCTCCTCCCTCAGGTAAACTGCTCCTCACCTTCATCTGGTAGTTTGTCTTCCCCAAAGCTCAGTGTATGAACACAATGAGATGCCCCTTCGCTGCATTGTTTAGATCACAGATCTGAAGAAAGGTATTTTGCCAGCTAAATGTTCTGCTAGTTTGGTACACTGACATACTCCATCTTGAGGCCAGAAGGGAACAGAGCCAGAGCAAAGGGAGAAGCAGGAATGAGTTACAGGGACAAGGGTGAAGGGGAGTTCAAGCAAATTGGTAGTGAATCTCAGCCTGTTAACTACCCACAGCCTAAAAGATGGTATGCTGCCCTCTAGCTTGTGTATAATGATATGTTCATCTGTGGATACCCTCGAGGATGGATCTGGGACTTCTGTCTCTTTTAAAATGGGACTGGCTCTATAGAGCTGCTTAAATGCTTTTGAAAATAATTTCATTTCATTCAGTACCTGTTCTGAAACAAGGACAGCACTGTGGAGAGATCTTGTGACCATTTTCTCTGTCATTTGTTGTTTACTGGTACTATGTATAGAGTGTATAAATTACTTGTCTAGACCATCACATACGTGTATTTTAATGTTGAATGTTGCATATTTTCTAAGTTCATTCTTAAGTTAAAAAAAGTTGCTGCAATTATTTTCAAGGCACTTCTCTCTTTGTGTTTTTGTTAAGGTCTCGTGATGTGGCTGAAGTAAATGTTTCCATGCAATTCACACCCAAAAGCATCAATATCCAACAACAAAATTGTCAGATAAATAAAAGAAAAACAATATGCATAAATGCTACTATTTGTTTTAAGACCAGACTAAAGTCGAAGGAAGATACATTTGAATCCAGTAAGTAGATAAGCACTAAGCTATGGAATCTTTACACTGTAAAACTGCTATGCTTGCATTCATTTATTTCTCCAAAAATGGAATGCAACTCTTCTAAATTCACTATTCAGAGTGCATTTAAGATACCCTGGGAAAAAAGAATGTGTAGAGACAAATTGGTTCATAATATTGATCTCAACTTCCTTTGCAGGTCTGCAGTATTGGATTACTCTTGACTCACAAAGACAAATACCTCGAAGCTTGTTCACAGAAAGCCATGAGAGGAAAATGCAAAAAAATATAACTGTCAAAGCATCAGAATGTATTAAACATAACTTCTACATGTTGGCAAGTAAATCATTTAAAGTGTTTTTCTCATATTAACATTATAATAACCCAAATGTATTCCATTAATTGTAAATTAAATAACAAAATCTGCATCCAGAATTAATCTTAAGAAGTGTACATAAAATTTGCTTGCTACTTAGAATTTATATATTTGTCTATGTATATAGATATAAACTATTTACTTTTATGTACAGTCTGTTTATCTTTGTCTCTTTGTTTGTGTCTGTCTTAAGAGCATAACACACAGTAGAACCAAACAGCTATTATGGTTATTAGTTTAGGGGCATTGAAAACTCAGCAGGGGCATGTGAGCTGGAAGTGTAGTTTGCATATTGGTGCAATTCCTCCTACTAAAATGTAGTAAAAACCCTCAGAAATTAGGTTTGGGATAGAGAATACTTATTCACTGCAAACCAGAAATGCAGTTAACAACTGTTGAGTATGAAATTGTCCAGATTTTAACTAATGTGCAGAGTGAATGGAGATGTATATTATAAGCTACTCACATTTAAATTGCTTAGTGACTTCAGAGTTGTTTCATAATTCAAAACTAATCATAAATGCTTGAATTTGCTTGAATATGCAATACATCTCCTAACAGCAGGCCTCAGTTTGACTTCACACTAAGTGACACTGCTGTTTGTCTTACTGTTCCTTTAAGAACAACTAAAAGAGAAAAGCGTATGAGTTGACTGTTCTGAGACAGTCTTAAATGAAATTGTGTTGGATATGTTCAGGCTACATGACATTTTTATGATGAGATGAGATACACAAAAACATTAGTAGATATTTATAAGGACTGGCTTGCACGCTAAATGCTTTATCATCAATTGCAAGCATTGAAATGCTTCTCTAGCAAGGATGGTGACAGTGTGACTGAAAAATATTTTACTTCATTATTGTTTGGATTTTTTTAACCTCCTCAGATATTAAAGTGAATGTCCATAAGAGCAATTTTGTCTTCTTTATGTTCTAGGATAAGCCTGACTTTCAGGACTCTGTAAAGGTTTTGCTGGAGTTCAATTTTTCTGATCCAGAGAGTGGACCTGTTCTTGACAGTAACCTGCCAAATGCAGTATCTGAATATGTAAGTCAGCCAGATTCTGAATTAATAACCAATGTATTTAAGGTGAAATTCATAGCCCACACAAGAGCTGAAAGTATTGTCCACAAATTGGCTAAAGAGGCAGGTTCGCTGAGCCTGTCCAGAAGGTGTTTCCTCTAAATGAGTCTTTGGGAGTGAAAAGCTTGATTCAGTGTGCTTGGGAACCAGGCTGGGGTTTTAAAGCTGTCCCGAGTTAAATGAAGATAGAAGAGAGTACAAGCAATTTTATTGTAATTTTTTATGTAGATAGAGCAGAGGAATGTTAGTTGTTTACTGTGATGGTGCTTGGCATCATTCATACTTCTACTATTGCCTCTTTTTCTAATCTAGATGAATCACTTAGAAGGGAATGAGTAAAAAGCTTATGTTTCACCTGTGCATTTTACAGGATATTGGCATGTTTAACTTACTAATATTAGGGAAGACTTCTCTGATTGTCAAACAGAAGACCTTATATAAAATTAGATAATGATTTAAAATGCAAATATTTAATTTTAATAATAAATGTAATAAAATTGAGAATAAAAATACTATTGTTGCAGATTCCTTTCACAAAAGATTGTGGAGCCAAAAATAAATGCATTTCAGATCTTGTTCTGAATGTAAAAGCAAGCATAGCTGGAGACAGGTAACTACACTGGGTTTATTGTATCACTTGATATCTGTGCAAAATTTATATGTAAATTGTAAATTCTGTAGTCTAATAAGATAATGATGTGGCATAATTTCCAAATCAGAAAAAATATAGTCTGGACACTGAAAGAAGTTCCTCTTTGTGTTAAAAACAGATTCAAAAGTTAAGGTGTCCAACATTCTTACCTTATTTTACAGCTCTTCTCCATTTGTTGTAAAGTCACGCAATGATAAGTTCACCATCCAGCTCTCTGTGAAGAACAAAAAAGACAGTGCTTATAATACCAGAGTTTTGGTTCAGTATTCTCCAAATATTATTTTTGCTGGCATTGAGGTAGGAATTTTTCATATTATCACATTTGTCATAATCTATATTGCTAGAGATCTGAGAAAGCCTTTTTATTAAGCCTGAATTTCACTGCTCTGGCATCATTTCAGTTGATTGGAAGAGATTCCCTGGGAGTTCTGTACTCACTTACCCCTCTAAAACAGTATATTTACTTTGACCTGAGTGGACTCTTGCCTAGCCTCCGTTAACTTGAGACGTGAGTTTCACAATGACACTTAGGCAGTAAGTGCCTGCATCTTAGATGAACGTCAGCACCATGAATCGTCTGTACATCTGTAGAGCCAGAAGTGCTTTGTTATTGTCCGTACAGCTCCTGAACCTCTAGAATTCTCCTTTTGCACATGTATAGAGAAAACACTCTCTTGGTAGGGAAGCATAGATCAGTGCCTTACTTATCTCTACCTCAGACAGCATTTCCATTTCAGGTGGGAAACATTAGAAGAAATTTGCTTACTATCGACAGTCCTGATGTTGCACATTAGGAGAAGTCAGGGATCCATATCACTTTGGCTGACCCTGTGACAACAATGTCACTTTTATTGCCACGTTAGGAATACATTTACAAAGTTACATGAAAAACTGTGTACTTACACATATGTTGATCTGCTAGACCCCATGACTAATTTGCATGATGTCCAGTTTTTATATAATTGCTAATGTTACAAGCACTTTCACTGGAAGGGAATAATGACAACTAATTGAAGTAGATGTCCATAGGTGGAAATTGTTTTACAGAAGTTGTGGCTTCCTATTGTTGTCCCAGTTCAATTAAGGCTTTGACTCTTACAATGTTTTGATGATGAAAAACAGCAATGGTATATATGTTCAACAGGCCCTTGATGCTTAGTCAGAATTTAGAGTTTGCACAAGGCCATGATTTCACTTTCTTCTTCCTTTAGGATATACAGAAAGATAGCTGTGAATCTAATCACAACATCACCTGTAAAGTGGGATATCCATTTCTCAAACCTGCAGAAGAGGTAAAAAGTCCCCCTGCATGCAAGTTCTCCTTGCTTCATGTTTTTCTAAGGCCAGGGCAGTCCCTATCACCTCTGTATTTCTTTTCTCTTGTGTTCAATCCAAAACCCGTCCATGCACATTTCTCAAGCTATCCTTGTCACGAACTGCACTTGAACCAGATAGGAAAACATCAGATCTTCAGTACCTGGGCAGTCAGCTTTGGTATGTGGGGTAGTAATAGGTGCATATTGCCATCCTTGACACTGTCAGGCAAGTGGCCCATCTGGCCAGAAGGGTCTGTCTCCAGGTGTGTAGGATATTGGTTAGGATGTACAGGTAAGACATTAGATACTGTGGCTTTCCACAGGTTGGAGCCTACGCCTCTAGTTATTTTGTATATAAAATTTACTCAGCTGGTTGAAAAGAGAATAAGCTGGTATGTGGAAACGCTAACCAGGATCTGCCAAACGGGGAGTGAGAGGCCTTTCCAGCAAGCAGTCCACTTGAAATCAAGCTCCAGCTTGAACAGCTCCCGTGATAAATCTGTATCAACTGCTGGAATAGAGAGGGACCTTTAGCTAAACTAAGCCTTTGAAAATATGCATCTAAGCCTCACTTAAATAGTTCTGATATTGAATTGTGAAATACGAAATTGCATGCAAATAAGACCAGCTGTCTTTCCTGGCAGTTTCTTGTCCATTCCTCTGTCATATCAGGTCTTTGTTGCAGATGCATGAGAGGGAGGATCACTAGAGATGTCCTCTTACATTGTCTCCCACATACACGCTCCAGCTTGCGTCTTGGACCTGTAGAAATTAAGTCAGCTTGTTGCTTTCTTGCAGCCAAATAAGCATACAACACAATGCCAGTGCCCACAATGCTCCATTCCCAGCTTTCCTGGATTTTTCTCATTTTCCTTTCATGCTTTGATTGTTAGTTTGGCTGTAGCTATAGATCCCTAAATTTAGAAATTTTATACTCTCCTTTGCATTCAGACATTTCTGATTCACTGAAAAGCATCCCTAACACATTCCTTTTTAAAGCCTCTTCCTGGCTCTTTTATAAATATGAAAAAATATCCAAGACAACATTCTCTGGGTCACTTTGTAATAAGGATTTATACACATTAAAGGAAAAATAAAAGTCTGAGCTGAAAAATCCTTTACAGTAACAAATAGTAAAATTTTTGCTTCTTATAAAATTACCCTGATGTGTCAGGATGTAGAGAGGGACATGTTTGGGAGAGTGTTCCCAAATGTTGTATAGTGTCAAATTGTGATAGATTTGCCCTAGTTATAATGAGTAGGGGATTTTGTGGGAACTAGTAGTCATTTATTTAAATTGTAAATATTTCTGTTTGGTATACTAGGTGTTTTAGTATATATTAAGTGTGATTCCAGCAGCCTTCTATAAACAGCTCATCCACATTGTAATTGCCAGGCTTTTGAAGCTTTGTTTGTTTTCTCTCATTAGAGAAAAAATGGTTTTGATAAATTGATTGCAAGACCAGTTGGTTTCTATTAAGAATTATTTTGCTATGTATTGTAATAAGTTTTACTGAGGCTTCTCAGTTCTGAAAATTTGAGGCTTCTGTTTAATAAGTGATAATTATTAGATTTCTGTCTTGGTTGGGACAAATTCAAAGAAGTGGTTTCATTCATAGAAAAGTGTTAAAATGTAAATAAGGATTCGATAGATAAAAATAGTAAAAATTTGCTCATTTTTCATCAGGTCAAACCTTATTAGTGTGCTTTTATTTCTTTTTTTTTCCCTTTTAAAATGTGTAATGTATTTCTCTAAACAGATTTCCTTCAAAATATCATTCCAATTCAATGCATCATATCTCCTGGAAAATGCTACTGTTCATGTATATGCAACAAGGTTAGTTGCAATCATTACTTGTTTACCTTCTGATTTTTTTTTTTTCTTAGAAAGCTTTATATCTTTGTGTTCCATAGTAAAACAAGGATGTCTTTTCTGACTCAGAAGTGGTTAAACAATCTGTAGAGCTGTCAGCTTTACAGATATACTCAGTCCAGCAGTGGACTAAATAAATAGCTTTTTCTCTCTAAAACCTGAAAGTCGCAAATGAGTCATAATTTCCAGTAGTTTTACCTTCCAAAAAGGTTTCTTCTCTTACAAAATTACTGCATACTTTAGCATGAACCACAGTTTATGCTAAACAAAAAGGTCTGGCCTTCAAAGAGCAAGAGCATTGCAGATGTTGTCTGTGATAAAGGAATGCACTTGCTCTCAGTGTTTGCTGTCCCTGCAAAATCCAGGGATGGTATGAGAGTAGTGGCCCCTACTTGGTCCATTTTCGTTCAGTCCACTGCGGTCTGTAATTTTAAAAAAGATGCATTTCTGAGCTGGGACTGGTGCAGGACTCAACTTTTTAGTTACCGAAAATAGTCTTTTGAATTTATTTTTAGGAGATAGTAATTAACTGGAAATGAGTAGTGTGTTTTCATAGCCAGAGCTGTAAGTATTTCAGTTTCTTAAGATTCCTTCCCACTAGGAGTTGTGTTGCATCTGTATTGTCTTATATGAGTGGCATATGTTGTTTTACTTTAGTGACAGTGAAGAACCACCTGAGACCTTGAATGACAACAGAGGACACATTACAATTCCAGTAAAATACGAAGTAGGATTAATATTCGTAAGGTATTGATGCTTCTCTGTACTTTTATTTGCTAGCATAGTAAATAGTAGGTGTTCAAAGAGAATATAGTATTGTTTTGTTGTTGAACTGTGCTCATTATCTACAGATGACAGATTCTAGTATCATGAACAGGAAGCATAGGCTTCATTGAAAAGAGCAGTTACATGAAATAATGAAGCAGTTACTGTCCCTATCTTGCTGTATTTCTGTTTTATCTATTTAAATTTGATCTGCAGTTTGCAAGTACAACAGCAGCTTTGTTGATTCTTGTACTTTAGCCATTCAAAGGCATTTTCAGGTACTTCCAGCTTCCTCACGGCCATGAGTTTGTATCACTATAGTATCGCATGGTGTGGTGTTTGATTTCCAGCTTCAAATATTAACCTCAGTTTTAGATTCTCAGGGGTTTGTTTTTATAAATTCAAACATAAACTTTAATGCAGGTCTTGTAGTACACTTTATTTTCAGAAATAGCTAGAATTCAGTTAAATTCCATCCCTGAAAAACATTATAAATACTATCAGTAGAATACACTGCATGGTGCACAGGTGTAAATAATTAAGTCAAATTCATTTTGGATGCATTTCATGGTTCAAATCCAACCTTTGTTTGTCCCATAGGGAATAATGTTGAATTTAGAATATGCTGGTTTTGTTCTCTTTTTACTTGATTCTGTCTTTTATAGGACCCTGCCTGTTTCACATGGCAATACAAGGGACAGCACAGCTAGAATAAGAACAGCAAAATCAGGCCCTGATGTATTATTTTTAGGAACAATATTTGATCATTTTGTAGTTTTGTCTGAACAAAACATTTTAAATGTACATAATAAAAAGTAAGTACTACTCAGAAAATGAATGAGTTGAACTTCAGTGGAAGTAGCAGTGCAGTCTTAATTGAAAGACTAGTCCTGGGGGATTCATGAAATAATGAAGAGACCTGTATTATTAACTACTAGAGTTTTTATGATGTTTGTGTGCTTATTGGGGTTTTTTTGTGGTTTTTTTTTTAACCTACAGTGTTTTCAAAGAGCACCATGTTATAATTGCAGCAAATGATACTGTCCCTACTGCTATTAACACAACAGAGCAGATTGGGGATGAAGTTACTCTACATTATAGGGTAAGAAACAATTAAAACTGTGTGATATAGTTACTGGCTTAATTTTTTTTTTTATTTGGTTTGAATCATTTAATGTGATAGCATATTACCTAAATACCAGCTATGCAATATGTTAAAGCTCCTACATGGGTATTTTGTGTTTAACACAATTTTTTGCTTGCTTGCTTCAAAATAAGGTGAGTCAGAGGTTATGAGTGGTCAGTCCCTGCAAAGTAGTTCTGGTGGGGTTTAGAGCTGCTACCCTCAGCAGGGGAAAGAAAGCATGCTCTAGTAAATGACAACTTGACCTAATTCATTGCAGTTTAGAACAGATATTACCAAAATCCAGTCAGCTTTGAAAAAGACAAATGCCATGCTCCAAGAATGTTGTCTTCCTAATGAAATAAATACTGCAAACTAAAATCACTTGGAAAAGATATTTAATGGACTAGAAGCCCATCCTCGAATTGTAGTAGGACTGATTTTACTTGTCTTGAGAGCATCCTTGTTTCCCAGTGTAAAATCCAAAGCTGAACAAGGGTCCCATATAAAAAGGATAAGTCTCTGAATCAACTTCTGTCTAAAAAATGGGTCATGGGAAAGTTCTTGCTCTCACTAAATAGCAATGGCAAAGGGTTTTTTTCTATTTTTTAGCCCACCTACAATGTTTTACTCAGCTACTTTTTTTTAGTCTAAAACTTCAAATTCAGTAATCTCAAAGCTTTTCTGGATGTTTAAGACTTTATTTATCTCATTTTAAAACCTTTGCTTTTTGAATGTAACAGCTGGTGGACTGCAGAGCATAAAATTTATGATCTCGTAAGCAAAACTCATCTCTGCAAGCAGCTTATTACAAATGAGTAGTTGGAAGAAAGAAGTTAAACAGGTTCTTCAGTATTTATTAAGCTTGTCCACTTCAGAGATAGAATCACCAATTTCCCTGCCAGCAATTCCACCTAGGCATTTTCTCCATCCTTGGCCACAGCAGGCCTGTTCAGAAAGAGCAGCAGCTTACGGATATGTCCTGTGATCTTCTCAGGGAAAACAGGGGAAAGGAGCAGGTGAGGAGGAGGGCTGTTGCCTAAGCACACCTCAGGAGGAACTAGCAGGAGTAACCACTAGTACAGTGGCTTCTCTCCCATGTTAAAGTATTTTGGGGTCTTTATTAAAAATTGAAATAAATGACCTTAGACAGAAGTCCCAGATGGTAAGATGATGCAGTAAACAAGATAACAAGAAGGAATTTATGTCAAGATGGTCCCTTTCATCCTGTTCATTTGATTTCTTTCAATAGAGCATTGTATTACCCAAGACCACAGAAGAATGTGTTTGCTAATTCACAGTAGGCTGTTCTTGGGGAAAAAGTAAAAATCCATCACACCACTTTTTGCATAACTGACTATGGAAATGTAAAAAAAAAAAAAAAAAAACCAAAAAAAAACCAACCAGAAGAAAAGCACAGGAAATTAAAAAAATCTCACAATCAAATACTAACAAAATAAGGAAAGTACTAATCAAACATTTTTCATTTTTTTAATAGATTGAAAAAGGTGAACACTTTCCAATGCCACAGCTCACACTGCAGATCTTGTTTCCCAATGTAACAGCAGCCAAGAACACTCTTCTCTACCTTACTGCATTGTCACATTCCCAAGTAAGCTAGGAATTTGTATTTTTATGATTAATTTAAATGTGAAATTTTTGTTGTAAGGAACTGCAAAATGCAAACATTTGGGATCATGCCTTGCTTCAAGGTAGATACTGCTTTTAGTCTAAAATACAAGATGCTGGTATTTTAAGAGTATATACAGATGTGCGTAAGAAGACAAAAAAAAAAATTCTTAAAAGGAAACAAGCAAATTTAAAACAGTGTTGACCAATAACTGAACTATAACAAGGTTAATTTGATATATTGCCAAGTGATGAGAGGTCCAGACTGAGATATAAATGACAGGAGTTTCTTTATAATTTTGCCTACTGAGTCTCAGATTATCTCCATTGTCAGCAATGCTTATTGCAAATGCTGTAGTCCTGCTGTGTACATCTAGAGCTTAATCTCGTGTTCAGTCCTTTCTGTCACTGAAATAAGCCTTCCTGCACGTCTGCTTTCCAGCAGTAGCAGTCCTCTGGCTTCTTCTTTCTCTGGGGTGCTGAGACATCTTGAAGGGGTGGTCATGTCTTAAAAATGCTCTTCACTGAAGCCCTCATTTGAGTTTTTCCATTTCACTCCTCCACACCAGCTGGAGGAGATCACAGTTCCAGCAAACCCCAAGATTTGAGCTCTGTACATACTAAAACTAGAGCTCTATCAATATAGCCCTATCTATCTGTCTGTCTGTCTGTCTATCTATGTATCTGTAGCTATATCAATATATACTAGATGGCTGAAGAACCCAAATATCACTAAGTGGTGACCTAAACCTCTTTTTTTTTTTTTTTTTAATCTTTCCCTCAGAGACACATGCACATGTGCACCTCTCTCCAAATATTTCAGTTAGTTTTGAGGTGTTGCACCACTGAAAAATAAACCAAATGGTCTAAATGAAAGTTCAAGGCTCACTTTAAAACAAAAAATAATCAAAAAAACCCCAAAATATTCTATGTGTAGAATACAAAGAAATTGTGTCTGTTCTCAAATTCCTTCCCCTATTATTTTCATTCCCAGGCAATCACCACATTTGACCCAAGTTTGCACATAAACTCAATAAATCTGTGCTTTTTCTGTGGGTATAATTCACCTACTGTTAGCTACACTGTAGTGATAGTAGTGTGCCCAAGTCCACTGAAAGGGATTTGCAATCCTCTTCATGCTAGCAGTCTGAAAGTGAACGACCTGACTGAAAAAACAAATTCCCCACGCCAAAGACACTAAAGGCTTTCCCAGCTGCCTTTGAAGGAGCCATGGAGGTCCAGCCAGTGCTCCAGCACCTGCTTCCCATCCCTGGGCGCTGCAAGGGAGGCTCCTGAATGCCTGCACTTAACCTGCCTGTCTGCTTGCTAAGGGAGAACCTCTGTGGATTCCCATTCAAAAGCTATTTAAGTCTTCTAATAGCCAACTCTTGCTGGTTCATGTAGTGATCATCTTGCAGGAAGCTCTTGTTTGCTTCTACAGATGTCTAAGTAGCTGGATAGAGGTTAGGTTAAATTGTCTCATAAAAAGTTCATTTGTTGTTTGAATAATGATACTTCAGTACCTACACCATCTGAGTTTTGTATTCTGCACTCTTGCAATATGCAATTTTATTGCATTTAGTTGTTAGTAAATTCTTAATGTTATTAAATATTAAATATTATTAATGTTGGCTTGTTTCCAGAGCATTTTTTGTAATAGATTGCATGTTCAGACAGTGAGAATAATATTTGTATTTCTGCTAACAGAATGCCATCTGCCAGACTAGTTACCCTGTAGATCCCTTAAAAATCAGCACTGGGAAACCGTTTGTGTTGCCAAAAATAAAAGAACCCACAAAGGATACAATTATGGTAAGCCTAGATATGGTATACATATTCATCTCAGATATTAACCCAGATCTTGGAGCTGAGTACTTCTGCAATAAATATAAAAAAGCTTCTCTCAAACTGTATCCTATGGAAACTCACTTTGTATTAATAGACTGAAAAGCTATCTTTATGTAGACTAGCTATAGTTTTATTTTATTTTATAATAAAAACTATAGCTAGTCTACATAAAGATAGCTTTTCAGAAAACTGTATGTGGAACTGAATTTGGGGTGGTTTTTTTTTAAAATGTGTAAATAACAGTAGCACATCTGACAGCTGAGTAAATCTTCACCTTCTATATTCCCATTGTAATTAATAGAAATATTTTAACAGCTTCTCATCTCCCTTGAAACTTTTTTAGATATCCAGTTGAAAATACTAGCACTCTGATCTGACAGATTTTCAATGCAACTGCTAGAAATGTAATTGATGGTCCCATTTGGAAAGGATTAGCCTCTAGTTGAAAAGTAATTATGCTGCCATAGTTATGTTGGCATGCTGGGGGACAACCGTCATACTACCTCCTCAGCATAGAGGTACAAGTTGAGTTTCTGGTGCAAATGAAAGCATGCCATGAGAAGAATGTTTTGCCATGCTTATCATAGTCATTCACAGAGGTGATAGACGTCTAGGCTAAGCAAATGTTTCCAAAGCTTTGAACATAGTTCTGCTGCCCTCCCAGCTAGGAAGTGATACTGGGAAGATACATATATTTTCACACACGCATCCCACCCTGCTTGAAAGATTCAGGTGTCCCACAATTAGAAAGGATCAACACTGCAGAAAATTCACAGGTGTGAAGGCAGAAAAAACTTCGTGTTACAGGCTGTCCATCCTTTAGGAGCTTGGCTGATGCCTTTTGCCACATACCTACAGTAACAGAGCTTCCTCGAGGCTAAGTGAGCCTGCAAAAACTGAGTCCATTCTACCACAGCATGAATATCTCAACTCATTTTATATACTGCAGTGTCATTTTTACATAAAAGGCCCCAGTAATATCAGTTTAGTATTGGTATCATAACAAGTCTATGATCTGTATATACGGTAGTTTAGGTGTTTTTATTTTAGTAATCTGAAAAGTCTCTTCCTATTAATTCATGATGGTGCCTTTTAAACAGGACTGTGATACATACAACTGTGCATCTATTAATTGTGCCCTGGTCCCATCTGACATATATCAAGTAAATGTTTCATTAAGAGTATGGAAACCTACCATCATAAAAGTAAGTAAATCCCATTTGTATTCAGAATACTCTTGGGTTTAAGAAACTTAAGCCAATGTTTCTAATGTGTATTAAAGTTCTACCTTTCATTTTCTTAAGTCTCCACAGACCCCTAGGATTTGAAATTGTTTCTCTTGCTATTCTAAAACTTCCTCAAAACTAAGTTACCTGCATTTTATTATCCTTAAAGTAAGTACTTAGAACTTAGCAGGAATTTCAAAACATAGTAAGAAGATACGCCTTGCTTATTCTGCATTGATGGTACTTTTTTTAATAGCTAGTTATCTATCCATATATTCTAATGCAGCAGATGTAAGGGGGGGGTACATAGAAGCATATAATTTTTAAATAAATTTTATCTGGAAAGTTTTCTCAAGTCTAGAAAGGATTTTTTGATCAAAAAGAGCAGAGGAGAAAGAGTCCACCTCAGAGAACACCTCAGTATTGTCTGATGGTTACAACAATGTTCAGGCTGTGGTCTATTTTGTTCAGTTGATAAATTTCTGATACTGAGTTCCTGTTTTCTGTCTTTGTTTTTCACTGGAAAAGAACAGGACAGAAGGGGAGATACAGCAGAATTTTAGAAAGCTTGAGTCTGTCCCTGTGGCCAAAATTGTATTCCAGATTAATTAATATCCCTCTGAAATCTCTGCTCTCTACTCTTTCAAAGCTGTACTGCTGTCTTGTAAGCAGTAATGTGTGTGCTGAAGGTGACACAGATGAGCAGCTCCACTGACTTTCACATTTTTCAGCATCTCCCAAAACTTTAGCATTAAGGTTTGCTTTCACCCTTCTCGTTTCTACAAAGCTTTCTACTTCAAAATAACTAATTATAAACCATAGCCATTTCTCTTCTTCCAGGCAAGTATTCACAGCTTAACTCTTGTTGTGAAAGCATTACTTAAGAGTGAGAACTCATCACTGATTTTGAGAAATGACCATCAAAAACTGGAGGTAAGAACACGATAATTCATGGATTTACTCTTCATAGGATTTATTGTGCTACTGAATCATTCATTTTCATTCATTACTAGTGAACTGATTGTTACCTGTTGTAATGTGTTATCCTACTCTAAATAAAAGGAATATCATATTACAGTAGAAATGTCAGAAATAGTGAGATGATGATAGCAAAATCCCATTACCCACCAATGTACCTGGATGAGAAGTACTGTCTGAAGTATTTCTGCCTGCTGCAGTATAAATGCTTGCTGCATCTATGTAAATTAAAAGCATAATTAAAATTCTTTTAATAAACCAGTAGTATTTTTTAAATTGTCCTGAGTTATTTAGAAGTGATCTTACTTTGTACATTGTGTTTTCTTCATTATTTATTTATCCTTTCTTTCCACTTCATTACCCAGGGTATATATGTGAAGCAGAATCTTTTATTTGTCAGAAGTTCCTGTCATTTTCTTAGATAAGAAAGTATATAACATTGTATACTTATATATATATATATATATAGTGGTGTCAGGTATAAAGAGAAATTTCTTTAATTTTGTTAGAATTGTTATTTGTCCTTTAATACTTTTTATCCCAAGATGTTTATTGTGCTTAATGCATTGCTTTTCTGTTATAACTTGTACATACTACAATTTACATTTTTAAGCAAAAGTCTTATTATGTGTTATTTGTGTTAACATCCCCAAAATTTAGAGCAATGTGAATATTCAATGTGAATTACATCTCGTTCAAAATATTTTTCAAAATACAAACATCACAGGTCAACTAACAGCTGGTATTGTATCCAGACATTTCTTTTAAGTGATAGGTTAAAATTCAATCCAGGAGTGAAAACAGAGCTGAGAGGCTCGCATATAATGAGAGCTGCCTTTACAAACCAAGGAATTTCAGAATTAACTTTTTTAAGACATAATTTTAAGTTGCATGTTTAGTGTTCAGCTCTTCAATTGGTTTGATAATTCAAATTGACAATCTGAATTATAAAGTTGTGTCTCTAATAAATTCTTGAGTTAACATAATTCGAACTCCTATGTGGTCATGTTTGTTTAAATGTGAGCATTCCTTATTTCAGTTTAGTTTACACCAAATATGCCTGGTTTAAAATCAAATTAGTATCTACACAGCTTTTTGCACATTTCATTTAGTTGGTTTAGAAGCTTGTTAATCACTACCACCTTTCAGGGAGGCAGGCATTGAGTGATGAAGGAAATACTAAAGAAACTCCCTAACATACACTTCAACTGCTCATGGTTTTGGTCCTGTATCCTTTATAACTACAGACTTGTAGTAGGGCTGGTTCTCGTTAAATTAGTGCACTTTAAAAGCGCAAGATATTACATAAATATAGGGTTTCGTGTTGGAGATTATTTTCTCAATTCGCTCCTACAAATTCCTGTACTCAGAATGAAGTGGTACCCTGGAAAATCACTGCATACTGATAAAAGTCATGTGCTCTGTTGATATTTTAAAAGGATAACTTATTTATTGCTTACATTCTGAACACTTTTCAGACCATGATTAAGATTTCCAAAGAACTCCCACCGGGTACAGTCCCCTTATGGGTTATCCTCCTGAGTATCTTTGCTGGACTCTTGATTCTTGCACTGCTTATATTTGCTTTGTGGAAGGTAAGCTGCATGTTCTTGACTTCAGGAAAATAAAAAAATATGCTTAAATTCTCTGCCGAGTCCTTCTTGTAACTAAAACCTCACAGACACTAATATTATCTAATAAGTAGAGAGAAATCTCATAGAAATGACAAAATAACTAATAACACTACATTTTTCTGATGTGTAACATGCAATGCTAATCAGTTGAAACCTGTATTGCCAGTATGTTATGACAAGAAAAATGAAAAGAGATTTTAGTATGAGTCTAAGTTTAATAAAGGGGGGTTTTATTAGCTTCGACGTGGCCTTTGATAACCAAGTTTTCTCTTTGCAAGAGATGCTAGGCCTGGGGTGTAAGTATTGCCACAAGTGGGCACTCTTCTCCAAGCTAAATGTTTAGTTCATACTTTGGTTAGAAGGTTACAGTTTATAAATTTCAACATGTATAATCTCTTGAAAAATTTGACAAGTATAAAATAAAGTATTATTTATTCAGCTGAGTACCAAATATTATTAAGTGTTTTAGCCCTTGACATTATGCGAGCATAACAATGATTCAGCAATCACTCACTATATATTAACTGTACTCCTTTTGTCTCCTTTCCTGACACGTCTCTCTAGTTTTTTCTGTTCCAGGAAAAACAGTGTTGTACTTCAGTGATAAAATATCAAATGACTTTTTACTGTACTGGAGGTATTAAAATAGTAGTAAGAACCAGCGCATGAATGCTACCAATATGGGTTGTATGCTTCAAGCAGTTCTTAGTCACCTTTTTCTTTTCTGCAGGCTGGATTTTTCAAGAGACCACTAAAGAAGAAAATGGAGAAATGAAGAAAAAAAAAAAGCAGAAATTTTTGCTCAGGTCTGCCTCAACAACATTACTGTAAAATTATAAACTTAGACGCAGTGGTCACCATGTTTTCTAAACTCTGGTGCATTACAAAAACAAGGAGCAGAACAAGAACACATGCAAAGGAATGATTCAAAAGAAAATAGCCTTTTGTGATACTCAAGGACATACTTTCAAGTGTTACTCATTTTTGGAGAGTGAGTTCAAAGATTCTAACATTTTTTAATATGGAAAATGCATAATCATATTTTTATATACCTGTGTATGAGGAATCATTTTTCATTCCAAATTATGCAACAAGTCAGCTTGTATGTAGCAATTCCAGTCTTTTATCACCTTACAATTTTCAAAAAGAAAAAGCATCATTTTCAAAATTTCCTCCGTATGTCAGTTCTGTGAAAGCAGACTGTCAGTTCATGAAGCAGAACATGCAGACTTTGAGAATGCACCAAATACTGTGTGATAACTGATGTAATGACAATTCAGAAGATAGAAGCACCTGCAGGATTTTCGGTGAAAATTGCTGAAATACCTTGGACTTCTCTTTCTGCTCATTTTAACGTGTCCAGTTGAACCCAGGATACTCCAAGAAAGAGATTTTTATGGTCAAGCAGACCATAAAGGATTGATCCATTAAATTACATAACTGTTTGAACTTGAAACAGATTTTTGGCAGGCCTAAAAATATATGCACAAAACATAAAAGCCCATCTGATTGCACATTGTACTCAAATAAGCAGGGGCACAATTGTATCTGCAAATTGAAATATCCATATTTATGCAGAAAATGTTTAGAGGTACCCTGAAAGTTTGACTCTTGCTGTATATCTTGGAGTAGCCAGGAGGGTGCTTCATAAACTGTCACTGTAAATTTATTGTGTAGCTATTTAATCTGATGACTTTAAAGTGTACAAAATGATAATTAACAAAAGAGCACAGATAGAAAATTCAGCACTGGCAAGCTTCTTCTAGTATTATACGTTTATTATAGTTTAAGAAGTGATGAAGAATTTGCATATTAAATAAGCACTTAACAAATTATGTTTATTTTGTGTCAAAGATTAAAAGTTTATATGAGAACACACTGAAATGTAGATAGCAAAAGATTTCTTTAAGAAATTTTTTCTTTCTATTTAGATTATTCAGTTTCCTCCTTTTCTTTCACACACTTGTCTTCCTTGTACGAGGATCCCTCCCTGGGGTTCTTGAGCTATGCCTTGTCCTTGAGAGCTTCCTATGTTACTTGCAGCCACACAAAACTAACATGAGAAAATGGAGGTGTGCTGGCAAGGTGTGATATTGCCTCAGCGTGAGACAACTCGGCATTGATTGTCAATAGATCAGAAAACGTTGAGGAGACATACTAAATTCTATAAGATGTACTTGTTTGCAGAAGAGATTTGCCTTGCCAAGGAAGCCGGGAAAATTTGTTCCTCCTCTTGGTACAAATGTCACTGAAATGAAAAAAAAAAAAAAAAAAAAAAAATGCAGTTTTCCAAAAGGTTTTAACTTAGCATTGACTTTAGCAATTGCTTAAAAAGCAGTATTATATTTTATAAAGACTTCTTTTCTTTAAGAAGAGACCATAGATTGGGTTTAACATGCTGGCAACTACAACTCTGGAAGTGTGCTGGAAGGTGCTTTATTGCCTGAAAGATGCTGTCACTCTTAAGTCCCTTCTATTTAGTTCCTAAATTAGAGAGTAGTTATTGGGAAAGGGTGAAATTTATGTGAATGCAGCAAGTGGGATTAAGTTTGAAAGTGTTTACAATTTCTCCTTGTGTCTGTGGGAAAGGTAGTTGTTTCACAACAACAGTCTGCTGAAGGTAGCAGCATGACTCAGAGAAGAGGGTAAAGCCCTCCGTGGGAACACTGTGGGTGGCTGTGCTTTGCAAGAGTCTGAGAGAGCCACCGGGTCGGCGGACTTGCTTGCTGTGCTAGTCTGCATGCCTGAAAGTGCACCCTCGCTGAAGGGCTGTGAGTTCTGAGCACATAAGGAAGACCTGAATGAAAGCAAAAAAATGATGTAGAGGAGTTGTGGATAGAATCCCAGCTTCATTCCTCATGCCAGTTAAATAGTCCTCAAAGGAAGGCAAAAATCCATTTGCTGAACAGTGATGATAAATTAATATTTGCAGAGCTGTTTTCAGTTCCACATGAAATGCAGGTTTTATTTTAAGAAAATGTATGATTTTGCCAATTTGTTTGAAAGATTTAAATGGCACTTGTCACCGTATCACTATAGCATCTGAATGCCTCAGAACTGTAAATGTTTTTTTCCTTATAGTATCTCTGTAAAGGCATAGCAGTGCTGTTATCCTATTATTGTTTTGTAAAGGAACAGACTTATGAAGGAATTGTGACTCACCAATGCATACATAGAAAGTCCATGGTAGCAGAGGAAATACTTATATTTATTATTATTCAGCCAGTTTGTTAACCATGAGGTCATTTTTCCCGGTTTCATGAGATTACTCACAAGTTGTACAAGCCGCACGTCATCTTTATGCAACATACTTTTAAGTGTTTCTTTTCAGTTATGATAAGCTGTTGACCAGAGCTTTTTAATTTTCCGATGACATTTCATATCTTATTTTAAAGCATCAGCCTAACTGAAAAAATGTAAGTCAATAGAAGAGTCTATTTCCCTAGATAAAGACTACGCAAAAATACATAAGTATTTTATAAATGCAAAGTATGTTTCAGATCAGTGTTCTATTCTTTTTAGTCTTGCTTTGCACTGTAAAAACAGTAATAAGCTTCATATAACCACACTGCTTTTCTCTTTGTCATGATGCTTTCTTCCTTTTCATGTTTGTCATTATCAGATTTTCAATTATAATATCTATTTAAAATATAAGTATGCAAAGGGGATAGCACTATAGCACATTATTACTACACAGGCTAAATTAGTAAAATCACTATTTTTATCCATAAGAGCCTTTCTGCACAGCACTGCAAGAGCAGTATTTTACTGCTTTTCATTATATACAACAGAAAACCCTACTGAAAGCAATATTGCAAACGTCAGGAACATCTCACTGAAATTTGGCAGGCACAAAAAAATATCAGAACAGCATGTAATCTGTTTTGGTCCCCTATAAAAAGACATATTAGGGTTGTAATATGATTCTAATAACTAACAAGCTAAACATTTTTTCATTCAAGTAAAAGCCTGATACAAAAATTAAAAATCTGGGTGTATAATCAGAACTTAAGCAGCGGAGGGAGTCTGGCCCAGCTCAGTTCCTAACTTCAGCACTGAAGTAACTAATCTTAGAGGGAAAGGACAGGCTACATTTCTGTCTCATTGAACTTCTCTGGAAAGGAGCAAGAGCTTTAAACCATCACTCCTACTTTAATTTGAGGCCGTTCTAGAGGCTGTTGATCCCATATGTAGTTTTAGAAGACTTAGAAAACAGCATCTACATTAGAGCAATCTCCCTGGGCTGCTGTTTATATTCCTGTGCTTGTCTGGTGTCACTCTAGGGCTCTGTATTATGAGCCCTTGCTACAGACACAGCCCACCTTTCCTGACCCCTTACCTGAGCCCTTTAGTACATATCCTGTGCTGCATCATTTTGAGCATGATGTTCCTCTTCTGCAGAGCTTGAGTCAGGGGAATCCACCTTCAACTGGAGCCAAGGGTTTTCATCTCACTCAGCACTGAGACGCTGGAGTTAGGGTCACATTCATCTAATCAGTTCCACATAGTCTAATTGTTTTAATTTCTTGAATTAACTATTGTATAGATGGTGATCCCTAAAATCAGAGCAAGAGAATCAGAATGTACTATTGTTAATTATACCACTTAATAGGAATAAGAGGGAATTTGCATCCTTTTTAAGAAAATCACAACATTCTGCACAGCATTTTGTTTTTCCTGTAAAATTATATCAAGTGTTTCATTGATTAAAAAAATTTAAAGTCTGGTGAGCCTCCTTTGTAGTTTGTTTGCTTTTCATTGATAAAAAAATAATATAAAGCCATCTCAGTACATAAAGACAAATCCATCTACCTGTCAACAGAAAGCTACTGTAGGAACAAGCATTCTTGCACAGCGTGACATCAAGGAAAGCTTGAATGTGGTCAAGCTGTCAGAAATACAATGTCATTAATTGTATGGATCCTGTACTTAGAGCCACATTTGAAAGCTTTTCAGAGTACCGTGTGACTTCCTGACACAGATTTGTTTTCATGACATTACATAAATAAAAGTTGAAGACATATTAATTCATCTAACCATTCTTACTCTCCAGTGATTTTTCTGTACAACTTCTCCCTGTGACCCAACTGATGTTGTCTTGCATAGTTGTAAATGATTGACATAATCTTCCTTAAAGCCTAGTAAACATTTGTATCAAAACTTCCTAGAAGACAAAGATTACACCTTTTATATCACAGTTAACTTTTAGAAAACATTACAAACCATGTAATTACTTAACTCTTATCTCATCAGAAACTACTTTGATGGTGAATCACAATTCTCTAATAGCGACATCCTGTCTAGTCATAGGGGAGTGCTTACCAAATGTCCTACTCTGTATATATCTGTTCATTAGAGTTTGCTGGACATTTTCCATGGGAGTATTTCAATGAAAATTAGGAAAAAAAAAAAAAACAAAAAACAAAAAAACAACACTTCTATGTTTGTTTATTTGCTTTAAATTGCTTTTCAATGGAATTAAAAAAGAACTGGAATCACTTTCTCACAGCAAGTGTCATGTTATGTATCATTTGCACAAAACTGGTTTATAATTCATTGCATTTAGCAGAAGCAGCCTTAATCCTCCACAGTTCAAAGGCAATAGCCGTTCATGCAGTGGGTGCGGTTTGAGCCCTGTAAGAGTGAAGAGTCCTAAAGATTAAAGCACTGATGAAGTTTTAGTAACTGACTGATACCAGAGTTTAGACAGCACAACTGGATTCTGTTTAAAGAAGTGGATGATAAAGTGAGCTATCCTCAGTGCAATCATGTTTTAATTACAAAGACTGAGGGATGACACCCCAGAGATACTGGACTTTGCTCATTCAGTCAAAAAAAGCATGAGTAAAAGATCCTCAGGCACATTTTTCTCCTGACTCTAGTAGCATAGGGCATAGTGCTCCTTATTTTCCCTTCTCGTACACTTACCCTTCTGCCCTTCTCCTTTTCTCAGTGCTGTAAGTCTTCTCAGAAAGGACAGACATTCCTCAAGGGCTAACTGAATGTAGCACCTCCTAGGGATTTTCAAAGAAATGGAAGAGAGAGCAGAAGTATTCAAAGTGGATTGCACATTTAGATCTAGCGGGCCAGTTGTCTTGGTACACTTTGTCCACCCCCTTTGTACACTCTCTGTTCACCTTCAGCAGTGGCCATGGTGAAATCCTGCTTCTCAGTTATGGTTCAGCTTGATTTGGTACTGGAAGTTAATATTTATTTTAAAGCTTCACATATCTGGTTCAGTATTAATTATGGTCCTTAAGATTTATTCATGTTAAGGGTGCCATTGTTCTTCCTCCTGGGGTAAAGGAATAGGATATCTCTCTCTAGCAAAAGTTTCTTCAAATCATCTTCATTACAGAGCCTTTCCGTCTTATGAGAGAGGATAAGAGGAAAAAACAGAGGATCTCCTCAGTTTTCTCTAAAAAGTATTTGAAGATTTGAAATTCTGTGACAGTAGACATGCTCTGAGAAAAGCCATTAATTTTCCTTCTTTTTGGGGAATTTTATAGGCAAACCTTGCTGAGTATTCTCATCTCATGGCCCAAATTAATAGCCATTAATAACTCTCTTTGCCATAAAATTTCACTGACAAGAGCCTATTACTCTGGCCTCAGCAATTTTACACTATGCCACAACAGATGCTAATATTTATTATGCTATTCAGTTCAGCTGAAACTTCCCACTACCCTGTTAGCCAGAAAAAAAACAGTTCTGGTGGTATTGGTGTTGCAGGTTTTGAGACTCTCAGGAACCTCAAAAACTAATGAGTTGCTTTTACCATTTATTTGAGGGATCTGCCAAAATTAATTCACAGACTCTGGCCTTCTTTATGTCATGAATTTCCAGTATTTGGATAGATGCCTATAGCTCTCAGCAAACAGCCAGTAGCAAGTATATTTAGAGAGCAATACGTGTCTTATAAGATACTGCTGCAACATAGTCTGTCCCTTCATGCAAAGCACCTTCAGGTTTCATTCCAGTTATTGAGGGCTGGCCTGTTTGTGCCCCTTCCCTGCTCCTCCCAAGAGAATTTTTCTTATAGAATGAGTAAGATTTCTGCAATCTGATAAAGAACACTTTTGTACATCTGGTCAATTAGATGACACTTGATTCTGTTGCCACATTTTATCCCCCACCCACCTTTCAGATAATTCAACTGTAACTCAGGGTTTAGTAACTAATGGTAGGCAATGTAGCAAATGATCAGTTGAGAATAGGTCCAATCAGCAGTTATGTATATACCAAAAGGTTAAGGTTTTTTTAATATTCAGTATTACTTTTGATTAGCTTAACACATTCAAGCAGCAAACAATATAAGAAAGGAAAAAAAAAAAAAACAACAATGCATTAAGACTTAAATACATCTCACCTAATTTAAAATTCAGTGTGATTCATAGAATCACAGATTCATAGAATCACAGAATGGTTTGGGTTGGAAGGTACCTTAAAGATCATCTAGTTCCAACCCCCCTGCCATGGGCAGGGTCACCTTCCACTAGACCAGATTGCTCAAAGCCCCATCCAACCTGGCCTTGAACACTGCCAGGGAGGGGGCAGCCACAGCTTCTCTGGGCAACCTGTGCCAGTGTCTCACCACCTTCACAGTAAAGAATTTCTTCCTTATATCTAATCTAAATCTACCCTCTTTCAGTTTAAAACTGTCACCCCTTGTTCTATGCCTACAGTCCCTGATAAAGAGTCCCTCCCCATCTTTCCTGTAGCCCCCTTTAAGTACTAGAAGGCTGCTATAAGGCCTCCCTGGAGCCTTCTCTTCTCCAGGCTGAAGAAACTCAACTCTCTCAGCCTGTCCTCACAGGGGAGGTGCTCCAGCCCCCTGATTATCTTCGTGGCCTCCTTCGGACACACTCAAGCAGGTCCATGTGTTTCTTTTTTTGGTGCCCCCAGAGCTGGACACAGCACTGCAGGTGGAGTCTCACGAGAGTGGAGTAGAGGGGGAGAATCCCCTCCCTCGACCTGCTGGCCACACTTCTCTTGATGCAGCCCAGGACATGGTTGGCTTTCTGGGCTGCGACCGCACATTGCTGGCTCACAGTCAGTTTTCCATCCACTAATACCCCCACGTCCTCTGCAGGGCTGCTCTCAATCCACTCATCACCCAGCCTGTATTTGTGCATGAGATCTTGCTATGTGGTAGCTTCACCAGACATCCCTCCCTCGCATATTGTAAAAGAAAGAGTACAACTGACCCCATCAGCCTGATCCATGCCCCTTTTACTATGTCTTTTTTGAGGCATCTCTTTTCTAGAGCAAAGAGTCCTAATTTACTTAATTAGTCTTGGTATTGAGGTCATTCCCCACCTTCCTTACTCTATCTCAACTTTCTCTAGTTCTACTGTAGCATTTTGAGATGATGGAACCAAAATTGCACAAAGTGTCAAAAATGTTTGGTTTGGATAGTAGCATAGCAAAGCACTATTTTATTCTCCTCTTGTTGCCTAAATAATTCCTAGAATCTCATTTGTGTATTTTTGACCTCTTCCAGTTTAAGTCCAAAACTGAATTATTACTAATGTCTAAACTACATCCTCACAGCTAATTTTAACATTTCCTTTTTAGATTTGTGTTTGGGTTTTTTTGTAGCTTATTCTTTTTTCCTTCAGTGCAGCCTTTAACATAACATTTTTGTTACAGACATCATGTGTCCGACAAAAATAATAACTGAGACTTGGTAGCCCTTCCCTCTAACATCTTCAGCCAAATCACATCAAAGGAGTGACCTGGAGCCATATATCTTGGCCTCCTGTGTATAAATTACATCACCTTCACAAAAGCCCTTCCCAGATATACATTAACAAAAAATTTCTCAGTTTTGCATACCACAGAAACTCTGATTCTGTGGCCACACCTCACATATGACAAAAATAGAAATACTTGAATGTTTTTCTGAGAATGTTAGCATTAATTATACATTTTGTCATCACATTAAAAAGCTGGAATAACACATATTAGTTGTAAAATTCCACAATAAAACTGATTATTAAGTATGTGTTCACCAGAATATGTTTTAGAAATTTTTAGAAAAATTTAGAAATATTTGCTCAGTATCTTCCCTCTGCAGCTTTTAATTTTTTTTGAAAATGCAAAAATTATAGTGATCTTTCTGTAGTAAAACTGATTAAGTGACTTGCTTCCCACAGTCCTTACCATGAAGAAGACAGTTTGTTTGGCACTTGCCAACAAAATAGCTTCTTCTAATGTGCAAATAATCCATATTTGCATAGAACCAAGCCTGAAACTTTGCAAACCAGCTCAGGCAGATACAGCGTTTTTGGCAAGTGTCCCTGTGACCACTGACAAGCAGACACAACAGGGTGCTATAAAACACATCATTAAACAACAAAGACATGTAGAACACAGGGTGTGTATCAGGCCCTGGTTTAAATTGCAAAGATAAAGAGCACTAACCAAACAGTTCTCAGAAAGATTTTTTTTCTATCAGTGTAGGTTAACTATAATGAAGAATAATTTTTCAGAATAAGTGTAGTATATATAAAATAGCAGAAGAGAGTCAAAAAGGTGAAATACTGAACAATATAGAAAACCTTGTTTTGAATTAATATGCAATATACAGTTCAGGATTATACAAGAAGGTTGTTATCAAATGCCTTATAATCTATTTAAAACAGAAGTTTTCATGTAAGAGAATGTTGTTAAAGAATGCAATAATTTTCACAGCATTTATTCTCCTACTCTTTGTAGATACAGACAAATGTTGGTCTGAGAAGCAACACCCTGGGAGACAGCCTTTTTTGTGTGAGAAACTATTTTTCAACATTGTGTCTGGGTGAGGAAGAAAGTTTCGTATCCGTAGGGTATATTTATAATTAGAATGATGTAACTGAATCAAAGACATTGTTTCTTAGGAAACTGAGACATCCTAGTCTGCAGAGGTTATTTTAGGGTGGGGCAGAGGGGGATTCTAGGTTTATTTCATCTATTAAGAAATCATTTTTCTCTATGCTGTGGATTTTTTGTTTGTTTGTTGTTGTTCTTTCATTAGCATCCATTAATTAGTGTTCTTCTTCCTTGTGGAAGCACAGATTTTCCTCCTTGTCCCAGAGCTGTAACATATTTATACACTCAGTGCAGAGAGGAAGAGAAGCAACCAGAGCGGCTTGCCTGCTCACAATTTGCCTACTGGTCACTGGATCGCACTTGGTGCTGAAGCTGATGTTTCTGCCTTGGGTATCTGCGCCTTGGAGTGTCTGTTTGCAGGGCTTCTGTGACACCAGGAAGAGGAAGCCCAGGGACTGCTCTGAGAGACACGTGAGTCATTCCTGGTATTGACTGACCGAGGACTTCAGAGTTCAAAGTGACAGTGTCTTGGGAAGTGTTCACAGTGAGTCCATGCGCAAGTTCATACATTAGGATGCGTAACATGTCTGTGTGTCCTAAAAGAGTAAATACATGAAAGAAATCAATGTGAGTTATACAGGGACAGGGCCCTGCTCTACTTCCATCAATGATTTTAATGTCCTGGAAGACCTTTCTGAACTACATGATGTCATGAAGAACCAATGTCCAAATAAGTACCTGTTGAACAATAGCACCTGTTGACAGGCTTCTTCATTTTAACTTAAAATTCAGATTCAGAATGTTAAAAAGAAATATGAAACTGAGAGAACACAGGTACTTTTATAGGACTCCTGAAATAAAAGCTATGGTCTGTGTCACACCTAAAAGGACCATGATGCAGAGAATGGGGAGAGAAGGAAGCATTGCTATTTCAGTTTTCTGAGCAAACTATCTTTTTCATTACACAATGTTAATGCCAAAAAGTTCAAAATTATTCAGCAGAAATCATTGCTACAAAATAGAATACATCCCATATGAAGAGGTAGTCCCACAGAGTTTGGTATTTACCAGAGCTGTGGGATAGAGAAAATGTTTTTCGAATACTCTGAACATGCAGTAATCAAACAGTGCTGACGAGGCTAGATAGGGTGAAAGCTGCACAGTACACACAGGTACCCTGCACTTTGCACTTCTTTCTGATTTCTTAGAAAGTTGAAATCCTCACCACCCTACTTTTACTGGCCTCGATTCACATTGTTTCCCTGGATATTGCCCTGGCACCTAAGCCAACGTAAGCAGTATACTGCATCGACAATACATCCAAATTACCAACTTCGAATCAGTTGGGTGGCAAGGCTCCGGGATCCTGTTGCAGTCCTGCATGGCTGCGGGCATATGCTGCAAGAATTTCATTTAAAAGGGAAGATACAGACTCAATGTCGTTACATGTGCGATTTAATACTCGAGGAAGGCAGCCACTCTACGCTGTCGCATAAACCCACGTTTTACCAGGACTCTGCATGTTTCTGACTCCAAATCTCGGGAAGAGGCATCCCCACCCCTCCAAAGTATTGTCTCAGGGTACCCGGGGCTGCGGCGCCGGGTCCTGTCGTGCCGGTCCTCGCCCCGGGACGCCGAGAGCGGGCGCGGAGCCTGGGCCGAGCGCCTGTGTCTGCTCCAGGGAGCGAAACTGGGGGCGGGGGGGGGGGGGGGGGCGAAGGGGCAACCCGGCGGCAGAGTTTGCAGGGGACGGCCGGGACCCCGCCGGCGAGCACCGCGGGTGAGGGCGGGAGGGGGGCTGGGGACCTGCCTCCGGCCGCTCAGCGACCGCGGCGCGCAGGGGGCGTGGAGGAGGAGGAGGAGGAAGAGGAGGAGGAGGAGGAGGAGGGTATTTCGGAGCGGCGAGGAGCAGGTGGCGCTCAGTGCCGCGCTGGGAAGCGGCCAGTTCGGGAACGATATTGGCCTGGCCTCCACACCGCACCGCGCCATGGGCTTTGCGGCGCTGCTGCTGCCGCCGCTGGTCCTCCTCGCTCTGGGTAGGAGGGTCTCCCCGCTCTGGGAGGGTCTCCCCGCTCTGGGAGGGTCTCGCCCCGCGGGCGCGGAGCGGGGGGCGAGCTCCGGCTGCGGCCGCCGCTTCTCACCGTGGCACCGGGGACGGGGCAGAGCCGGGCGGGGGGTGCCCGGCTGCGAGCGCCTCTGCCGTTTCTGGGCCAGGGGTGTGTGTGGTTGCGGCTGCGTGTGGAGTGCGGTGCACCGGCGGCGTTTTTAAAGGCGGTTAAACGCCTAAACTCCCGCGCTGGCATGGAGTTCACCTTTCCATAAAATGGAGTTGCGTGCGCTGGTGGGGGGGGGACGAGACGGGTGCAGTTTGATGGGTGAATTTGCGGTTATATAGTAGTTATGCCTTTCTGTAAGGGAAGAAGATATTCTCACTGTGGATGTTGTTCCTAATTTGCAAGATTCCTCTAGGTCTGTTCCCACCCTGTTGGGCAGATGTCGCTCCTTGGAAAAGGACAGGGAAACTTGAACCATCTCCTCCTTCTCTTGGCTGACTAAATCACCATTACATATATTTTCCTAGGAACTGTAAGGCATCATATTCACTTGCCATGAGCGAATCCCAAGCACTTCCAGAGTTTTAATATTGCTGTATATTCTCACAAACCCTTAATTAGCAAGTCACTGAAGAAGCAGCATAAAAATAAGTTTTCACTGATGAGCTGTTCCAACTTGTTCTTTCAGTAACTATAGCAAACACTGCAGTGGAATGTGCGGCTGCAGGGTATGAAATCAAATACAAAAATATTAACCTGCAATGAGATCTACAGTATACAAACAACCTGGTAAATTTTTTAAAAAGAAAAAGTCTTAAAAGTATCAGTGGGCAAAACATTCACTCTGCACTTTTGCTTAATCCATCTTTTATTCTCCTGGTTACAGTCGCTGCACACCAGGACTATTAACATGCCCGGTAATTCATGGGGTCTTAGGATTTGCAAAGGTTTGTCGAGCGGTGCTGAAAGCAGAAGGACTGATTGCAAGAGGAGTATTCCCCTGGTAATGAGACTGACAATAGTCCACCTTGTTCAGGCACTATTCACGATTTGTCTTCATTTATACAGTTGAAAGCTGTCATAATTCTGATTTCAGCTATGTCATGACATTTGATGTTAGTGCATGTAATTGCTGAGTTAATACTCACTTAGGCCTTTTTGATCCTGTAGTAGAAGGGAAGAGAAGGTTTCAGGGTGGGAGAATTTGCCCCGAGTGACTTGGAGTCCTGGTGTGGTGGTACTGTTATAGCTTTCCCATAATAATTTTAAAATTGTTTGAATTCTAATGAACTGTTTTACTTTCAAAGGGGATATTCTTGAATTTAATTGTGCTAGCTTAGCTGATTTAGTCAGAACTTCAAGAAAATATTACGAGTTTATTTTAAACTTCATTTTATATCAGTATATTCACTTCTGAATTATCTACTATATTAAAAGGACCACACCAGGGTATTGCTTTATTGTGTCTCCAAATTCAACCAAAAGTAAAGGTGTGGACTATTCATTGTTGGTGTGTACTTCTGTGTTTGGACAGTCATTGAGACTTTGTGGATGCTACAAGAAGAAAGGAATAGAAATGCAATAGAACTACTGTTTTGATATTATGACTTTGCTACCAACTTTGTTACTCATTGGCCAAAAAGTATATAGCATACAGAAGTAGATGATGTTAAGAGGAATAACAGTACATGAAGGACTTAATAGGGCAACCTATACAACAAAACCTGATGCTTTCTGTTGTAACACACCGCTTTTAGCTGCTTATAGGTTTGCCACGTCTAATTCTTTAAATTTACATATTAAGCATCCATTTTTTTCCTTAGTCTGTTCTTAAAAATCAGAGCCAAAGTAGATCAGCTTTTTCTGAGGGTGAGGCCAGTGGAAAATACAGTAGCTTTCCTCGGCTCAATTCTGGTAACATTTTCTTTGGAAAGCTCTAGTGCCCTCATGCTTCAGAGTAGATATTTGAAATTTGGCAGGAAGGTGCTATTTGCATCGTCTTGAAAATCTACCTAAATTTGGCCAAGTAACAAATCATTGGAAAACTGCATTCCCCTGGAAAGTAATCTATTTTTATCAGCTTGATTCTAATGTAAATTCTGTCCATCCTTGGTGTGGAGCTCGGTCAGACCTCCTCTGTTACTGTTTGCAGGTGTAGACCTAGACCTCACTCAAACACAGAAACTCTCGTGTTCTCATGTTCTTTGGTATTTTTACAGCAATCTCCCTTGTTGTTTGAGGCACTCTCCAGTTTGCTTCTGGATCCTGGTCCACTGATTTTCTGTACTGCATATTGTTAGCTGATTCCTGGGCTCTCAGTGAATCAGCTTGTTCTACCTTTTATGAGAATTATTCAGTTCTGAGTCAGTTCTCAAGCAGTAATGTTGGAAGACAATGACTAGTGGAGGGAATCAAGTTTAGTGTGACCTCACCTGTATTATCTCAGCAGGCCTTCACATTCAAGCCCACCACACACCTTCCTCCAGCAACCCAGGATGTGATTGATATAACTGACACATTCTTAAAATACCCACTCTATGAAGCACACATCCCTCTCATGATCTAACTCTGAAGTGAAAAATCACAGCTAAATAAGGGTTATGTCTTTTGGGCCACAGGTGTACCACTTGAGGACCATGAGTCCTCAAGCCTCCCTGTGGGACTCAGGCAGTCTGAAGGAGAAAGCAGCCCTATCTGAAATTGGGAGGGGGGAGGTTGTCTGAAACTCTGGATAGAATCCAGAATTTCCAAGTGTAACCCCTTTTCTGTTTGGTATGTATGTGACCCATGCTGATGTAAATCATCCCGTTGTTCTTGGGGACCTTGCTGGCAATGGGCTGTAGAGCTACCTAGAGGGGTAGGAGAGGACCCCACTAACATAGTCTTTTTCTTTAGATCACTTTTGTTTAAACTGGGATGAAAGTTGTGATAAAAAAAGATCAACAGAGTTTAACATGCAAAAGTTAGGAAGTGCCTGAAATAAGTTAGCAACCTGGATTTGTCTTATCATCAATGTGTCATGCTGTTGCTGTCTGTGGACAGGGAAAGGTAGTGTGATTAAAGAGGCTGGGACTCCTGCCTTGCTTAGATTTGAAATTAGAAGATGTTCTATGAATGAGGAAGAAAGATAGGATGAAGAGAAAGGAATATGTTTTGTTTTCCCTTGCAAAATTGGATTCTTTCTCTCCTTTTTTATCACAAAAGCCGAGTACAATTTCAGGCGAGTAATTTAAATCAAATCTTTGACATGTGGTTGGAGCTTTTGTGTTCCTCTCTTTCTCTTTGCTCAGCCAGGGGTTCTCAAAACTGAAGCTGCGTTTTCACGATCTGGTTAAGCTGACCTGAATGTGGGGCTGACGCTGCAAGGACATTTTGTCCATTCCTGATTGCATGTTCCCACCAGCTTCCCTGTGCTACCACTGGGGCTTGGTCTGGGGAACAGGTCAGGGACCCATTTGCCTGAGTAATTTTTTCCCTTTTTTGGGCCAGGTCGGTGTTGGAGATGAGCTAAACTGATTCTGTTCGCTTGAGCAATTTATTTAAGTGTTAGTGCTGGCATAGGGGACAGTCAGAGCTTGTGGCCAGAGGAGGGAGGGAAGTTGGAAAAGTCCTTTTCACTGGTAGCCAGCACTTCCACTGGCTTGAGCTGGTTGTGGAAGTTCATCTTGACATGCAAAGCTGCTGTGAATTCACAGCTGTGAATGAAGTCAATGGAAATTGTATTTTGAATGTGCTAAGTATTCTGAAAAAAATAAGGTTTTAGCTATACCACTAGATATCCAAAAATAGTAAGTAATTTTGACCTTAATCTCTTTTTTTTTTTTTTTTTTAATGGGGCTAAGGATGATCTCTCATTTCACTTTTTCACTTGAGTGTTGAAAAATAAATTCTCTGCACTTGAAAATACTTACATGCTTATGGTCAAACTATGTGTAGATGAATCCGCAAGGAAGCTGCTAATGCAGTAGGTTAAAATATTATACGTAAAAAGTACAAGGCCATGTACTGAGCATCAAGGACTAAACTGATAACTGAATAGCAAGTGAAAATTGCATATTTGGTGCAATAAATGAAGTCAGAAGTCCAGGTGAGAATGCAGTGTGTGATCGTAACACACAGACACACACATCAACTTAAAGCTGTGCAACTCATCTTAATTTCTGCCTTTCTTCCTCTTTGTGATCTTTTGTTACCTTGCTGTTTTATTATCATATTTGTGAGTAATGTTAACGTTAAAAATCATTGTAAAATCTGGAGATTGTTTGAAAGCAGGACCCACCAGTGAACTCTTCTTAAACTGAAACTATCGCTAGTTTTTCCTACTTTAGGAGAGTTTGTTAGGTAGTGGAAGCGTTATTATATATTATTTTTGGAGTTTTGCCTTTCACAGCATTGCACACTGAAGTAAGGCTTCATTCATACTGTATTACAGGACTTGTATTTTGTACAAATTATGTTTATTTTAGAAAGTATACAGGGTATTACCATCACACTTCTAAACACATTAACAGTTAATATTTATTTGTGCATAATTTGGGCAAAGTCAACATGAGACCTTACCAATAAGTTTTAACCGTGTGCTGTCTGGCTCTGGAACAGTTTTTGAATTGTTCTTTGCTTTTTCGATTCAGTGACACAGAATTTTGATTTAAGAAGTCAAAGAAGTAAAAGGACTAATACTCCCTGGTTTTATTGTGTTTCTTAGCCACTACATAAATATTATTCATTGTGGTCTTTCTTCACTGTTAATTTTTAAATGAATGAAAGTGGGTTTTGCATATACTTCATGTCTTAATGTCAAAACAGCTAAAAGTGAATAAAATACTTTCCTTTAGGGTTAATGCAGGTAAAAGGGAGTTTCTACATCTTCAGACAAGTAAAGCAAGTAATTTTCCCCAGCAGAAATCTTGAGCAGTCTCTATCCAGTGTTGTTATTTTCATTTAAAGGTTTCCTTTGTTAGGCTCTGTGCAGGCCGGTTCCCATTTCCATGGTGACCATGCCGAAATGCAGACGGGACACAGGCTGGATTCTCGTCGGTGTAGCCATGCACTTGCATACCAACACATGTTATCTGCTTGGTTTAGGGCATTTCCATTAGCAGTTTTAATGTTTAGGACTTCTTTTTCACATAGTGATCTCTGGCTCTGTGATACTGTGCTGTGTTAGGATTTCAGACCTTGTACGGCGAGAGAAAGCAAGTTGATAAGCTTATTTTTTATGTAAATAAATTGGTCATGCTGTTCCCATTCAGATTAATCTGGGATGTCAGAGAAATGTCTCAGGCTTGGTTTTCATCTCTGTTAAAAAAGATAATGGAGAAGAATTTTTATTTATAAACCTTTAGGTGAAAGACTGACACGTATTTGTACTAAATAGTTATATGAACATACCACCTTCCCAAGGCACTGATAAAAGAATAATAAAAATAAATTAATGTGAATTACAGGGGTTAAATTATACCTTCTGTCTGTATTGGCTGAGCACGTGTGTGTATATCCCTGTAAAGCAATATGCAATAATATTCTTCCTGCTCAAGCAGAGCTCATTTTCTGGAGGTGGAAAATACTAAAGGCATGTAGTGGAGTCAGCATGAGCTGTGAGCATTTCCATTGCTTCCAAGTCAGTCTAGGAGTTCTGAATTACCAAATAAACTCAGTATTCTGAGTGCTAGTAATTGTTACTTTGAGTTAGTCCCTGAACAGCATTTCTGGATCTTCGGAGGACTAAGTTAGTTTTATTTTCTCCTGGACATGCATATTTTTAAAAAATCTATGACTCGCGTATTATTCAGGACTTAAAAGAGGAATTATACAGGCAGAGAAGTAAGGTCAACACTGACTCTTTGAATGCAGGACGAGCAAAGATGTTTTGTGTCTAACCGAATGGCATCTGCATGGTTGAATGTCACACATGATAAATGTCACAGATTCCTTTGTCCCTTTCAAATTACTGGTAGACCGGGTGAAGGGCTTGGAAGCTATGCGCAAACCTGGTGGAACTCTCTTGCCTTATTCACTTTGAATCCTGCTTCCAAGTTCATCATTCTTCCTTTATTTCATACAGGATGTTTTTTTTAATCTCACAATCTCCTTGGCTAATACAGTTGGTTATTTCTAAAGAACAGACAATAAAGAAATCTTGAGGAAAATTACTGGTAACAGCATACTTCTGGAAGGGAGCATATTGCACAATGGAAATATCTAAGGAAATATGGAGTTTGAGGATGGGGGTGGTGGTGGGAAAAGTTTGAATTAGGTTTTTACCTTTTATCCATCTATCTGCCTGTCTAGCTATCAGTCTCAAATATAAGTGACCCTTAAGCAAGAAAGCTGGTAGTAGCTGATGCTGTGTTAAGGCTGTGACACAAAGCTGTATGTAACAATAAGACTGCAGATGCCCAGGCTGCGTGAGCTGCTGGATTACCCAGTAAATAGCTACCTCAACTGACTCAAGATCAGACTTCTTATCTGAATGAGGAATAGTCGACCTGTGCATGGCTCACATGAGTTTAAAGCAGTGATGGATGCCATTACGAGAAGCTGTGTACCCAGCACTTTTTTGGGGATGTGTTTGTGTCATGCTCTATGCTGCCTGGAGTAATTTTTGCTCAACTGCAAAAGCACACCAGATAAGAAATTCTGCTTCATTATGTAATCTGCTAAAGCAACAACAATCTGGATTTTAATCCTAAATTTAGTCTTGACTGGTCCCGTTCTCTTAGTTAGGTAAATGTCTATGTAGGTGTTCATATCAGGGCAACCTGTGTCAAGAGTTAGTGGCCTAGTTTCTTAATAGCAACATTCTACAATAAGGAACGTAAACCACAGAAGAATCCCCTTGATAGACACTTGTCTGAAGCAGAAGCAAGTGGGGTATCTTGTCTGTGGGCAAGATGTCCTAGGCAGTTACCAAATATCATTGCAGTGGAGGGTGTGTGACCCAAATATTTCTGTGCCTGTATCCTTATTTCCATTTTCTATTTGAGGAGAGTGGTAATTGCTAACCGAAGAAAGGCACAACATTTTATTAAATAGTTTTTCACCAATTCTACTTTCTTAACTGGAAATTCTAATAAGACAATAAGAGTAGTGCTCTAATAATGAACTTGAGACCAATATAATCCAGTATTCCTACTCTGTAGTATAAAATTCAGTCTTTATGTGCAGTACTTCAGATACACATAGAACTGATTGGATTTACAGATATTAAGTTTGGATTTATCTGAAATTTCTCAAATGAGAACTTAGCTAACCTTTCCTAAGTGGAAAATTTTAAGTGGCCTGATACTTTGTCTAACTATGCCTACCAAATAGAGGTCCCATTTAAATATGCCTGAAATACATATAGGTCAAATTTAGAATAGCAGAAATGACTGAAAATTAAGTAACTGTCTTAAGATGGACAAAACAACAAACAGAAAAAAATCCAGCAGCACTGCTTGTAGTCCCTTAGTAGCTCTGCTAATAATAGTTATCCAATTTACTCTAGCCAAATATCCTTTCATTTCACTGGTTCTACTTTCCCTTTTTATTGGGTTGTGTTTTTTTTTTTTTTTTCCCCAAACTGCCCAAAGCCAGTTCATCATATTGAACAGTAAAAAAAATACTTTAAGAGTCTCTGGAGTTGTCTTTCTGAGAAGTTGACAGCTACAATAGACTTCACTTCTCTGAAGACAAAAAGCAACTGTTCTGCTTTTGTGGAAGCAAGTATTATCTCCAGAAAACTCTTCTTGAATGTACATGGGCCCTTCTCTCTGACCCCAAAATGTACAATGGCTGCATTTTACAAAAAAAGATAACTTCTTTCTGAACTCTGACTAGAGATAGCCTGTCACCCACCTGACCACAGGCATCTGGAATCACCAGAGTCTGGTGTGTGGGCTGAGAGCTGGAGGAGGGCAGCCTGGCTGCAGCCCCACTTCATCTGAAACCTGGTCCCCCTGCCCCAGAGGGCAGAGTTAGGTGCCTTGGACTTGGCAGAGACATGCAGGCACTTTTAAAGTGCACAAAAAATATTTGCTTGCAAAGCAGGAAAGCAGTGGGAGTGTTTGAACTCCATCCTTCTCGGGCACCTGCATGAGGGACCTCCTTCCCCTGAGGTCAAGGGTGGGGAAGAATTTTGGGAGGTAGGTGTCTAGTTCAGCTTTTTTTCAGGAAGTAGCTGCCTGATAAGTGATGGTAATAGTCACCTGAGAAATGTGGGCTTAGTTCTCCCTTGAGGCTCATGGCAGTGTAGACTCACCTCTCAAACTTTTCCAGAAGCATCTTTGCTACCAGGCAAAAAAGTAGTCAGAGAAGCGCTGTCTCCCTTTGCTATTGAAACCAGGTCTCAGATCATCCCAGGATGCATATTTTGTTTCCAAGCAGACAAGCAAAGACACATCTTGCCTGTGGCCTGCCGTCTGGGGCACTTAGCTGGGAGGAGAGGAGTTCTGAGTTGGCCCTTTTGGACTGCTCATGTAATTCACATTTGGTAAATAGGCAGTGCATAAAGTTGTTTAGCTATTTAGTTAAATCCTTTAATTATTTAAAGCAGAATTTATTTCATCAGGAAGCATTCATTGCCTCTGGCCATGGTAGCAGAGTGGGTCTATGGTAGGGAGGATACCTTGCTCTTAGACAGGGGTGCTTCTACACCTGTATCATATTCTAAATTGTTATGTGACTTTGTACTATGAAGCCTAGATGACAGATAATTTTAAATTCATTCTGGGTTAGGCAGTTATTGAAGTCTGGACTTCCTGGTTTGTTTTTCTGATTCCAATGAGCCTAGGCACTATCTGATGCCAGAATTGATTGTTTCAATGCGCATTAAGGAGGAATTTCAGGTGAGTGATTGGGACCACCTACCTACAATTCAGGCTGACAGGCTGTGAACGCCCATTACAATCAGGGGAAAGAAATAGTTGTTAAGTCTGCTATAGGAAAACAAAAGTTCTGATAATTATAGCTCTTCCAACTATTGTGTTATATATCCTGTGGTGCTTTGGAGGTTTTCTTGTTGCAGGAAGCTGATTTAGCAAACTTTCTAAAGCCAAGGCTGTTCTTGTTTCTGGGGCTGTCTCTTGACAGCACAGAGATCTGAGGTCTCAGCTAGCTCTTGAGAAGCTGAGGGAGGAACAGGGCCCTAAATGTGGTGTCCTAAATGGCATGATGGCAGAATTGCTCTCAAGCCACTGCAGTCCTCATGCTGCAGACTGCGACACTGGAGTGGCAGAGAGATCCATAGTGATATAGTATGATATAATACACTAATATGTTATAATAAACTGAAATTTTCATATAGCCTAGAGTGTGGTATGGGTAGGGAAATAGACAGCTTTGGTTGTTTTCCTGTCCTCTTTATACCTGTATGCAAACATGCATTTTCATGTGTGTACAAACATGTTTTTGTAGCAGCTGAGACGAGAAAATGGGGTATAGAGATAGCAGTCACATCAGTTTTGGTGTGATGACTTGCATTTCCTCTGTTGCAGTCATAATGTGTCTCATGCTTCTCTGACTATATTTGGAAATATTGCTCATTTGAAAAAAGGGTCAACAACTGATAATGTGGACACAAGGAAAGAGAATTTGTTGGAGTGAAATGCTGCTTGAAAAGTCAGGTTTTATCATAGGGAAGCATGTGCAGTTTTTATCATCGTTACTTGTGAAGCCCGTGACCTAACTGTATGTATAACGTATATGCATGTACAGCCTGTTAACGTCAAGTAATTCTAATCTCTTCGTGGTAATACTGAGAACAATTGTGGTACTCTAAGGGCAAAGCTGAAGCAATCCTGTTTGTTGTACCAAGATGAAAGAAAAGCTGCAGGTCATAGTAAAAAGATGGAATTTATGTGAATTTTCTGTAACACAAAGTTTTTCTCACTGAACTTAATGATGGAAACATGCCAGGATAATAAATTTGAGTAGGCTTGAATACTTGCTGCCTTTATTAAAAACACATAGGAAGTTGTCAGTCCTGCAAGAACTGCTCTTAGTTAAGCATTACTTTGTAATCAGTTGTTGTGTGTACAGTAGGTTGTTGAGAATTCTTAACTCCAGATGAAGAGAGCAGCTTATTTGTCTGCTGTGGGAGCCAAGGAGGGCAATGTGTGGGCCCAAAATAGGGAGTTATGAAGAGAAAGACAAGTCTTTTGGAGTAAGTAATGCACTCATGGGTAAATTTAATGAGATCTCTAACTTTGCAGCAATGCCAGAACAGTAAAATAGACAGCACCTGGTCATGTTATCCCAGTCTTTACAACTTTTCATTCACAATTTCTGTGTTATATCATATTTGGGTTGCTTTTATAGCAGGTTATTGGTAACTCTTCTTGGATCATAAACAGTTGTAATTGAAAGGGAGTGACTTAGGCTTTCACACACTCGCAGGCTTTCAGGCTGGAAGCTGACCTACTTCCAGGAAGAAGCAGTCAGCCAACTACGCCAAGAAAACTTGTTGGAGGGAGGGAAAGGACGGGAGGAAGAGGGGTGGGAGGGAGGATTTGTTACTAAATGAGGCATTGTTTTTCCTTTCTTCTGGGTGTTGGGGTTTTTTTTTTGTGGCCTATAACTTATTTCTACACTAAACGTTATAATCTCTGTTAATTATTAAATAGTTTGAGATACTGTAGCTGATGTGAAGAAAATGTCAGTCTCAAGGTAAAAGAAAGTAAAACAAATAGATGAAGCAGTAAAATGAAGACTTGCCTTTTCAAGTCTCTGTAAGCATAATGAAATATCAACAAAGCAACTGAAGTGAGGACTGTAAAACACTCTGACTTCTGGTATAAAAATTCCAGTGTCTTGCCAATCACGTTCTTTGTTCCTTTCGATTCCTGTCAGAGGTTCGCATTGTCTTTATTTAGAAGGTTGTTCTCAATAAGAAATCTCTTCAATCTGAAATAAAAACAGATTAACTGTGACTATAAAACTGCTGCCACTTCAGTACATGAGCTGAAGATATCTACGTGCCGTTGTGAGTATATACTGATGAGATTCTGCATATTGAAGAAAAAAATTACAAAAAAATACAGAAGTAAATATATAGGAGAAAACTAATGAGAATATATTTTTTGATTTACATTGATCGTATTGGGTGAAGGTTAATATACGTTTCCAGATTGAATTATAAGTAGTCCTCTATTTTCCTGCATTAAGTGGGCTGGATTCCACATAGCCCTGGCTGAGTATACTAAAGATATATCAAAAAGATGTTTTATATTTATGCTCACTTACAGAAAAGCCCCAAACGGTGCAACCAATATAGAATTACTTGTTTTGCATGAAAATGCAAAATTTGATTTGATGTCATTATCTATGCGTACACACAATGCACATACCAATACAGTAAAGCAGATCAGGCTGAAGACTTGTATGTTAGCAAAAAAAATAAAGTGATTCCTTTTTTGGACAGATTTGCTACCTAAACAAGCTCCTTGCAGGGAGAATTGCTTGGTGGCTTTGGAAAGCCACAACGAAGAATATCTGTACTGCAATTCAATAGAGTAAAGTAGCTTCATGCTGCTTGTTCTGTTCTTTATGTATCCACAGTCTTGTCAATAAAACCTTCAAAACACAATACCTTATGAAAGCTCATTTTTAATATGGGTTGTTCATTCTGTAAGAATAGTTGGCTAATTTCAGTTGGATTATTGCTCTGATAACATAGATTCTGAATAATAAGGAGGTAACTTTTTACTCTTGCACCAAAATGTTTTGCCTTTTAATAAGAAGCAATGAAGTAACACTAAATGTATTTACTATGAAGCAAATACTACTTGACTACCATGTTTCATAACTTTATTACTTTCCCTTCCTGCCATCACTCCACCTTTTGCCTAATATTTCAAGGACAGTAGGTGAATATAGTGCCAACAGTATCTGTAGGTGCCTGTACTCCATTTATTAACTTTGGAACCTGTGAGCCAATTAGAGCAAATTTTTGCAGAGGGATGAAAAAAATAACCAGTTGGGTATTGGAGTGAGACAAAATTGCTTTTACAAGTTCCCTGACAACTAAGGAGATCCAGTGCACCTTTGCACTATACAAAACACCAGAAAATCTACCCGAAAGAGAGCCCTTAGAAATACTTCAGTCATGGAGAAAGCTTGAACCAGAGTGTGCAATCCTCTGTGAGACCAAGTCAGCGGAAAGCAAGAGTTACGAGTTCTCTCATCCCTCCCATCCCTTTCTTTGCCCCTAGTGGGGTCTGACAGGCTTCAGGGCCCTGCCAGTCTGTGTTCTTTGGAGGAAGAAATCTTTTAGACCAACTGGAAAATCTGTGTGGAATTTGTAGTGGCTCTTTTGGAGCAGTTTAACATAATGGACAAAGTAAACCCCTCTTCTGGAAAGAATAGATACTTTAAAAAATGCTAGACTAGGCAATTAAGGCAATGTAGGCTGTATACATCTTACTGGCTGCCAATCTGTGAAACTGCTTCAGGAAACAGACAATAGTCCAGTGGGATTTTCTTGACATTATTTTCCAAAACAATGCATGGACTAAAAAACACATGCAAGGCTGCGTGTAATGCTGTCTTGGTTTTACCGTAACGCCAGGTCAGGGCCTTGCTCTTCTTTACTGACCGTAGTCTTACCCCTTCCACCCCCAAACCCCACAGCGTGCTGATGACCTTGGGTTTGTGTTAGTCAGAGTCTGCTGCCCCGTTGGAGACTGCACGAGGGGCAGCAGAGGGGAGCTGCCCGCAGGAGCTCTTTCTGTTCCTTCTCCTGGCATCCTTACTGGTGTGAATGCTTGCTCATAAAGACAAATGGTTGCTTAGCTGGCTTATAAAACAAACTTTTTATGTTTTATAGCTAGTAGTGTCTTGAAGTAGCAAACACTATACTGTTAAGGAAAAAAAGTGATGAAGTTTCCTTCACTGTAAAGTTTCCTACTGGCAAAATAGATAAATTTAAAACTACTGTGTAGTGTGAGGTGGATCCTTACAGACTCAGTGTTCAAATTCCATCATGTTGCCTCTTTTCTTTATACTGTGGTTGCTAGATGTGTTTGATGCAAGTAGTAAGTAATAGCAGCAGCAAATGCCTCTATTTGACTGGATATTTTAATGAGAAGTGAGACTTAGCGTAATTGAGTCTGTATGACTATGGGATTCTGTCATATATTGCCATCTTAAATTGGACCATCACCTTTGCAATGTAGTATAAAGTGATTGAAAATTCAATTTTACTATTTAGACTGAAAACAAACTGGTAGATTTATTATGACTTATGACACAAAACGTAGACTAATAATATTTTTAGTGTATTTTATTAAACTTTCATAAACTTCTTTCACAAACCAAGTAATCACACAAAATCTGATTTCATTTTTCTCATCCAATTAAACATTTTTTTTGTTATACTGATTAATCTGAAGAATAGGTTACAATCAGAAAACTATTATAATCATGACATTAAATGATTGATTACCCAACAGACACTTTCTGCTTGCTCACTTTAATCTGTGAGCTTTGCTTACAAAATCAAAACAATTATAAACTGGGTGTACCTAATATGAGCTATTACTTCAGTAAACTTGTTTCAGCTTGTATTCAACGGCAGCAACAGAAGGCATTTTAGCTATCATTAGACATGTCATTTATAGTTACAGAAGAATTCCCACACGTTCAGACTTAAAGGTGCACAGTCAGAACATGCATTAATTTTTGTCCTACTAGAAGCAAGAAAATAGGGGTGCAGAAGTATAGAAGCAGCTATGCTACACTGCAGCTCCTGTGGTATACACTGCAATAATGCAGTTGCTGAAATACAGAAATTCCCAGAAAAAAAATGCCATGCAAAGAGATACTGGAGTTTATTGGAAAGCTTACAGTTCCTTTTATCCCATTAAGGATTTTTTTCTAACTTTTCTTGTCTGAAGTTTTATGTTGGGAGCTACTTTGCTTGATGAAGCTGTCGTCTTTAAATCAAAGTGCCCAAGCCCCCTACCCAGTCAGTGGGGAGGAACTGCTGCTTTTGAAGTCTGAATTCAGAAGGGCCTTCAGAAGCTTTAGACTTGTATCTGGCTTCCTTTGTTTCATGCAGTCTGTTTATTTGGCTGTAAATAAAGTACCATTTACAGACAGATGCTAGAAAGTGGATTTTTACTTGCCCGACTAATCTCTCATCGTGATCGTTAGGTCACAGTGTAGAAGTCTGTCACCAAAAGCTATTAAAATCCAGATACTGAATTAGTTTTCTTTATTTCAGGATTCTTAAATTATCAAAGTTCATTGCCTGAAGGCAGCAAGAGATACTGAATCTTTCCAGCCTAGAATATACAGTACTTTGAACCTAGATGCTTCAATGATTGGCACCATTTTAATGCATAAGAGACCCTCTTATTCTGGCACAGGCTTAAAATAGGTTTGAAGCAAACTTACTATTTTCTTGGTTTTTGGCTACAAATGCTTTCATTTCTTGTGCTGAATACTGTATTTAGATACATGTACAAAATAGATAAAAGACATCCTTATAGTGCAAGTGCTATATAAGAGGAGGAAAATAGCAGGAAAATACATAGTATATTATTGCAAGTTATATACTTGCTAGGCCCAAACTAAGTAGAATTTACGTGATGTGAATATAAAAATTAAAAACCTGCTAATGATTATAAAAATGTGGAATTTAAAATGACTGAAATATTCTGAAACTGTGGTTCACTTAATAATGTTCGTGGTGAGTCAGAGTGTATTTGCTAGCTTTTCTACTTTGATTTTGCAAAGCAGTCATGAGTGAGAGGCAAAGCTGATCCATAAGAATATTGCAGATGACAGCATGTCTTCAAAGGCGGGGTTTTCTGATTGCCTTTTTGCTCTTTTCTTTTTGCTGTCCTTGACTGGCTGCCTGGCCAGAAAGTGAGGATTTTAGAGGCAGTTCTGAGAAGAGACCTGTGATCTGGCAGACATTTTTCCTATTATTCTGGGTAGAAATTCTTGCCCTCAAAGAGCAGTGCTCTGATGCTGCAGTAGTGCAAATGATTAAAAAGAATAAAATCAAGACCCAGTGGTAAATGGGAAGGATAGGTGAAATGGTTCAGTGAGGAGATCGGATGGGAGGCTGTGGAGAAAAAAAAGCATTGCTTCTCTAAGCTGTGATGAGGCCCAGAGGAACCTCAAGGAGCTAAAGCATCCCTGTGCTGGGCAAGACAGTCTCTTTGCTCCTTGGAATCAGCCCCAGTCTTGGAGAAAGCAGAGCCACAAGAGCATCCCTGAAAGGTCCAGGGAGGGATGCTGCAGCACCTGTGGGAGGGCAAGGGATGAGGTGGACAGGCAACATGTAACCCAGCACATGTTATATTGACCCCTGTCTAACTTGTCACAGCGCCCTAAGGGAATCTGAACCAGCCCTGGGACTTCCCTTCAAGCTGTTGGTTGTGACATCTGGTCTCTAGTTTTATCCAGTTCTGGAAATTTTTGCCCTGGCTGTAGCATTTAATAAAGCCCTCACCTTGGACACAATTTGAAAGATCTTTGATGCATTTGCACTGAAGTTGGCCAATGCACTTACAAGACACTTAGCAAAGTTACCATTTGGCTAGTGGTGTAATTTGCTAGTAACTGTATAACAGAGTCCAAGACAGTCAAGAGTTTTTCTCTAGATGTCATTGGATTTGAGGTCAGACTGGAAATGTTTATCATTCTAGGATACTTTTGGCTCTTCATTCAAAAGCCAGGGTTTATTTCTCTGTGTACCATGTAACTTGGAGAGTTGTTCTTCTGTATTTACATGTGGGATGGAATTGTGGCGTAGTCTCCTGTGGCCTCTGAGAATGGGGTGTTGCTAAATTGTGCTTTATTTCTGACTGAGGATTGTATGCTTTGAAAACAACAGACCCGGAAATAAACCTAGGATGTGACATGAGCAAAATATTTTGATAAAATGCAGGTATATTAGATCATAAAACAATTACTGGCAATAGTCAATATCTATCTCAACTCCTCTTTTCCCTCTCCCCAAAACCCAGATCTGAACTTTGAATATATGTGGTTGTGTTTAGTGACAAAAGTATTGCAAAACAGAGTGATATGTCTGTACATATCTCTTCTTCAGTCTTAAATAACATGACTCAAGAAATACACTTATCTCTAAGGATGTTTCTCAAGGAACTGTACTTTTAGCAGAGGGTGATTGCTCGCTTTCCAGAGGCCAGCTGTAGATAGTGGTTGTTTGAAATAACTAATATATGATTTCCTGTTTTGAGTTCGTGGTAAAAAAGTAGTAAGTGAGTTGTATTTAGTCTTCTGCTAGTAATGTTTGTGTTTTCTGTTCTGTGGGCAAAGGTACAAAATTTGTTGAAATTTTTTACATCTTGTGAACTTTGCCTGCAAACCTGTGGTTGTGATTTTAACGTTCTCAATATGATGTTGTTATTACTATTGCAGCTAAGATACTGTGATGGGCTGTTTTATGCTTATATAATCCCTGTTAACCTCTCTTCTAAATCTGGGTTTGGGACCTGGAAGAGAGTGATACCAATAGTGAGCTCTCTGTCCATCAAAACTAGAGAAACGCTTAAAATTTAAGCTTACATTTCTCAGATGCCAAAGATTGGCACATCTCTCCTTAAAGGGTCCCTGTTATAAGGGATTCTCATAAAGGCTGTCACTTTACTACACAATGACTCGTACTAAATAATCAGTGTGACATATTTTGTGTGTAGAGCTGATAAAACTCTTTCTCTCTGGGCACACAGGAAGGGCGGGGAAACATGAGGGATGTTGTTTAAGCCATGCGCAACTCTGTAAACCTGCCTCAACTGGGCACCTCGGGCAGTAACTGCACAGTGCAACCACAGGTCATGACTTTTTCCATTGCTGCCATTTATGGAGGGTTGTCAGGAGCCGTAAGGTGTTCCACAGCTGGACTGTAGCTTATTCCTGGGTTCCCATCATTGCCTCAGTCCTTCAACCTCCAAGTTGGGGGAGGAGTTATCTACTGCTGGCTATTAGGGCACTCTGTCCCTTTTCCTGCAGCTTCTGTAGTGGATATTCCCCTAGATGTCCACCTACAGCTCTTGATCAGAAAGAAATCAGGTCCTTTATGGATGAGGAGTGGACCTCCATGACCTGCAAACTCGTGGCACTTAGGATCTTGACCCAGCCCACACTGCCAGCTTCCCCTAAAATGGCATGGAGTGCCATACCGTGATTCCTAGGCACTCAAGTGCCCACAGAAAAGCAATTAATACCATGACCACAGAAAAGTGGAGTTTCAATGTTAGGTGTCATGATTTATTAATGTAGTTCTATCTTACATGTTTATATTTCTAAGTTTTCCTGTTTGGACAACTGTTGAGATTGTTTAGACTGAAAACAAAGGCTTCTGGCATGATAATGAAATGACTCAAAAATGTAGGTTTTCTGATGCAGTAGATAATCGGATTTTTGTTCCAGTGCTTCAAACATAAAGTTGCAGATAGACTCTAGAATACAGACAGTATTAACAGTTTCAGTCAGTTCATTTTCTTTTTAATGAAAACTGACTGGATGGCCAGGCCCAAAGAGTGGTGGTGAATGAATTCAAATCAAGTTGGTGGCCAGTCACGAGTGGTGTCCCCCAGGGCTCAGTATTGGGGCCAGTTCTGTTTAATAGAAAGCTGCCTGGCAGAAAAGGGCCTGGGGATGTTGGTTGACAGCCAGCTGAATGTGAGCCAGCAGTGTGCCCAGGTGGCCAAGAAGGCTAGCAACTTCCTGGCTTGTATCAGAAATAGTGTGGCCAGCAGGACTAGGGAAGTGATCGTCCCCCTGTACTCGCCACTGGTGAGGCCGCACCTGAAATACTGTGTTCAGTTTTGGGGCCCTCACTGTAAGAAAGACATTGAGATGCTGGATGGAGTCTGTCCAAAGAAGGGCAACGAATGTGATGAAGGGTCTAGAGAACAAGTCTTATGAGGAGCGGCTGAGGGAACTGGGGTTGTTTAGTCTGGACAAAAGGAGGCTGAGGGGAGACCTTATTGCTCTCTACAACTACCTGAAAGGAGGTTGTAGAGAGGTGGGTGTTGGTCTGTCTCTTCACCCAATTAGCAAGTGATAGGGCAAGAGTAAATAGCCTCAAGTTGCGCCAGGGAAAGTTTAGGCTGGATATTAGAAAAATTTCTTCACTGAAAGGGTTGTCAAGCATTGGAACAGACTGCCCAGGGAAGTGGTTGTGTCACCATCCCTGTAAGTGTTTAAAAGATATGTAGATGTGGCACTTAGGGACATGGTTTACTGGTGCACTTGGCAGTGTTAGGTTAACGGTTGGATTGGATGATCTTAAAGGTCTTTTTCAACCTAAATCATTCTATGATTCTAATGTACCGCAGCAGACCATTGATGAGTTTGCTGTGCCATAAACTTAACTTACACCTTAAGGTAAAGGAAAATAACAGACCTCTGAATCATATTTCTTGCCTCCCTTCAGCTAAAACATTCCCATTAGTAATGCTGCAACTTTTGTCAAGGCAAACAGCGAATGAGTCAGTGATCTCTGCCCACAGTATTGCAACATGTAAAGAGTGCTAGACAGGCATTATGCATGGGCAGATGGGTACTGTAAGGAAAAGGCTGGGATTTTTTCTTGCACATGTCAAAGGCTACATTTTATTTTCCTGTGTCGGGGGAGCTGGCACAGATGAAGAGCCTTTTTCACTGGGATCAAAATTCTTCTTTAATTGCTTCTGTGATAATCATAATCTTTCTGTTAACAGGCATTCTTCATAACTGCTGTGAAGCCTACAATGTTGGACTCCTAGAAGCAAAAATCTTTTCTGGTCCATCGAGAGAACAGTTCGGATATGCAGTTCAACAGTTTACAAATGAACAAGGCAAATGGTAAGCAGTTTGAACAGCTTGTTATATGCCCAGTTAAAAGGTTAAGGAAAAAATTTTGCAACTCATTTTTCTTTTATAATTCCGCATTTCATTTAAATGCTTTCCAGCTAATTCATTTTTATATTAGAGGTATATTTTTATTCATAAATACTTATGTTATTAAAACAAAAGTTGAAATATTATAAGGACATATACATGTGAAGGTTCAGGCTTTTTTCTTTCACACAATGTGATCTGAAGTCTTTCTTTCTGTTAATCTTTACTTTCATCTCCAATACACCAGTTTCCTCAGACTCACAATTTCTGAAGAATTTTAACTCTCATTTCATTCCTTCTTGTATCAATAGCAACTTTGTTACACCTTACATATATGTGGGACATTTTTTCACTTTGACATTGCTGAGGTTAAACTGAATGATTAGGGTTTGGTGTTCTAATTATTAATATTAAAATTAAGTGAACTTAAATTTATATGACTTTGTCTGAAACAGTCTTCAGTGTTGCTTTTCAAGGGAAGGCATGTTTGGATATATATAATAACACAATCCTACCAAAGGCCTAGCATCCACTGCATCTCTTCAGCCATAAAATTTGATGTGAAATCCACTGTTGCCACAACATTGGACTTAATAAGTAATTAGTAAAATATCTTTTCTAGTAATGTTGGTTTCAAAAAGAACTTTAAAATATTAACCCAGAGTAAGCCCATTTAGTGGTTTCTTCTCCTACAGCCTCAGCGACCACAAAGCTTAAGGTGTCTTTCATGGCAAGGACTATATGTCTGTAAATAGTTAAGTGGTAGTCAACTACTTCAAGTGGTTAAAACTATACATAGTTTTAAGTCTATAGCAGTAAGTCACACAAGTTATATATATTATCGTAAGCCAAGACATTTTAGATGTGCCATTCTCCATAGATCAAAACAGTGTCAGAACCAAAATAGCCACAAACTGGCATGTTTTCTTAAGTAATGACGGACAGATAGTAACTGAACATTTTTCAGTAAAAAGAAAGATGTCAAAATCTGAAATCCATGGAAATGCATATGAAAACATATTTTACAATTAAAGTTTGGAAAAGCCCGTACAAAAATATTGAGCTAGCTGAGACATTTATGCATAACCCTGCACGGAGACACTGTGCAGTTGCAATTGGTTGCATATACAAAGATGTAAGACTACCTAGATCTCACTGCGTCTCCAACATTACTGTGTTTACCGCCAGTGACCAGGAGGCAAAGTAAGAGGAGAGCAGAGCTGTATCCTCTGAACTAAGAGCTCAGCATTTCCTTTCCCTCCTTTGAGTAGGCTTCCAACCTACCCCCACGCCTCGCCTGATGTTGTGGTGGCTTCTCACCGTGTTTCTGCCCGCTCTAATTATGTGTTTAGTCACCCATAGATCAGAGCTCTTTTTTTTTTTTTTTTAGAAAAACTTCTGTGTAAAGCCATCGAAGGAGAACATGAATGTCTGCCTGAAGTAAATTGAATGTTTTGACTCGTACATGAAGAAATTATGTTTTGTGTTTTATCCTTCTTCTGAGTTTTTCTGTAAGGAGCACTAGGTTTCAGACTTACCCAAGCTGTTTGTTTTATGTTTCCCTGTTTTATTTTCACTTCAGATGTAAAAACTCCTCCACTACCACTTTCTCAGGTAATGTGTGGTGGAGTTCAGGAAAGAAAGTAACTTTGGATTAACTTTTCCTATCTTCTCCCAAGTATATGAGTATTATGAAGCTGGGAAACTTTTCTGTAGATAGGCACTTCATCATTTGTTCTTTCAGTGCATGGTGTTTGACCATAGCTCCAAAAGTCAAGGATATTTTATCAGCTCTTGTTTGAGTAACCATGACTTGTTAGAGTCTTCAGTGAAGAAAAGCTCTTTCCAGTATCTCCAGACAAGCTTAAAAAAAAATGTCAGTTATAGTGTAGTCTCTTGTTCTCCTCATTTCTAGGCTATTTACTTTTTCAGGGGACAATAGAGTTTTTTCTTCTGTACATCATTAGAAAAAAACAAACAAACAAACAACACAACACTCAAGCTGCTCAGTAGAGTTGGTTTCTCCTATAAGCGATGTAGAGGCTGCAGTCTGTGTGCAGAGTGTGTGTTGACATGGCTGAACTAGGAGTGAGATAAACAATCTGAGCTTTGCATAGGATCGGGATGCTGCTTTTTGTCAGAGAGGACCATTTATCACCATATGTTTTTATGAAGAGACTGTTATTGTGCAGCAAGAATGTGATGCACTTGAAAACTCTGTTCAGGCTCACCACATCAAACAGTGCTGGGGTGGCACCTCTCTCCAAGGGAGAGGTTATCCAGAATCTGAGATCCACCAGAAATTTCATCACTTCCTAGGCCTTGCTTCTGTTAATAAAATCACATGATGCTTTATTAAAAACAGCTTTAACAATCCTGTAATCTCTCAAAGAGCAGAAAGGAGAGATACAGAAAAAACAGCAGATGATAGTTATATTATTCAGCTGTATTTCTGAGAGGTACATCTCCTGAGGCAGTAAGGGCTATAGAAAATGAGAGGAGAATTTTTGGTGAATTAAGACTGCATGCATCAGTATGTTATCACTTTTGCCTGAAGATGAGCTCAGAGAGAAGAGGGCTGGCAGTCCATCTAGGAGTGCAGGGCTATAGAGGGGGCTGGTATGTGTTGGGAAGCTGTGACAGAAACCAGCAAGGGAGCCCCTTTTGTGTGGAGTCCGATGATCCAGGATAATTGGACACTGGTCTGCTGTGCATTGATGGGCATCGATGGCATGGGGTGCTTGTGAATAAGGACAAACTTGCAAGTCAAGCATAGCTCAAGCTTTTCACAGTGTCTAGTGGGAATTTCAAAACAGGAGCTCTTTAATGAACTCAAGGAAAATTGTGAACACCAAAGAAGCTCATCAATTAAAAAAGTTTACGCAGTCCCCCACACAAGTAATTAGCCACAACAGAAACATCATTCATTTTATGCTCTGGTTCTCCCTGTCATGAGGTTATCTGTATTTGAACCTTAAATTGAGACCAAATTCTCTGTTATTTTATAAACATAATCTTTTAGAAGGGTGGATGGTACCCTGTCAAGTTCATCTTGAGTGCACATGCCCTGAACAGCAGCTGATAGTACATTCTGCAAAGATGACAGTACTTCATGCTGAGATTTGGTTTTATATCTGTCTCAGGTGAGGAAGATTGAATAGCTGTATATAGCTGTTAAAATGCTTTTTCTCACCCATGTGTGTCTTGAGTCTGTGGATACATGCCACAACAGAGCTAAAATCTCAGTCTGCTGTTGAGGTACTGTTTAGTATCAGGTTGCAGCCACCCTGCTCATTTGTGTCTGCGTGCTTAGGATTTGGAATTTTTGAATTTAATTTTTGAATTTGTTATGATATTTTTCTTATTTACAATATTTTGTTTCATTACATATGTCAGTAATGACATCTTAATATGCACTGCCTTTACTGATGTATCACATAATCACTGTACCACTAAATAGTTTTAAAAATCATTGCATACTGCTCAGTAGTCATCAAAGCCCAGCAGCCTTTTGCCTGAGGTGGTGTGTTGCCTCTTCAGACCAGTAAGATATTTTGTCAAAAAGACACATTTCTGTAGCAATTTTTGTTGAAATCAATACATTTTCAAAGACTTCTGATTCTAATGAGGAGGGTAATTTCTGCCAACATTTTTTTTGGAGCAAAATGCTGCCATTGTTACAGCTCCATCTTTTCAGTGCCAGCACCACTGCTAATGTTGAGTTCTTTGCCCAGCTTTTCCTTCCCCCAACGGCATGCCCTACAGTTTGCCTTTTTCCTGCTTGGAGAAGCACCTCTGGCTTCTGTCTTCTAGGCCTTTAAGTTTGTCAGTCAAACTCTCTTGCCATAGCTCACTGTAGTTTTTGAAGTTTTGAGTCTTTTGTTCAAAGGATCAAAAGTTTTAGATGGTGATAAGTGTTTTAGGGTGTGCAGAGAAGTATCCATGAGAGTGAATTTCTGATCTTCATATCTATTTCATCGCTTCCTGTAATTGTAGGGAAAAGGGCCAGATGATTTTAGAGGAGGTCCTTTCTACTTTTATTTTTCTATTTCCTATTAGCCATCTTTGTGTTTAAAAAAAACACGCTAAAGAGCAAATGCATGAAAAGAATAAAAAAAAAAAAAAAAAAACAGAAAATATAAAATGTGCTCTGCCAACAGCTGGAAATTCAGTCCTTCTCCATGAATTCTGATTTTGTTTTCTGCTACATCACATTTTGCCAGTTACTAGCTTTGTCATGGTGTAATTTCCCAGAAATAATTCCAGTTGCACTTTGATCTGCCACTCCTGCAGCCTGTGTGGTATGGCATTGCTGCTGAACTTTATTTGACTTCATGTACTTCCATTGCTTTGTATACAGTGTTGTAGACTGATTAAGGAGCTGAATAATAAAATCAGTGGCAATATTACATGCTAATCACTATAGTATTGTGTAAAGACAGTCTACAAGGACACGTAAGAAAGTTTCATAAAAATAAATATTTAACTCATGGCTGAAAAAGACCTTTAATACACTATACATGATACAGTTTATTTGGAAACAAGCATTTTCAAGTATTTTAGTACTCATTTCTAGCATTCTTTCCTTATGCATTCTGTTTCACTCTGCTTCATGTGCATCCTACTTAATCACAGTAAAAAACATTTTTGTAGTTAGCAGGATGCTAGCCAGATACTCTCTTGCTTTCTTCACTTCTGATGTTTCAGAAAGATACACATGCATTTTTCCAGAGCAGTATTGTGTAACTCTACTGTAATGGTTTATGTTAATCTTCAAAGGCATGTAGGACTTGCTGATTTCTAATATAGATTAAGGCTAGTATTAAGTTTAAGTAAGTCTCAGGATATGAGAGAAATAATAATTAAGTTATTTCCTAGGACCTTTAAGGTTGGCAATTAAAAGTAGAGGGCTAGGCTTGGCAGAAGCTGGTTAATAACTTTTTCTCAGGAGCATATTGATGGCAGGTTAGACTAGTTAAGACAAATAAGGAAAGAGGCTTAATAGCACTGTACTTTTCTGAAAAATCAGTGTCAGTAATAGTCAGTTCTAAGTGTTAAATTCTGTGTATGGTGTGTCTTTTTTGGCCTACGGCATAGTTATGGCATTGAGATTCATGGACCCTACAAATCTACAAGCAAGGGTAATACAACAAAGGGGAAGGTAGTATAATAACTTTCAGTAAAGTATCAGGAGTGCAAGCTGAATTAAAGACAAAATTAAGTTTTCTTTGAGCACAGTTGGCATAGATTTAGATTTGTGTTTAAAATTAGAAAAGTTTGTTTTGTTTGGCTTATATTTTTCTGTTTGTACCATGCAACAGCTACAAGGTTAGTTTTAGGGTTAGCAAAAGTAAAATACAGTTGTGAATATTAAGTTCTAGAAGTGGATTGGGTATGAAGAGTGGTGGTTTCTTGGTATGACTGGATGTCTGTATTGGAATTAATGTTGAGGTTGGGGAAAACAGGAGTTTCAGAGCCCACATTACTGCTAAGCAGCATAAAGCCCGTGGAGTGATCACAAATATGCATGCTGAAAGGGAGAGAACTGCTTTTTTCTAAACTGTGGATAGTGTTTGTCTCTAGTTTTTGTCAATAGCAAGGATGAGGGTTGGAGTTAGGCATGGATTTGGGAACAGCTAGTGCTCAAACACGCTGCTTCTCCTCCTCTTCTGTCATTCTCACTTGACTTATGACTGAAACTCTGCTTTGGACTTCAGGATAACCCATTGCTGCAGAGCAGTGCCAGTGTGGCACAGAGATTTGCAGTGACTTTTGTGACCAGATGGTGTGGTGCAGGGGGTATTTCCAAGATCTGTTAAAGGTCATTCTTTGACCAGCACCTGTCTTCCTGCAGGGACTCTGAAATACATTTGCATTCTGGGAAACTCAGAAAAAACATGCAAATACTTATAAACATACACAGTGCAACGTTCAGGTTGACAGTTAATGCTGAAAAGCTATTCCAGTTTCAGATATTACACATGCAGTGCTGCCATCCTTTTTAAAACTCTTTTCTGTTTCCACAAAAACTGGTAGCCCTTTCTCTTTCCCATCAACCCAGTTAGCATTTTATGAATGTAAATAACTCTGCAGTACGTAACAATGGGGGAGACTGTAACACCATGTCTTCCTCCTGTCAATCACTATTGACTGGCTATAGCCCTCTGTGTCACTGTTAGTGTTTGCAGGTTGTATCATCTATCAGCACATGACCAGTGGAGTAGTTTCTCATGAGCTTTGGTTATTTGGTCCTGAGCTATGGTGGTGGTGGTTTCCACTGTGCAGAAAAGGCTATATTCCTCAGAAAATAACAAGAAGATCAGAGGCCTGCTCACAGCTGGTGTAAGATACACTGATTTTATGTAGAGAGGTATTTGTATGAACCTGAATTGCAGGCTTAGAGATGCAAGAAGTAAACAAAATCCTGTTCCTGCTGCCTGCTTAATCACTGGTTTTCCACAAAATAACTGAGAAGGAGATAGGTATTTTTAAAATATTCCTACACAAAGAAAATAAAATCTGAAGTTACCCCCAACCAAACTGGTAAAACAGAAGTTTAATTGAGATGAAATAAACTAAAAGAATGCAGTTGGCAGAATTTTCTTTGAGAAAGCTAAAAAGGACTCAAACTATTGCTTGTGCATCTAAAACTTCATATTTTTATCAAAGCCATTTTATTCAAACTAGTTATAAAATTGCAGCAGTACAATCAGACGATCCCTGGAAAGTTATTATGATATATTGTGGTTGCTTTGAAACATAATTTTGTAAAATGTGTTCTTCTTATAGTGCAAGGTCTTTGAATTAGCTACCTATAAAATTTTAGAGGATGACAGTTTTGCTTTTAGCAACCTCTTGACCACCTAAAAAAAAATGTTTTCTTAACAAAACTCCATATTCTGTACTGGGGTCCCATTGCTTGTCGTTTTACTGTCCCATAAATGCATTAATTACTACCATAGAGTGTTCTGTATGAAAGGAAAGTCATATCGATGCTGGAATAAATACCCACAGTCCCTACTTTCTAATAATCCGTTTCATTTTTTCATATCCCTTGAGGTAATCTTCCTATGTCTGTGTTTTGCCTTACCCTTCTTTCACTGCAAGTTAAACTGTATAAAGAACTGTACTTCTCTTCTAGCCCTACATGTGCCTATACTGTCTGGTGGTTTCACTGTGAGTTGTGCTGAAAAATAGGTGTTCTTAAGCAGTATCCCCAGGGGGTGAATTAACTAGTTTTGTGAAGGCTTTCAGATAAAAAGGGGTCTTGAGGAGCAGATATTGGAGGGGAAACCTTAAGGCAGACAGACAAAGGAATGAGTCAGAGAAAGTGAATCACTTCATATTGTAGGCACAAATTACCATAAGTCTTCACTTTCTTGTTCAGGATTAAAAACTTCATGCAGTAGACTGTTATCACCTGCTGTATTTTCTTTCTGACTCAGTGTTGTCAAGGTGTGGCAGTGTTCAAGCTCAGACATAAGGATTTGACTGTTGCTGAGCAGATCCTGTAGGAAATGCTTCTTAGCAGTTAAAAGAATAACTTAAGGAATCAGTTAACCATTAACTGACAGGACAATTTTTTTGTCTCTCAATCCCCAGAATATATATATTTCTAAATTCGTATGCATCTGTATGTAGTAATATCTTTGCTGTATTTCTTCCAACACTGCAACATAATGTCACAGAAACAACACTACACATATTTGAGGCAGCCTAATCCCCAGAGGCTTCTCCACTGAAGCTGCCCCTGATGAATCCAGTGTATTAAGTAAAGCTTCTGAAGAGCTCTGGAGAAAACTCCTGAGTGCCTTAGGTGCTATATCTGGTAACAGCTTCTTTACCTGTTACCTACACTGTGCAGTGCAATAATGCTGCTGGACTCTTCCAGTATCATTAAAGACCTAATGAAGTTCCTGTTACTTTAGGTTATTGATTGGTTCACCCTGGAGTGGCTATCCCACTAACAGAACTGGAGATATCTATGCATGTCCCGTTGATACGTCCAAAACCACATGTAAAAAATTGAATTTACAAGGTAAGTTGTAATGAATAACGTCCTGCTACAATTGTTCAGTTTTTCCTTGGCTTTGTACCAGGCCAATCTATCTTATTAAATCTCTTCTTAACTCTTTCTCTGCGTAATTTCAGTCTGTTGTGTGTATGTACGTGTGTGAGCATGCTGCAAGGACTGAGTGCCTCACACTGGTGAGACCCGTGTGTGTGTGAGTGAAAACTAGTGCCTGCTGCTGCAATTGGGCCAGGGGTGTGGGTGCCCTGACCTGTGGTCCCAGCTTCTGATGCCACTGGGATCTCAGCGTCAGCTGCTGGAGCAGTTGGGGTCTTTAACCTCCAGTCATGGGGCGGGAACGGTGTGTGTCCCAAAATCAGCTGCTGGGGGGAACCAGGGCTCTATGTCAGTGAGGGGCTCTGTGCTGGCAGCTGGAGCAGGACCATGGGTCACAGCCCAGGGGGGCCTTGTGTGGGCTGCTGGGGGGGTGAATGTCTGTATCGTCCCCAAACCGGGTGTGCATGTGTGTGTGTTCACTAGCCAACTTTCAGCTGAACCAGCCAGCATAGGGGGGGCTCAGGTCCAGGTATCAGGTGGGTGAGGGGGGTCTGTGCCCGGGGGGACTTGCGAATGTGGAGTGCACAAGGGATGAGAGTGTGAGTGGATATGAAGCCTTTCCTGTCTCTGTTTGCAAACTAAGTATAAAATATTTGGATACAGTGAAAATATGGGGCAGCAGAGTGTGCTGAGACGCCTACTTTATATTAATTTGTGGTGTGGAGCATTTCAGTCCTCCACCACCCCTTCCAGGTTTTTGTCTAAAGCCTGATACTGGATCAGAGGAATCTGTTGTCCTGAGGAATGTAATAGGAGCTGCTCAGCTGCAGCTACTCAGCCAGCCAAAAATACTCAATAGGTAGACCGTTTCTTCCTCTCTTTTGCCTTCAGCTCTATTGAGGGCAGGTACTCTAAATGGCCATGCTTAACTCACGTCTGTAGTTAATGGTTAGCAAATTTTTGACAAAGATTAGCTTTCATTTCTTTTGTCTCAGAACAGTATCCAGCCATTTGGAAAAGGCATTTTAGGTTCTGAGAAATCAAGCTTTCTAAAAGGAATTCTAATTTACTAGATTGCTTCTACATCTTTTTACTATTTTCTAATTACTTAATCTGTTTTTATTTCAGCTTTAATAAATATTGCAAATGTGACTGAGATAAAGGAAGACATGAACCTTGGCTTGACTCTGATACAGAATTCAAGAACAGGAGGATTTTTGGTATGTATCAAGGACATATTCAGTACAAACAAATTCCTGAGGGGAATGAAGAAACTAGAATTGTCCAAGCTGGATGTATTTTATTATGCAGCATAGATTAATAATGTCTTGCATATTTGAAAATATTCCATCGCACTGTCAATTACCTAGGGTCCAAAATCAGGAAAATAAATAATTCTCTACTTTGTTATTTATCTAAATATCTAATGGAAGTGCCCATAACTAATGATTCTGTAATTTAAGCCAGACAACATAGGCGAGAATATTTCCACCATGGACATCTTTAAGACAGTCTTATACAGTTCTGATTATGCTTTCAAAAGACAGTATGGGATTTCTCCTCCACCACACACATTTTCACAGTGACGTTAGGATTTCTAGCCCTGTGGATCTGTGATATGTTGATTTATTTGGTTAGTGAACTGGAGAAGGATGCATTTTCTATGTGTATATTCTGCAAACACTCTCCTTAAAGCCTGTAAAACAGATATCATAATTGAAAGGAAATAAATGCCTGTTTAATATGCTTTTTTATAATCTTAACCATAAGCATGAAGACTGTTGCAGTGTAGGTGTATTCCAGTTTGATGCATACATAGTAGGCATGTGCAGGAATTAAGTGAAACAATAAACTACAGACAAAAGAGCTTTGAGACTGACTTTAAGCTTTGTGTTTTTCTATGCATCTTCCTAGTAATCCTAGAAGTATTCAAATGTTTATTAACTTCATTACCATATAGCCCAGTTCACTGAAGTACATAAAAGTAGATCTAATTCCAGCCTTTAAAGCAGCTCTCTGAGTTAATCATAACTTCAAAATACAGCAACAGTGCTCTTTTTGATTGTTGGTTTGAGAAGATACTGATTAAACAAATTTTATTCTCTCTCTTGGTTAATACTTTTATTTACTGTTAATACTGTCCCATGCATGTCCACTTTTAATCTGTATCTGTAATTTAAATTTGCACTGATTTAAAACATCTCATGCAGAAAAATTTGTAACTTCTAATAATATTTGAACCTCTCTCTGTTAAAAAGAATTTCCTGATTCATACATTGACTGACTCTACTGAAATGGCATAAAGTAACAAAAAACTCCCCAAGCTGAATGCTAAGATATATGAAGAGTTAGCCATGTCTTTGGCAATAGGACTTCTTTCTGACATAAGGAGAATGTGGTACTGGAGATAGGTGCTTATCTGTGACTCAGCCTCAACAGAAATCAAAAACCCCACGACTTAGTTATGTCAAGAATTGGACAACAAGTGGAGACTGTCTGCTCATAATTGCAAGCTGCTGCCAGCCAGGACTTTGCTCTGAGATGCTGTCTCTGGCAGCTGGCCTCTATGATGGGCTCTTTGGGTTATGCCTAGGGCTTCATCCTCCCAGTTCACTGTGCTCCTTCCTCCTGCAGCTGCTTCTCTCTTAGCCTCCATCTGCTTGCACCAGCCTGGGCTGCATCCCTGGGCTTCTTGACTCAGTGTGACACAACCTGGTGTGTCTGTGCCTCAGCTCCAGAGTCCTGTTGGTTCAGCAGTTTGATGCCATGTGATTGCTTCCCATAGGTGTCCTAAGTACAGGGCAGTCGTTTCAACATGCTCATTACATTTTCTGAGGCATGCTTAGTCCAGTTGGAAAGGTGCTTTTTTTCCAGATTGCTCATTTAAGTTTCTATCAGTTTGTTCTTGAGGCAGTGCTATGCCTTGAGATGAAATAAACAGTTCCCATTCCCTACATGTAAAATCTCCCTTCTGTGTTTATCACCCCACAATTGTTCTCCGTTGTCCTTTGCCTTGCTAAACAAACACAGAGTTTTTTGGCTGAAATGTGCTTTCTAAAATACAGTTCTCAAATATGAATGACTGGATCTACGCTGCATTCCACATGAGTCTTTCCATGGCACTGTATTTGCTATTTCCCTGTCTCAACTGCAAGTGCTTCTTGTCACCCATCTTTAGGCCTTATTTGCTTTGCATGCTGGCTGCATGCTTATGGTCACCCCTGCAATCAGCCCCTGTCTGATCTGTCTGCCGCTCTCTCTTCCACTCCCAGTTTATGTCCACATTTCTTAACAGTGGTTCTTAGGAGCAAGTCTATATCCCTTTCTAATATTCCACTTTTCAAGTTAATTAGTTCTTGATATGTGATTTCCCAGTTTTCCCTTGCATTAATGATGCATCTTAAATTTCTGACCGTAACAATGCTAGAGCATGAGAGCTTTTCCCTTTTTTTAAAGTGAAAATCAGTAAAGTTTATTAGAACATTTCTGGTTTTTGCTCCAAGATTAACATCACAATTCTGAGTAACAACTAATATAGAAGAAAACTAGAAAATGGGCAAATGACATTGATCTAAAGAACTTCAAAAATAACTTTAAATTAAAGACTGGTAACTCTCCTCCAGCTTCATAGTTACCAATATGATGATTTATTTTGTACCTCTCACTGCTGTAAATACCCATTTTTTCCAGTAAAACTAATCATGCACCACGAGAGCACTTAAGATCAGATAACATAGTTATATTTCCTTTCTCTTGTCTAGAAAATCTGCCATCTTGTCAAATATGTTAGGATAGTTTGATGTGGTCTACCACTGGTAAACCAGTGTGTGAATTAGCTCAGTTTCCATTTACTTCTGCCTTTACCCATTTTTTTTAATATTCTTGAGAAAAGGATAATAATGCTCTTCATTCTGTCTTCCTAAATGAAGGTGGTGCATTTTCTGTTTTCCAGTCTCTCCTGACTGGATAGGGCAATCAGAAAGTGTATATAATTAAACTATTTCTTTCAGAACTGTTGGACAGAGGTTATGGAGAGGTTCTGTTTTTTCCTTGAGTTCCTAACATGATTTTATTTTAGAAAGAAAATCCGTCCCGTCCCGTCCCCTCCCCCCCCCCCCCCCCCCCCCCCCCGAAGTATCCTCATAACACAATACTGTCTCAGTATCTATCTTTTCTATGTAGGTACTTTTGTACCTATCCTTCTAATATCAGAGGTATGAGTGTCATGAAACCAGCTAGTTGAACTGGCTGAAAATGTTTCTTTTTAGAGATCATTATCAACAAAAATGCAAGATTATTTTCCCCAAGAGGCAACAAAACACATAGCCAAGGGATATGTGAGGCCAGGACCAAACTTCTAGCTGCAGCTAAATAGGACAGTGCATGCGGTGGGGCAGCACCCTCACTGGAGATTAAGTTTAACTTGTAAATATTTTGGCAAAGAGCATTTCCCATGGGAACAAAGCTTCTCAAATTGATAAATGTGTGTGTCTACGCGCACTGATCACAAAACTCTTCAGTGTGGTCACACTGTTGGTGGTAATCAGATTTACCGCAAGAAAAGCTCTTCTCTGCGTCGTCTCAGCGACCTGCATGCTCGTGGCTCTGATGCCACCTCCTGGTTAGTGGGAGTACTTCTCTGCACGCTTGTAAGGGATGTACAAATACCAACCCTAGTTTTAAATCAAGTTTATAGAGCAGGTGGCTTAAAGCAGCACAGAGTCCTTGCAGACCAAGTCACACTCCCTAGATGTTATAGCTGCACATAGTCTGGAGGGGCCAGCTTGCAGAAGGAGTCACTAGGATGATCATGAACAAAAAATCCTTTCAATGAAAGAGTCTATGAAAGGGGTGACACTATCACCGTGATTGCAAGGGATTTAGCCTGATAGTGCAAGAAGGCTCCTCTGATTCTGTATGCCTCTAGTCCTGCTTATTGTGCTTTTGTATGTGGATACAGTGAAACAAGTATTAGTTATTTTTATAGTTTCTTTTTGTTCTTATTTTTAAGACTTGTGGTCCCTTGTGGGCACAGCAGTGTGGAAGCCAATACTATGCAACAGGAGTCTGTTCTGAACTCAGTCCAAGTTTCCAGATCCTAAGAAGCTTTTCTCCTGCTGTTCAAAGTAAGGCAACATGTGCAAAATAGATTCAATTAAAAAAACCTATCAAATGAAATCAAGATACTTTGTGTCAGGGACTCATAATTTGGGAATTTTATAAAAAATTATGTGCAAAAAGCAAAGTCCTGTGATTCACACATAAGGACTGACAAATCATGATCCAATGCTGATACGAATATGGACTCACTCCTCTGAATTCAGAGGCATTGCACCAGCACAGGCTCAAAGTCTACCTATGCTTCTATTGAGTCCTCATTCTGGCAAAACCTTCCTGATCTGAAGCATTGTCTGTGTGAGGCCTAAATATGCACCTCTGGATTTAGCCACAGAGTTCTAAATATATTGAGACTGAAAGTGCATTTAATGTCTGCTTTTTGTTTTTGCTTTAGAGTGTTCCTCTGTCATAGATGTTGTGGTTGTTTGTGATGAGTCAAACAGCATTTATCCCTGGGATGCAGTGCGGGCATTTTTGAAAAAATTTGTACAAGGCTTAGACATAGGCCTTGACAAAACCCAGGTAAGTCAAAGATATCTTTGAGAAAGACAAAAAAAGAAAAAAAAAAAAAAGTATGGTACCTCCTCCAAAGCCACAGATTATGCAGTTGTCCTGTATCTTTTACTGTTGTTTTTTTTTATCTCACAGCTAACCTATTTCAAAAGTGATTTTGAGTCAAAACATAAACCAACTGAAATAGAAGTCTAGGTTATATCTAGGGCAGTTAGATCTCTTTTGTGCATTAGGTGTAAAAGTATTTAGTCTGTGGGGATGTGGTAAAAGGAAAACAGATTTTTTTATGGGTTTTTCATATGACTCTTACTTTACAACTGCTTCATCTTTAAAATAGGAGTTTTTCCTGCTTGGTTACTATCTGATCTTTGGGTCCTTTTTTCCTTTTAATTTGATGATGTTAAAGAAAATTTTATTGTGATTTTTTTTTTAAAACATTTTCTGTCTTTACAGTTGTCCATTTTCCATAAACAGTTCTGGGAGCAAAGACTGGGGCAGTGGAAATCTCTCTCCCAAAGGCTGCCTTCTTCATTGGGCTACTTTGGAAGTGAGGTGCTTAAAAGCTAGACTTCCTGCTCAGTCCATTCTGAACCTCACCTTTAGCATCTTTTTTTTTCTTTCATACTAAATATGCATCTTAGCATATGTCTTTAGCTTCACCTGTACTAAAAATAAACAGGACTTGCAGTGCTGTCGAGTAACTAACCTTTAGGATTTCCTTAGAAGAGATCAGATTGATGTGCTGTCAGCTTGTAGAATTTTTGCTATTTTCTCATTTTTCCCAGAGCTCCCTGTATTACTGCTATCCATCAGCTCTTCCAGAAGTAACCAAGCAAACATTTAATGCCTACTATTTCAGATTGTTTGCATTAACATATTGTAGTCCGTAATAAATGACATAAGGTGAAAGAGCATTTTAGCTTTCTTTGCTTTCCAAATGTGTTAATGTTAATTGGTTTTAAATGTGTTGAAAGAAAATCATAACCCTGTGTGCATCTGCAAATCTTTTACTCCAACTTGATAAATAAGTAAGCATCATGATTCTATGTAACTGATTGCAATGCATGATAATCTAACATAATTTCTTTATTGCATAGGTGGGTTTAATTCAGTATGCAAATGATCCCCGTGTAGTGTTCAACTTGAATACATATCAAACAAAGGATGAGGTTGTTAAAGCAATGGAGGAAACATATCAGAAAGGAGGAGATCTCACTAATACTTTCAAAGCCATTGACAATGCAAGGTAAAACACATCGATGATTACTGTGCAACTATTGTAACTTACCTTACAAGGCAATGAGCACATCCTGAATTTCATTCCCACTGGGAGTGCATGTGCTTGGAGCTCCTGAGGAGGTTCCCAATGCCACACAGAATCCCTCAGGTACATTTACAGTGCCCCATGCAGAACAGCACAGGGATATGTAAATGAGAATTGCTGAAAAGCATGTCTTTAACCATTGGGTTAAAGTCTACACTAAAGTAGTTCTGGTACCCAACAGCTATCACAGGGCTATCACAGATGTCTAAAAATGACAGTACATCAAACAGCATGGACAGGCTTTTAGGAAAGATACAAAATCATTGAAAGACATAAAGTGGTATTCGGTGGGACCAGTAAGATTTTTGTTTGCAGGTCAGGCTTTGGTTGACTGCAGAGAAAATAAAATCTTTTGTCTGTTGTCAGTTTGTCACTGCAGCACCAGCAGCATGGAAAAATAAGAAGAACTTAAAACAATGCTATGACTCTAAATACGTATACAAACCAAGTCTGTTTCTCAACAGGAAGATGCTATTTTGCGGTTGAAGCAAGGATAGGACTCTAAGCCAAAGTACATGCTGAATCGGATGGCCTTGAAAATTTTATTTAGGAACAGACTCAGCCTTCAATGGAGCCAATATTTGCAGTAGTATTAAGGAACCTATTATTAATACTCCTCTCCCTTTTGTTTGAACTTGGTGGAGCCAATTCCTGGCTACTCTGGTGTTACAGAACATGAATAGTTCCAACAAAAAAGTTTTTCTTTAGAAACATTTGTAAAAAATAAAAAATGCTGTTTTCCCCAGAATGTATATTTTTGAGAAATACCGTCCAGTCCTACTTGGGCTTTTTTCCTACTTCCTTGATTACATTTCTGATGGCTCTTTGAGCAGTGCTTTGAGAAGCAACTATCAGAAGCATAATTGAAAGTTCTTGCTGTAGATTGTTAATTTACAAATAAAAAAACCCTACAGATGCCTTGTTCTAAGTCAGCAACGGACATATTCGCTACAGTACATATACTGAATTCCATGCATTATAAATTGACATTTGATAAAGTCAATATCTTATAACAGACAGTATGCCTTTTCACCTGAATCGGGAGGACGTCCGACAGCCACAAAAGTGATGGTTGTTGTGACAGACGGTGAATCACACGATGGCTCCAACTTGAAAACAGTGATAGGTAAATGCAATGAAGATAATATAACCAGATTTGGCATTGCTGTAAGTAATACTATAATTATTGATATTTTTGAAAGATCATTTTGTTGTGTATGTATGAAAGTGCATATTCTATACATAAGATGTATATAATGCATGCATTGTTACACTGGTGAGACTGAAACTAGGAGAAACTAGTGGAACGTTGGTCTTCTTTAACTGGCTGAAAAAGGAAAGCCAGTATTATCTGAGCAAATTCAGTGGTTTTCTCCTTTGCCTTGGTTTATATATTTTTCCTGTCTAAATAGTCCCTTGTATAGGAATACAGTCTGATAAGCAATTCAGTAATCTGTATGAAGGTAACTTTTTTTTTTAATATGTAGAATATTTACTCAAATAATACAGGAGGAAATGGAGTAACACCATCATTTCCTTCCCTCTTCTTATTTTGTTCTTTTTTACCCAAGGTTTTAGGATACTTAATCAGGAATGAACTTGATACTAAAAACTTAATTAAAGAAATCAAAGGAATTGCTAGTCATCCAACAGACAAGTATTTCTTTAATGTGTCATCTGAGGCTGCACTACTGGAAGAAGCAGGAACACTTGGAGAGCGCATTTTTAGTATAGAAGGTAAAATACTCAATGTCTCTGAAAAATTAGATCAGATTCTCCCAGGTGATGAGCTAAGGATTTTATTTCGCTTCGCCTCACTGTAGTACTGTGAAAACAAGGGGAGCTGGTGCTATGGGGCTGCTCCCCAGGAGGGCTCTGGTTTGCACAGCTGGTTCCCCCAGCTACCCCCGCCCCTAATAAGCCTGAGCTTCAAGTTAGTTTCTGCAGTTTGTGGGAAATATTATCCAGTTGCTGAAAATTTCAGTCATCCTGGGCTTCAGGCATCCACTGGGGCTTGTCCGTATGCATCTGCATGTATTTGGAGCTATTACCATTGGAAGAGTACAGGTATCTTACACTTATCAGATTCACCTGTGTGAAAGTTAAGCAAGTGTAAATTTAAAAAGCAAATCAGAAGACTAGATTACTGATTACAGAACTGAAAAGCTACAGTAATGCAATCTGAATGGCGTCTACCAGGCTCTGTCCCTAGCATCATCCACAGTCCTTTGTGTACAGTTTGGAGGAGGGTACTCTAGAGGCAACTCAGAGGCACTTTGTCACCCCCAAAAGCCAGCTTTTTAAAGTCAAATTGCTTGGGAGGCTTGTGTCCTGTCCTCAGCCCTCCCTAAAGAGCTTTTAATGGCTGCAACCTTCCTGTGTTCAGGATGAAATCTTCCCTTCTCTTTCATCTCTTGTCTATTCTTTACTAGGCCCATGCTGCTAATCAAGTCAAGGTGATCAGTTGAGCTCCCTCTCCTGTGTTTTGCTGAGTACTCCCGTTGAACTCCCTTTTACTCAAGTGCCATCCGTGTAGTTTAGGAAGTATTCCCGGATGTCACATTATTTTTCAAGACAATTGCAACAGTTTTTATAAGTCCTATATGACAATAAACATTCATATTCTTTTTGAAAGTTGTGAATATACAGTTATTAAAGCTGCTAATTTCAGTGTATTTTAGTGTTTCTGAGAAACATAAAAACATATTAGCTACAGTGACAAGACTGTACAGACTGATTCAAGCCATCCTTATTATGATCTTCTGCCTTTTCTTTTGGAAAAGACTCATAGCATTGTGGCTCCATCTTATCAATTTGCCATTAAATACTCCTAATATTCTAGAATTCATTAGCTCTCAGATTTCTGTTGTTTGTAAATGTTGGAAATGCTTTAGCACAACTGGTGGATTTGGAAAAAATAACGTACAGTCCCTATGTAGCTATACTCACAGACAGCAAGGTTGGATCTCTTGTATGGTTCTATAGGGCTAACAATATGTGAATGAATCTTTTACCAGGTACGGATCAAGGTGATACATTCCAAATGGAAATGTCACAGGTGGGCTTCAGTGCATATTACTCACAAAAAAAGGTATGTGAATTTAATTATTTAATGATATAAATAGATGTAATTATGTAGACATGAATACATAGAAGTGCAACAAAGTAAGACTAATAAAACACAATGACCAGTTTTTAAGACTTTTTTTTTTTACAAGCAGGAGAATGTCAAATTATCCTCTTCTTTTATTTTTAACTTGAATACCACAAAAATTACTTCTAATAGATGGTGTATATCTCTAAAATGAAAAAATACACATTAATATGTAGAGTTGAGTAACAGTTTCTTTCATGTAATGATTTTGAGATGTGTTAATCCAATGATTTGTCATTTCTGAGTTCATGTAGCATGAAATTCAATTGCTCCAAGCTAATATTTTGCAGTTGAATAACTCAGAAGATTTGAAACCATATTGTAAAGCTGGTATATTTCTAGGCAGGCACCAAGATATAAATAAATTAAGTCTGAAAAGAATTTGTCTAATTTTTATAAAGTTAGTAATACTTGTTTAAAGCATATGTCACTTAGAAAATAAGAATAACAAAACAGATATATTTTTCATGCTGATCCATTTTAAGATTATCTTGACCACGTAGGTCCTCTTTATAAAATTCAAATGTGGTTCAAGCAACTTTCAACTGAAAAGACACAAAGGTTGTTTCTTTCTCATAGCCCTTGAAGATGAATGAAGTAATTTTTAAAAAGTCCTCTGTATTTGCGCAAATTTAAGTTTTAATTTGCCAAACACTTGGTGTTAGGAAATGGCAAAAATTGTGAAAGATTTTGGGGTTTCTTCAGGAAAACTACATGCCCTATTTTTATTGCAGCTTTCTATAATGTTATCTGAGTTCAATAAAGAATTTTAATAATGTGAATAATACAAACTATGGTTGTTTTCTGCATACAAGTCTAAGTAGTTCTGTATTAAGTATTCTGTATAATAAGCCAATTTAATTTGGATTTTAGATTTAACTGTTCTCTCAAGGACATCTCCTTACTTAAAGAATGAAATTTTATATCTTTTTCCATCAGCTTTTGTGTGCTGTTGTCAGCACTTTTGTTGTCAAAAAGGGGGCTTTAGCTTTTTTTTTTGTTTTTTGCGGTTTTGTTTGTGTGATCCTCAGTCTTATGAGGATCATAAGTGCATAAAAGCATAGACTTGGCAAGCCCAGCTCCAGGGTGGACAGGCTTAGGAAATTATCACAGTGTTTAAATAAACCCATTTTATCTCGAGTTGCAGTGCCATGGGAGCTAAAGCAGTCACTTACCCTCTTGTAGTAGAAGGGTGATGATCCTTCTGGACAGGGCAGTAAAGTCCTGCAAGTAAGTGGTAACTGTAAGCAGCTCCAGTCAACTGCTTGCAGTCATTAGACTGTACATCACTGCCTTAAACCCAGTGATGTAGGAAATTACGTATGGTAACTTTGCTCACACTTTTTCTAAAATAAGTAGTTCTAAAATGTTGATTTTTATTTTTTAAAGGATGTTTTGCTGCTGGGTGCTGTTGGGGCCTACGACTGGAGTGGAACAGTAATTCAGGAGTCTTTAGACAGAGTTACCACTTTTCCAAGTCATGTGTTTGAGAAGATTCTACAGGACAGAAATCATAGCTCTTACCTAGGTAAGGGGCTGAAATACAAATCTGGAAATATATCAAACCTTTATTAAGATACTAAAGAACTTGGAAAATTCTGCTCTAGCCAGACTCCTGTTAAGAACTGATTTGAGAATATAAAAAGAATTTTACATCCAAAAGGATGTAAAAGGATGTATTTACTGGTCAACAGTTCATGAATGAAATCTTTTTATTGTGTTTTTAAAATGCTACTCATATCAATGTGATAAGCTGAAAAAAAATCAGGTTTTGTCACAGAGATATAAGAAGTCATGGGATTTGAAGAGACTGCTTAGTGTATCATACTGATCATTATGGGTACCTTCTTTTAATATTTGTATGTACTTCCCCATTTACGTGTGGATGAGAAGTTGATTGACTTGCTATTGTTTCATCTGTGCTTGCTCTTGTCTTGGCCCTTCCCAGTCCAGTTTAGAGTTTTAGGAATAATGCTGCAGTTTGACAGACATTTTATTTATAAACCCCATATATTTTCTGATGCATGTTTTTGTGACCTAACAAAGCCAGTCGGTTTGTCTTCTCAGTTCATTGAAATGTTTTCTGCACACTTACAATATGCCTGCTCTGGCAATTCATCCCTGAACAATGCTACTACATTAAGCACCTATGACTTTTGTATCCTTGAAGTTACTTAATGAGATGCTATTTTTGCAACTAACATTGTTTTTTTCCCTATGGTTTAGCATTACTTGCATCCAACACAATGAATAAATCTAAACCTAACCTAATAAGCAGTAGCTCTCTTGCATGTGTGACTTCCCATTCCTCCTTTTTTCTAGAATAATTCTTAAAAGGTCAGGTCATTTCCTTTCAGCACTTCTCCACACGGCACTTTTAGAGTATTGGTCTTAATGTTTTTGGAGCAAACAACGTTGTTGCCTTTTCTGTCCTTTCGTTTCCTTTCCACCTCCTTCTGTCCCATACTAAGAGCTCTCCATATCAGCTCTCTCACCAGCCTGGGGGAGCCCAAGCTAAAGGGACTACTAGCACGTCACAGCTTGCTAGACTGGCCCCTGTTCTGCACTGTACCCTCTCATTTCAAATGGCTATATGCTGTATTAATTAGGAACATGTGGCCTTAACTTGCAGAATAAAATCTTGGTTTGTTGTTGGTTGTTGAACTTCTAGTCTCCAATGGCGTTCCCTCCCTAGAAAAAGTGTTTCCATACAAATCTGAATTAAACTGATGTATGTACTGACCAAGGCATAATCCTCTTAGACTGTGGTTCTCACATTGTCCTGCAGCTTGCTAAAGACCTGCATATTCTGCCCGATCACTGGGATTTTGTTATTCAGTTTAACTATAGTCTTTATAAAGGATAATTTTGTTTTCTTCTGTTAAAATAAATTTGCTGTAATTAAACCACAGAAATGTAAAATATGTAGTAATGCTAGATTTATAGTGCTAATACATGTTTAAAATATTTGCAGGTATTAAAAGATGTTTCCTGAAAGCAAATAATGTTAGAATAAAGGGAATGAGGATTAAAATGTTCAAAGAACTTCAATCAATCTAAGCCCTTCAGCTGACAAGCTATTAATGTAGCCTGTTGTATTCAGCCAAAGCACTGGGCTCTGGTTTGGTGAGCTGTGAGAAAATGCACTGCAAGCTTTGCAGAAGCTAGGTGTTCCTCCCTAGTTTGAAGGCTGGCCCAAACGTTCATCTCATGTTTCTCTTTATTTTTTCATTCCAAGGACACTGTTTGCACTCTTTTTCCTATCTCCACAAGCATGACATTCTTGTGGTCTACGTTTTACTGAATAAGCTAAACTATTGTCCATGCTATTCTGCAAGCCTGCTTCAACTTGATCTGTGTGTCATTGTTCTCTGCAGAAGACTATTGCAAATTTTATGCGTATGTGGCAGCTTAACTTCCCGTCTGGAAGCATCATTCTCTGCAACTAACATACCAGATTGATTCATCCTCTGCCTTTATGGATAACCAACTGCCGACTTGTAGTTAATGGTCTCTCACACATGTTAAATGTTGGCTTCTCTCCCCAGGTTATTCTGTTGCTGTTCTCTCAACTCAGAGCTCTGTCTATTTTGTTGCTGGTGCACCAAGATCCAACTACACTGGCAGAGTAGTGGTTTATGATGTTGACAAGGATGGTAATATCGCAATTGTTCAGTCCCAGAGAGGCGAGCAGGCAAGTATATTTTGGTCATGAATGCAGATTTTGCAGGCATCTGTTTTTATTGACACAGCAGTAAATTGCAATGTATTTGCTTCAAAAATTCCACTTTCTTGCAATGCCTTTAGAAACCATCTGAACTTTGCCACTAGACTATTTCAATGAGGTTAACTGTAACTTTTAAACAGTATTTTTAGAAAGTCATCTAATTAGTGGTAAAAGATAATATGCAAAGCTACTTGATGTATCATTCTGTCAGCTCTTCCCATTGAGAGAGACTCAGTGAGCTTCACTCTGCCTGAGAAGTCGTGAAGTAGATAGCATCAAAAGAGAAATTTGGAAGCTGCTTTGGAAGAGATTTGGAAAAGAGCAGTGAGTTTAGACGGGTTTGGTTTTGTCTGTTAGTAAGACAAATCTGAGACTAAGTAAGAGATTGGGTAGTTTCATGTGCCCAGTTTAATATATAAAAACATACCAATATACCTCCCATAGTTTATTCCCTGTTTGCATTCTTACTCCTGCGTGGTAAAGCCATAGCAGCAGCTACTGGGCAGAAACAATGGACACATGGTGATGATATGATTCTTCAAACACTGGAGTATGTTATAGAGTAATTTCATTCCAATGGGAAGTTTCATTCATTAGTATTGGACTATTTCTGGGTGTAATTTTTCTGAGTCAGGTGCTAAACATTATGCTTTACAAAATCCACAGACAAATGTGACTCTTACTACTGATTTCAGATTGGCTCCTACTTTGGCAGTGTGGTGTGTTCAGTGGATGTTAACAGAGATTCTGTGACAGATGTGCTGCTTGTGGGTGCACCAATGTTTATGAATGACATGAAGAAAGAAGAAGGGAGAGTATACATGTTTTCCATCACAAAGGTAAGAATGGCACTGTAGCAAAGCTGGAATCAGCTTCCTGCCTCTCCATCCATGGTCAGTGCTGATATTTTCAGTTGCAGCTGGAGGGACTTACTGTTGTTCCCTGGACTACAGTTTTACCAAGAAAAAAGCAATCCAAACAGCAGTATTACTTAGTGGCAGTGACAGTTCTGTTAAATCAGAGGGTGATCAGAGCAGTGATCCGTGGCCCCACAGCCAACTGGTGCAGCAGACTCGCTCAAGCTGGCATTGCTCAGGGCTAGCTTTTTTCAAAGCAAACTGGCCACATGCATGCAAAAAAGCCTTTGGCCCTACATCTCTTCAGGGCATGTAAGTCACTAGCGTATCTTTTTCAAAGTGTTAGAAATATTGAGAGTTGTGGTTTTGTAACGAGAAATGAAGCACGTGCTTTTCCCAGGGTGTGGTGTAAGGGCAGCAGTAAAGGATGCCAAGCCTGCCTGCTTAAAAGGACTGTTGTCAAAGCCCCTCCCAGTGCGATCTTGCCCATTCTGCTTTTCAGGAGCAGCTGCAAACTTTCCCCAGAGCTGCTTGTGCATGTAATCTGGGAACCAGCCAGCTGGAACAGATGAAAATGGAGTCAATAAGCAAGTTAGTAGCTAAGCACTATTAGTGACCAGAGCCCTGCTGCTCTAGGTGGCTCCTGGTCCTGGTTTTAGGTACTCTACACAAATAGAACACAAGTTTGACCATTTCTCTGAAAAACTTAGCTCAAGGCTTTTGCTAATTGTTTGCCATTTGATTTTGGCAAATCTGTTCAACACCTAACAGTGTTCCCAAAATGGATCTAATAAATGCTCTTCTGCCAGTTTTCTGCATTGTTTCGTAGACTTTCACACTGGATGGTTGCTATTACTCATGTTGTCTCCTTTGTTCAGTGAAACTATGTTATTTGTCTGATGCTTGACTGACTGTGTTTTTTATTCAGACCTGTAGTAGATGTTTTCAGAATATCTGTATTAACAGTCCTGAAGCCTCTGGCACTTTTTTGAATAGTCTCTCAATCAATCACTGGATGTCTGGATATGCAAAGTAAATTAATACCTGCCATCCATCAGAGAAAACAGAATATGGTCTTTTTACTAGGTAAATTGCAATCAAATAAATAGAGAGGAAGGACCATCCTCCTCACTGTCAGGTCATCCTGGAGCAACAGCAAACTGTACTCTAAAGCAATTTCAAGGTAGATAGAGGTGCTAGAAGTGGTACTGCTGGCAGCTGACGTTGGTCATTGTGACTGTGGAATTAGACACAAAATATAGAAGAAAAGAAAAATGAAAGGATTTTTTTCCATGTTTTGAAAACTGAATAAATTGGAAGTCTATCCTTACAGCTTTTAGTCTTTGTCAAATGTTAGATTTAAAATTATTTAAAAGTTAAGAATAAGGAAAGTTTGGGGTTTTTTTTAAATAACCTGGATTTGTGCAATGTTGCACAAATAATACTTTTCTAGTAATTTTTAATAAATAACTTGTCTGGTATTTCTAAAACTCTAAGCACAGTGTGATAACAGGTTAAAGATGAGAACGATATTTGCCAGAAAGTTGAATTTAAGCTAGTGTAAAAGTGATTATTTAACTATAAAGATCTCCAACCTTTCTTTCTTCATTGGCACAGGAGAGATCAGGAGTTTAGCATTTGGACACATGTTTTTTGCATTAGTTTAGTTAGGAAATTCCATTTCTGTTTCAAAGAATTATGTCCAGTTACATAATTTCCATTCCCTCTGCATAAAAACTGGTAATCCAAAACTGGAAACTGTATTTTTCAATGTATTGTGAAACTTTCAGAACAGTCAGATGAGGACAGTGAGAGCATTTAAACTTCATACATATGGTAATATTTGCTGTTAGTGCTTTGCATAGCGTGCTTTGATTTTGCTGTGTAATGCTTGCCAAGACTCTGAGACATAATGCAAACTGAATGGGCAATACAATGGGGAAGGAATTTGGGCTTGAGCAGTCCAAGGGGAATGTACTGGAAAACAGAAACAAAAAACAATGCACATAGATACTGCTCCTATGTCTAATCTGGTGCAATGATAGCTGTGTTTTTGCTTTTTCTTCTTTTTCCTTTTTTTAAAGGGAATTTTGGATCAACAAGAACTCTTGGAAGGTCCACAGGGGTCAGAAAATGCTCGCTTTGGATCAGCGATCACAACACTTGCAGACATTGATTTGGATGGCTTTAATGATGTTGTAATAGGTGCACCACTGGAAAACCAAAACTCTGGAGCAATTTACATTTACAATGGATTTCAAAAGACTATACGTACCAAATATTCTCAGGTAAATTACCTTTGTTGCATAATGCTGTATTCAGTGCCTTCAGATCTGCTAGAGGAAAACAGAATGATTTTCTCTTTAAATTGGCTACTGTTTCATCCTCTAAATAAAAGGAGTATTGTTATTCTCATGGTTTATTTCAAGTTTTGTGCCTCTCCTTACTTCAGTTGTCAGCATGCCCTGGTTGATGTTGTGGTGTTGATAACTGAAGCATGTAGAGGAAAAGGACTTGCAAGATGCTCTGTCTGAGCCTCTTATAATTTTTGGTGCCCATGTATGAAATCAGCTAATTTCCTGTACATTTTTTGACACCCATTATTCAGGTTTTTAGGGTTGATGTACAGCAATGAAGATTAGATAAATCCCACCTCTGTTAATTATAAATGTGAAGTATTAAAGAAAAAGACTTTCAAGGGTCTTTGCATATCCTATATGCTAATATAATGGTAATTTTAATGTCACTTTCCATGCAGACTTTATGGTTGCAGAAAGTATTTATTAGAAGTCCTGTTAAGCTTTCTATTCTTTGAGTTGCTCAATGTGAGATGGAAGAAGTTTCCAGTAAGTACTAGCTGGCATACAGCAGTCACTTATTTGATCTACTCCCAGGACAGAAAAATCTTGTTCATTGCCTGCTCCAACACGGGAAGAAAAAGTGCTTAAAAGCATCTGAGAAAACATCCACAAAAGCATTTTCTTTAAACAATACACTGCGTATACAGGGAGTTATCAGTGAAAATCCATTGCTTAGGCTGATATCTACAGACTTAAACACGCTTGTGGCAAACTCAGTAACCAAACTCTCTTTCCCAGAAAATTTTAGGATCAGATTCTGCTTTTGGACAACGGCTTCAATTCTTTGGAAGATCAGTAGATGGCCATAGAGACTTAGATGACGATGACATTACTGACGTATCAGTTGGTGCTGATGGAAATGTAGTTCTGCTATGGTTAGTAAACTCTTTCAGAAAGGAAGTGCTTAATGATTCAGATGCAAGTTGAGCATTTAATTAAACAGCAAAACAAACAAACCCAAAAGCTCTTTTATTCTGTGTGTTCAGAACTAACACGCTTATTGCCTCATTGCTGCTATCATAGCTAGCTGAAGAACAGCATCAGACTAAACCTTTTTTAAGTATGTATCATCAAACTGTTGAAACCCAAGGCAGCGTGGGGGGCAGAGCCTGGGCACACAGGGGGAAGCCAGGTGGCAGGGGCTGCCAGGAGGGACCTGGGCAGGGCTGGGGAGGGCCAGGAGACACCCCTGCCCACTGTTGCTCTGCAGATACATGGTCCAGAGGGAAGGGGCTGCAGCAGGCAAGCGAGGATTGCTTGAGAGTATTTGTAACAGCAGTACTTCAGTAGCCACACTATAATTTTGATAGCTGAGCCTGAGACAGATGAAACCACTTCCCACACAACCTGCATGAGCTTCACTGCCTGCTACACTGATATGGAGAGAGAGCTGTCCTGCTGGGTAAGGACAGAGAGCAGTGAAAAAGCTGGCACTTACTTCTGGCAAGAAACCCATCTTTTCTGGCATGTACAGTCTGAGTACTTTTACAAAATAAAGAAGAAAGGCTTTACAGAACCCAAATCTGCCTTTCTAAGTACTGTGTATTTTCCACTACTTGCTTGAGGAGCTAAATTTAAAATGCAGCTTGCTTTCCCTATCTTTTGCCTGTCGTCTTGCCTGAGGCTCCCTCTTGTAAGAAGAAAAACATCACTGAATTGCTACTTATTTCATAATGAAATAAGATTATTAAAAATGAATGGTCAGTTTGGACTTTTGACCACAATAAAACTGCTCCTGGTGCTGGTGGGAATTTCATTAAAGAAAAATATGTTCCTTGGAGTACCAGCATTTACTTAGATTTGATTAATGAAGATGCTCATTTCTCTTTCACTCTGCCATTTGGTTTGATTAATGAGTTTCACTTTAATCAAAAGTGTTTGTTTTTACATGCAGGGTTCCTTTGAAACTGTTCTTCAAAATCTTGATTAATTACATGCAAGTTGTTTTTCTGAAAAATAAGATTATTAATTAAAATGACGCATTACCCTTCTTCGCCTTCCCAGAGGAGAGATCATTAACTTCCCTAAAGGAGCAGAAGAAGGTTACTTGTTGGGAAAACAGGACAAGGACTTCGTGCTCTGTTATCTTAAGGAAAGGATTAGAGCATTAGGATAAAGCTATTGATCATTCATTAATTTGACATGAGAAATTATTTATTGTCATTACTGAAAACTACTGTATTAATAAAATCACATATATGCAAAGAAAAATAATTTTACCAGTGCTATTAAAAAGTGTTTACATTGAGAAATCAATGTTACCTTTATAGATAGTAATAGACAACAGCTTCTATGTTACCCAGTGCTCTTGAAAAATCACACATAACCTTTTAAAAATATTTTTCAGGTCTCAAAGCATTGCAAATGTGTCTATAATTGCCTCATTTAAACCTGAGAAAATCAGCCTGCTGAACAAGAACACAGAAATAACGGTCAAAATATGTTTTCAGGCTACATTTAGACCTGCTAAGAGAAATAATCAAGTGGGTAAGAGTATTTCAATGACTTACATTAATTTCTTCAAAAGTCCATTAGGTGAATGAGTAGTGGAAATTCTAAAGAAACATTAGATTGAATGTCAAGAAAGGTAAAATCAATATAAAACTTAAGTGCTTGAGAAGGTGTTTTTCAGACTACTTTTATCACTGGCTCCATAATCTTTAAAAAGTGAGGAATTAACAGTATAAAGGATAGCTGTATCCTTGGTGTTCAACAAACCCCAGAAAGTATCATTAGTGAGAAGCTGATTTTTCTTCAACTTGCTGGTTTCAACAGCAGACTGCTGACTTTTCTTCTCTCTTCAGGAGAAAAAAGAATAAATTCCATAGGCTCAGTGCAGATCTCAGTGGGGAGAAACTCCTCTTTTCAGAAGACAGGAGAGCACCAAATATTTTTGAGACCAACACTGGCCTCTCATGAAGCTATTTACTTAAACGTCATGGATAACACCATGCTTCAGTGCTATGTATAGTGCCTTCAGGAACTCATGACTGTGAGCTATAAAATAATGGTGAACTTCCACGGCGTATTAGTCATAATATGAAGAGAAGACAACAGAAATTATTATGTGATTGAAGAGAAAATGCAGATTATAGTCTCCTCAGAGTTCAGGGATATTGTTGCAAGGCCCCTTTATCTAGCCGTAATCCTGGCCCTGCTGACTGGCTTCTTGCCTGAGCTGCAGGCTCAGACATCTGCAGTGGAGACTGGATTGATTGCCATTTAATGTGCTCTCTGTGGATGGGAACTTACGTCAGGATTTAAACCTGTTTGACTGCTTTGGAAAACACAAGAGAAATTTTTTTCATTTTGAGACTGCTCTGCGTTTATCAAGCTATGAAAAAAGTAAAATATTTAGTGTGGTTTGGAAAGCCTGGTCACTCTGTAATCTTGAGCATAGTAGTGAGATCATGAGCAGTCATACTCAGCAAAAAATGTACTGTTATTCTTCTTGTAGCTATAAAGTACAATGCAACATTGGATGCAGATCTCCAGTCTTTTAGAGTGACTTCTAGAGGGCTGTTCAAAGAAAATAATGAAAGGTACATGCAGAGGGATCTTGTGGTACGTCATGAGGAGAACTGTGTTCATGATGTCTTCAATGTACAGGTAAATGCAGTTGCAACCAGTTTTATGTGACAAAATTCATCAACGTCTTCCTCTGATCATTTTTGTGTCTGTAAGGTGAACTTCATGCATGGTGTACTCAGTGATTTATGCTTCTCAAATTACCCACAACTGAAAAATACTTAGTAAGACTGATTTCAAAGAAGCTAATAACTGTCAAATTCAGCACAGCTTTTTAGGGTAGAAGAGGCAGTTCTTAATTATGTAATTCAGCTCTGACATAACACAGAGCCCATAGTCCATGGTTTCAACAGATTTTAATTTCCCTCCTAGTAGATTCTTCTGTAAGAACTAAGACATATATGCAAACGTTTTCTTTCAAACTAACAGCATTTCAGGCAGACTTCTGGTGCATGCTAGTCCTAGTATACACTTAGGAAAAAAATAAAAATAAGCAAGTCTCCATCTTTCTCTAGAACCAAAGACTGAATATGGCCATAAGAATTGCCTTAAGCACCCTGCATGATGCTAGGTCAGGTAAAGGACTTCAATTCCTGCTTTTCTTTGCAGTGCAAATATCTTGGACTATGGAAAAGATGAGGGGTAATGGGTATGAGTTACTCGTGGGGAGATTCCGATTAGACACAAGAGGAAAATTTTTCACAATGAGAACAATCAGCCATTGGAATGATCTCCCCAGGAAAGTGGTGGATTCCCCAACATTGGACACTTTTTTTTAAGATCCACCTGGACAGGGATTTCGGCCATCTTGTGCAGACCATGCTTTTGCCAAGAAAGCTTGAACCAGGTGATCCTTGAGGTTCCTTCCAACCTGGTATGCTATGATTCTCTATGTTGATCACATTTAGTGCCATTGTGGAGCCATGAGCTAGAAGACCATTCATGCAGTACTAAGAAACAGAGGACACATGAGGTATATTGTGGTTTACTGTTGCTCAGGACCAGCTGCTCTCTGCAATAGTAAGGCAGAGTGGAATAGGAATTTGATTTGTGTAGCCAGGTGAGAATGAAAGTCACCTGGTGGTGGCTTTTGAGGACCATGTTCTGCAGCTGCAGAGACTCTGCATGTTTCTTAGCCCTAGAAGTGACTGATGAATAGTGTCTCCAAGAATCCTAGGAAAATGAGTTTTATCATGGACCTGGCACTAAAAGCTGTTTAGCAAGAGGAGCCCACATTAGGCAATCTCACAAAATTATTTCAGTCAAGAAATTAAGGTTTGTACTGCTACTTCTTTTTTAGAGCAAGTATGATTTTACTATGCATTCTCAATTTACAGTAGAATTACCAATTTTACCCTGTTTACTGTGCTGACAACTATCACCTGAACCATGTGTTTTACAGGAACCTTCTGATGCAGTGAATTCACTTAGTTTGCGCATTGACATTGGTCTTGCAGATCCTGGCTCCAGCCCTGTCCTTGACATATATTCTCCTGCATCTGTGGCCTATAGTGTAAGTATGCAGACTTACTATTGAAAAATGCATGGCTGTCCATGTGTCCATAATGTGTGGCCCCCACAAACACCAAAGAGGTATCTGCAAGTGAAAACTGGTGTTCCAGTTAATTCACTGGGCTGAAAGCAGGCACCTGGCAGGGGTGTCCCCTGGTTCCTTTTATACCTTCGTCTGTATTGCATGGGCTTACTCACACACACATATCGGCCACCATGGCATTTGAACAAGCATGTTGGCTGAGCCTTGTAACTGTTGATGTGAACTTCTAGTTGATGGCAAAGATGAACTATTTTAGGTTAGTTTATCCTACAGTAAAAGAATACATAAGAGAGATGGACCCCCTTTGATTAAATCACGTTTGTTGTGAGTTAACAACTGCCTGCACCGTTCCTATGGATCAGTTGACATCTAGCAACATGTTACTCAGTGTTAACTTGTTCATGTGTAAGGTTTTTAATTCCCTTCGGAGAGATTTTTCTTATCTGCAAACCAAGAATGTGCTTCCCCTCAGAGGTGTTTGCACTCTACTGTCTATAGATAATTTTAAAGTTGAGCCCTGTCATTCAGAAAATGTTTTTGGTTTTCATAGATTCCTTTTATTAAAGACTGTGGTGAAGATGAACTTTGTATCTGTGATCTTGTTCTGAGTGTTCAGCGGAAGGCAAATGATGGGTAAGAGCTGAATCAGTGGCATTGCTGGGGTCGGGTGGTAAGTTTTCATCAGATGGTTTGTCTGCAGGCTTTGGATGAATTTCTAGATGAGAATGTCTTTCTCATTCAACATCTACTTAGAAATAGCAGGGATAAAAAAAGCAATAGCATTTCTGTCTAAACCAATCAAGGAAAAAGAGGTATAATAGGAACATAGATATAGAAGTAGCACTCTTGTCAGCTTAGACAAACGCAAGTTTTGGTACCTTAAGGATGAGGACCCAGTGAGCATTCAGAAGAATCATGTCTGGCTGGCTTGCTGTCAGCAAAGGGAGCACACTGGGAAAGCAACAGCAGCTGCAGCAGCCATCTTGGTCCCTCCCACGGGGAGCAGTGAGGATGCTGCAGCAGGCTGTGCTGCTGGGGACCTGAGGTCAGCCATTCGGGCAGCACATATTCCCAGTCCATGTGCAGGTATACGCATACATGTACAGTATGCAGAGAGACAGGGCTGCCTCTTCCTGGAGCTGCCATCTGCGTCATCTGCCCACTCTCTGCCCCACCTCCCTACCAGGTAGAGTGCTTGAAAATTCAGCAAAGTGACTTTGACCAAACATCATCAAGGTCCTGCACTTTGAGAAGATGCTGATCCCATTCAGTTTTAAGAAACACCATCACAGGGTTTCTTATGTCAAAGAGTTTAGAAAGCAGAGCGTTTAAGTGCGTAGAATGTAGGAAATGTCTTGCTGTGCTTGTTGTTTGTTGTTGGCTACAGGCAACACATTTTCATGATCCACAGCTGTTCTAGTACCTCTGTTTAAAACAATGGACTTTATTTTCCAACAGCAAACAGCAGTTTGTTGTCAGCAGCAAAAACAGAAGATTAACGTTCAATGTGAAATTGAGAAATAAAAAGGAAAATGCATATAACACAAGAATCCAGGCTACGTTTTCAGACAACTTGTTTTTTGCTTCATCATCTTTACCGGTATGTGATACCCAACCTCACCATCTCTGTTACTGCCACTGATTTTTGAGGTTCTCAGAAAAAATTTTTTTTTTCTTTCTAGTATTGCCTATCCCAGGAAAGAATGTGTGTGCAAACTTCTCTCCCAATTTATTTTCTTAGATACCAGAATTATTCCCTTCAGCGTATCAATTTATTCAGGTCAAGGAGAGACACTGCCAACTCAGCATAAAAGTTGGCAACCTGTCGAGTTTGACCTCACCTCAGTATTTCAGTCATCTTTTCCTCACTTTAAGTTTTGGCACCCACATCTTCTGCTTGACTCCTAACAACATGCCTGAATGCAGTTACTGCACCACAGGGAATTTTTATTTCATAAATCAAGCATGCAGCATCAGTGATGTGCCTTAAAGCACAGACCTTGGAACTCGAAATAGTGTTACAGTCAAGGCCATGTGTTCCAGTTAGACAGTTAATCAGATTGAAATGATTGCTATACCAGAAGCCCTTCTAATGAATTTTGTCTTAGAAAAGGGGAAAGAAAGGAATTATACATACTATTTTTGGGAATGCAGTAAATCTATAATCTCAACTGTTGCTCCCAAACAATTCATGAAGGATGAAATCCAGACTTCAGTGCTTGTTTTATGTGGTCAGGCCACTACTGGAGAGGTGCATGATAATCCTAGGGGTAAAATCCAGAGCAATCCCTATACTGAAGGGAGAGGAGGGATAGGAGCATTCATTGCTGCCCAAGAGCAGCATTTTCCTGAACAATGAACTGGCAGAAGTACTCCACACAGCACTGAGAGTGCCCCTCTACCTCCCCATCCTGTTGTGCAGCAAAATTGCTCATTCCACTCATGCCAAAAGACCACACTGGAGCTAGGATTTTCTTTTGCTTTAAAAGCCCATTTGCTTAGAAGTGTTTCAACCTACAAGTGAAGCTTTTGACCAGAAATGTGCCTACTTCAAAGCATGAAGAAAAGCATAGGCTGAGAAAGTATGGGTGTTGTTTATTGCTTTTTTTTTTTGTAGCATAATTCATGAATGGTAAATGTCTGCTAAGGATGCTTGTAACAAAAGACAGTATGTTTTAATGAATTTTTTTCAAAGTGATGTTAACTGGCTATGATCTACAAGTTTGTCTTTAATGTGGTACAGCAATATGTTAAATATTCTGCAAAGCAGTAAATAAATACATATGTATTGTAGATTTTCCTACAAAAAGTAGAAAAAGTTCAACTCTGCACACTAACCTCTACAGTGAGAGTACCTAACTAGCTCTCAGGTCGTGTAAATGTCTACGGAAGGTCTGTAAAAAAGCACTGTAGGAGTTAATGCTGGATGTGACCTGTACTCTCTAGCTTCTATTCCTTCTTCCAAACCTAGCATAAAATTCAAACAAGATCATTACAGAGCACAAGAAATCTCATGGGACTGGTCCTTGTCCCACCTTTCTCCTGCCTGTCTCCTAGTCCTGCCTATGCCCCACCTATATGCTGCATCTCTAGGAATTACTGCCATAACACCTATTTGTACTACTCCTTAGCATAATACATGTCCTGTTGAAGATACAGACTGGGAACTTCCTCTCTGCTTTATCAAAACCTGATATTAAGATGACTTCTCTGTTTGTTTCCTCTGCAGAGTGATGGGACTGAAGTCTCGTGTCAGACAGGAACAACACAAAGTACAATCATTTGCCAAATAAGCTATCCTGTTTTCAGAACAGGACAACAGGTAGAGCTAGTGTGTTTAAATAATCTTGAATGATGCCCAAAAGCTTTTTTTGTTGTTGTTTTTCCCCTAAATCTGCATTTACTGCTGGTGAACATTTCTTAGATTTGGCAACAGTTAACTTTCCTTTGGGTTTCAGAGGCATTAAAAGAAGCAAACGAAGCACTAAAGTTTTGTGACTCCCTGCCAGATTAAAGGAAGAAAGGCTCTTGAAGCATATTTGTCCATACCCATGGCTTTCAGATGCTACTGTAGCTTTGTAACTCTCAGAGGGTGAGGGCTGGGAGCAGAAGCAGAGAGCAAGCATAGTGTGTAGCCTCCTGGGAACTGAGGCAATCCCCATCAAACCCTTCCTGCTGCATGAACCTGGGGTATCTCTCTCTTCTGCTCTGTGAATCTCATCTCTCCAAGGAAGCAGTTTGCTTTGAGAGGAGATAGGTGGTCCACACAGCCCTAGGATAGATCGTATATCCTTTTTCTCATATACATCATAAATCTGGCGATATCCATGGGTTTATGGAACTTAATCTCTTATTCCTTAAGGGCAGAACAGAAATAGGCTTCCAAGCCTCTAACACAATCAACTGGAGCAATAAGAAACTTGCTAGAAAGAATAGAAACATGATGTTCTGTGGCATGGAGAGCAAAATCAAAAAAACATTATATATAAAAAGTTGACTTTGTTCTGAGCTTTTAATGTCATTGGTCAAATAGGACCTTTTGGAACAAATGGAAGAAAAGAATGACTACAAATCTTGTCTTAGTGCTAGTGTTTAAAAGCATGTAATTGAAGCAATCCCACACACCTTTTGTTGCAGCTTGTAGCTAGTTATACATTATTTAAAAACACAAATAGTCATGTTTGTGTAACAATGCCAAAGCAGTTCTGGAGTACTAGAAATTACTGAAATATTACGCAGAAATCAGTGGAGAATTCCGGTACAGGGAGCAATTCTGGATTGTTGCACATATGAATATGTTGCTGTTGGGAAGTCCTTTGGATGTTGTACCATCAACTAATTTACTGTGTGTTCCTTGTCTCTTCCATAGGTATCCTTTGATATTAGTTTTGACTTTAACCTGAAAAATCTTCAGAATGTGGCAGTTCTAAGTTTTCGTGCGCTGAGGTAACGTATATAATCGTATGAAAGTAAGTTAGGTGTTAATAACTTTTTTGTATAAAATAATATTATAACACCTGGCTTAAATGTGTTTTGATGAACAGTGAAAGCAAGGAAGAGCAAGAATTGGACAACCAGGTCAGCTTATCAATTCCATTGCGATATGATGCAGAAATTCACTTCACAAGGTATGCTGAATATGTAAAGAATCACTGCCATTTTGCCAAGGCATTTGAATATAGTAACCGTCCTGAAAGGCAACTGAAAAGTTAGTGAAACTTTGTTTTCATTTTGGAAGTCATAAGAAATTCCCACTTCATCAACAGCAGCAGAATTTTATGTTCTTCCAGTAGTCTTACATGTGAAAAATTATGGAATGTGTAGTAAGAAATCGTGGATCCATGTTTATCTCTGAACAATTGTTACAGATGCTCATGTGAATGGAAGTGTATAAAAAACAAACAGTACTTGTGGTTTTGATAATATAATTAGTATGTACTATACAATAAGGTTGGGCCTCTGGGCTCAGATGTAGTGACACTGGATCAAATCTGGAGTTAGTGATCAAAACCAAACAAAAGAACAACAAAAAGAAAAAAAAAATATCATGGACATATCTGCTGAACCTGGGCCAAAAACACAAACTTTTGTTAGATGTTTGAACTAAAACCTGAGGTGGCACATGGCAGATTCTCCCTTGCTTGCAGTTTTGTTGGCATGGGGAGCAGCACACCCTGCTTTCCCACACACCCACCTGGACACTCTGGCTCACACCCACCCCTTTCCTCCTGGTGTCTGCCCTTTCCTCTCCCCATGGAAGGCAGGTCGGGACTGTCACAAGAGGGATCCTTTACCCTGGGAAGGGCAGTTTGTAAGGAGAGACAGCTGGGCAGGTATGGGAAGAGAGACAGACAAAAATCCCTTTAAGACTGATCTTGGTATTATGCCCCTGAAACCTCTCATCTTCAGCCCTGGAAACCCCTGGTAATTTGAGATGCACTGAAACAGTAATCAGTCTGTTACTGTTCCAAATGAGAATGATTTCAGTTACAGTTTAACTTAAATGAGAACTGACACAAAAATACACTGGTTTGACCTTTGACTCAAGATAGGATATTTAACTTTTCATCAAAGAAAAGATTTATCTTTCCCAATTACTGAATTTATAGGATAAACTACGTGTAGTTTTATTTGAAGGACTTCGTCACCAGTTCTTGGTGAAAAAATGCTTTTGCATACCAAAGCATTCCAAAATTTATAAACATATAGAAAATAAATAGTAAATATTCAAAGAATGACAGAAATTTGAAAAGGAGGAAGCTGCTCAAAAATACACAGTAACAATTAATTCAAGAAATAAATATTCAAAGATCACTGTGACTACAAGAACTGTTGGCTGTGTAGGATGACCTGAGCTGGAATAGGGACCACAGTACAGAAAATTAGTTCAATAACCCACTTTGCAGCAGCAGTTTCAGAATACTCGTTGGCCCTGCTTTCACCGTGGCTAGGTGCACCAATTCTGGAGTCATGCAGAATTTTTCAGATTATTTTAACTGCAGAGAAGCATTTGAGTCAGTGATGAAAGTTCTTTCAGCTCCCTGAGAAAGTTGTATGAGACTTCAGCAGAAGCAGAGCATTTGTTACTAGTTACCAGTGGCACAGAGACTACCCAAGTATTTGACTAGGGAGCTAGCACAGCAACCTAAGTAGGTTTTCCTAGGAAATTGAGATGGTGCAACTTGAATCAGCAAATTTAATTGGCTGAGAAATATGAACAGAAACTCAGTGATTCAGAAAAGGCCAGGCATGGAGTCTATAGGAGTTACTCAAGGGAAAATAAAGGTTTGAATTCAGGTGCATCTCCTGAGTATGAGAAAATGCAATTCCATATGCAAGTCAAGACATGAAGGAATCCCTGCTGCTAGAAGAGGATTAGTTATTCTTGGAGATGAAACAATTTAAAAGAACTAAAGGAAATACACATTAAGCCAAGACACAATTTTAAATGTTTCCCTTGCAGTTAGCTCATTTTTACACTCTTCCACTTTAGAAATAACTATCTGAAGATAGTTCCTTCTTGAGGCAGGTAATGTAGCCAAGGAGCAATCTCTTAAAATACAAGGGATGAGAAAAAAGTGTTGTCTTGCTGAAGTGAAGCCTTTCTAGGGAAAATCTCCTAATCTGAGTTTCCAGGAGAAGAGGTGGGAATCAGTCTTACTAGTGACTCCTGCAAGGACAAGGAAGCTGATACTGTGCATCCTGAAAGGACTGAATATTTGAGCAATAAGGAAGCAGCAAATGCATCACAACACATTTTCCTAGGAGGCCTTGTGAGGAGGCTCTTCAAGGAAATGGCCCATGGGAGAAAGTATGGAGGACAGAAAAGATGCATGATGCAGTATGGAGAAGCACAACTGATCAGGAGGCACCTCTGTGAGACTGCACATGTGTTAATTTGGGATTGTACACACAGATGTTGCCCAGATTAAATGGGGAGAGCAGCACTGGTAAAGATTTGCACCTTGTGCTACAGAAAGATCTGATGTAGGAATCATGATAGCCCCTGCTCCTTGTTAACTCGCTCCCAGCTTGCTTTTTGACTGCTCAAATCGGCCTCCTAATGAAAGCTAATGATGAAGAGCAGACACAATTCTGGGATGGTTCAGCAGAGGAGCTGCTCACAGGTAGCAGCACATCGATGGGATGTGCTACACAGGGATGCTTTCACTGTCTTTGAGCATGGTCCCATCTGGCTGACACCTTCGAGCATCTACAGGCCCTTGCACCACATACTTCCATCACACACCTGTAATTTCATGCTGTGGTGGGATGCAACCAGCCTCATGTTACTTTGGAAATTTTGAATTTTGAAACCCAAAAATACTAAAGAAAGTGGCCCAGAAGAGACTGAGGGCTACATGGTATGTACCATGCACACAAGCAGAGTGCGGTGTGTGTTTCCACACCCAGGCAGTGTGGAAATCAGCCTACCTGTGATGTATGGCACTAGGGACCAGGATCTCCCTCAGAATCTGTTGGTATTTGCTTTTATAGGTGTACCAAGGGGGACCATCAGGGAGCCCTTTCTGAGGAGGGAGGCCCCTGCAAGGCTGAAAGTTGCGGTTTGTTCCTGGGAGAGGAGCCTGCAGTATGCACTGAAACACCATGGGTGCAGGAGGCTGAGCAGAGCCTGTGTCTCATGCAGTCCTCCTGTCTTACCTTCACATGCTCACTCTGGCTCTGGGCTTCAGTACACTGTGTATTTTCTTAACCAACTTTGTAAAATTCAAACAGCAGTACAAGTGACTGATTTTTAGTTTGGCTGTACTTATGACCTGTTTCACAAAGGCACATCAAGTAACGTATGTTTTCAAAGCAGCTGCCAAATTGAAATTTATTGTTTTATGGTTGTTAACTAGGCTTGCCAACGTCAACTTTTATGAAGTATATTCTGGTCATAACATTCCTTCCACTGTGAATAATTTCGAAGATATTGGCCCCACATTCAACTTCTCAGTTAAGGTTAGTAAACATTTCTGGTTCTTGTTTGAGAGGCTGCCTTACCTCCTCCTGTGGCCTGCTCCCAAAACATATTTGAAAAAACATTCCTGATTTCACTGTCTGATTTTGATGCTTCTGAATCAATCAAGTAAGAAAAAAAAGTTGCACGTAGCTGGGGGATAAATGCTTACAGTCTTTATAAGGTTAAGGATGAAATTTGCACTTACTGCACAAGTAGAATGGGTGAGGGATTGGTCCTGCACTGTTTACATATTTAGAAGATGGTTAATGCTTAACTTCAGGCCAACTTAGACTTTTTTCAGAGAGCTATTTGTCTTCTGCTGACTTGGTAAAGGAAAATAAGTCTTTGCAGGCTTGGACTTTGAAATTTGAAGTTTGGCAAGGGTCAAGTGCTCAAACCAGATGCAAGAACTATATAGATCACAGCATTTATTACACAGCTTAGAAAAACTTAGATCCAAATATGCAATGTGGAAGAAACTTAAATTATGTTCCATTTACAATCCTGTAACTGCTACTCTAAAGGACTAAATAACAGGCCTATTGGCTCTGGCAGAATATTTGCTTTTCAAAACATATTTCATGCAGTTAATATGAGCTCTGCTAAGGAAACAGACAGGGACCCAAAGCTATGCAGTATACTCTCTGCTTGCTATTGGCATAATGTAATTACTACTCTACTGAGTGTCTTAGTACAAAAAACATTGATGCAGGAGGAGTCCAGTTCTTCCATACTTATCCATAATTTCTGATTGTCTTGCTGTATCAAATAACTTACGCCTACGTAAGTATAGCTACCTCAGTTGAGTTATGTGCTTTGCAGGTAACAACAGGAAGTATTCCAGTAAAGATGGCATCTATAAAAATCTATCTTCCAGAATTGACCAGCAAAGATAACCCACTGATGTACATAACTGCAGTCACCACAGATCAGGTGAAGAACTGAATTACATAAACTGCTATATTTTGGGGTTTAATCAGTACCATAAACATCAATTATTTCCCTCATAGCGTGGCTGAGATTCACAGAATCTATGCCCTTCCTCATAAAGGGGAGGGGGAGGACAGTATACACTAGTCTATAACTAGTGGATTACCTTTACAGTCCACCGCTGAATTTTCATATCACTTTAGAATTCTTCAGCTAGGACCTTCTCCAAGTTCCTGGGAAGGGTATAGTAAATATGGAATATTTAGATTGGGACAAACCCTTCAGGTCACTCTAGGGGGAAAAACATTACCGTAAGAGCTGTTTAATTCTGACCAAAACCACATACCATCTCTTAGTTTCCTAAAGTATCCAGTGATACAATTCACAATCTAGCCTTTCACAGCCACCATCTCATTCCAGAAATATATATTATTATGATGCCCATAAACTCCTGAGTATTATGTCATCCAATTTCATTCCTGCCATCTTTCCTAGGCTAGAGGTGTTACCTGTCAAGCTCAGATAAATCCATTGCAAATAGGGAAAAGACCTTATACTGCATCTTTCACGAAAGAGAACTTCAGAGCTTCCAAAGAACTGGTGAGTAAGACTCAGGGGTGCAGTACCACAGAACAGGGGTGCAGAGGTGATCCTTAGAAGCCCACTAGCTGTACCTGTGGGGACAGCTGTGGTGGGGGCGGCATTCCTCACTCACAGTGCAGGAATGCAGCCTATGGATGTTCTTGCACATACTGCATCTGCCTTAGATAGAAGAAAAGGTGCATGTGCTTTACAGCCTGCAAGCACTTCACTTGTATGCACAGAATGGCAAAGGCAAGGGCAAAAGTCTAGATGTTAAAAGAATATTTGTTAAAGTGTATTTTTAATGCATGCTGTTGCCTTTCCTTGTTGTTTCTTCTGGAAGAACTGTAAGAATGTGAAATGCAGTACCATCACATGCAAACTGGAAGACATTATGCTGAAGGGAGAGTACTCTGTGAATGTGTCCACCCGAATCTGGAATGGAACCTTTGCTGCCGTGAGTATCAGCTATATCTTCATGAAGGATCTAGTACTCAGATAACTTCTGATATTTTTCGAAGTTCAGTAAAGAGACCTTCCAATCTAGGAAGACCTTCCTCTACTTTACATTGTTGTGTGTGTTTCTCCAGATTGAAAACTTGAATTTAAAAGTCAAGTAAGTAGTGATGCTGCGTAATGGAGCTGATAACCTGCAGTCCAGCACAAAACCTAAGAAAATGCTATGATAATGCAATCTTCACAGCTGGAAAAAAACATTTTCTGTGTCTGTTAAATTAATTCAAAGGGGAACTACAGTTTCCACAAAATTCAGCATAGGACAGCAGAGTACAGTATTGTCATAGCCTGGAAAAAAAATGCTGCTTTTAGTTTTTGAACATCACAGCCTACATAGTGATCATTTTAAGTCACACCAAAATATCAAAAGCCTGTTAGTGCTGCCAGTTATATTTGTTAGAGAACGTGTGGAAATTTCTTTTATTGATTTTTTTGTTTTTATTAGAGTTGGTGTCAAGGAAACAGTCCTTGCTTAAAGACCTACAGGACGCTTAAAAAAATAACCATCAATGTCTTGACTTTCCCATTTTAAATCACCATGTGTCCTCCAAGATATAACTCATCATGAATTACCAGTCCTTTGAAATGAGACCATGTTTGCTTCTTAGCTAGGCAACCAACCAAACTGTCTTAGAGTCTTGGGTTTGCCTAGAGTGTCAGGAACATGATGCAGTCTCCTTAGTTTGTCTGGCAAGTCTTATGGCAGGTATTGACGTTTAACAGCAGGGCTGTTGTCATCTTTAGCATTCAGCTCTTAAAAGGTCAGGTTGATAATGTAACATACTTATGCAAGCATCTGTCTTTAAAGTTTGTAATTTTCAAATCAGCTGGGTCAAGACCACTTGTTAGTGCAGTCGGGTATGCAGGAGGTGGAGACCTGAACAAAAGGTTGCTACCCTTACAACAAAGTGAGTGGAAATAACTTGTTTACTACTGGGTGATGTGAGGGAAGGATCACATGTCACAGTTTTCCTCTCATCTCCCATTTTGTTATTTTCTAGTTCATTGTCAAAAGGGGTTCAGTGGAAATAATCTTGCAAGCACTCAATAACGCACATAATCAGCCTTTTTATTTAGTGGCAGTCATTGCCCAAGAAGGGGATAGCATGCTTACTGGTACCTGCTAAGGAAAGCAAAGAAAGATGTGTTTAGGAATACAGGAGGTGCTTTGATTAGTGCTCAGGTAGGTTTCTAAACATTTAGGAGGGCAGGACAGACCACTGCGGCAGATGGCCATAGTGCAGGCATGCGATAACTGTATGCTGCAGGGATGATCAGTTTGGTGTGCGTTGGCTGCTGCAGACCCACGGTTGCTCACATTCCATGTCAAGCCCACCGTACCTAGCCCTGCCTCAGAGAAATCGCTGAGGAGGCAAAATGACAGCAGGCATTGCATTTGGTATGGCTGGTGAGTGCTCCTGTGCTCCCACAAACCTGAGGCTGTTCCTGGTGGTACTGTAAGAAATGGGGCTCTCTGTGCCTGCTGCATGGGGAGAAGAGCAGCAGTGAGATGGCAGTGTCTGCACAGCCATCCTCCTCTCAACACATGCACAGAGGGAAGTGGGATCTGGCACAAGGTCCCTTTTCAAATGGGAATTGGCTTAAGATTTTTGTCATTGTCTTTGTTTAAGCTGAGGGAGCAATGTCAGAATTTGAGCAGTGGAGAGGAACAGATAGTGATAGGAAAAAATAAGTGGGGAAAAACAGAAGCATTGGGTACAGGTGAGGGTGGGGAAAAAAAGGAAAGAACATCCAGTTTGCATTTCTTCCAAAGGCCAGAGATACTCCCCACCTGTCTTTAGTTGCTATTTCTCCCTTTCTCACTGTTATTCCCCCCCCGCCATCGCTTCCCTGCTATTAGTAGTGACAGCTTTGAAATAATTATAACAATGGATATATAATTAACTTCTGTTTTACCTGAACTGTATGTTAAAGAAAACACCCCAGTTCTCCAGTTTCATTGCAGTCCTCGTTTGAGCCCAGAGGTCAACTGAGCACTACACAGCCACTCACTCACCCCTTTCCCCTCAGGACTGGGAAGGTGTAAATAAAGAAAAAGGCTCAGGAATAGAGATAAGACCAGAGAGGGATGACTCACCCATTGCAATCACAGGCAAAAGACAGACTCGTGAGGGGAAGGAAACATCAATTTAATTCAAGCACTAACACCAAAAGCAAAATTAAGTCTGGATTACTGATACATTATTATTTTCATAGACAAATTAGCTTGGGAGATCATTTTAATTTTCTTAATACTGTGTTGTGGTTTGAGCTCAGAGGGCAACTGAGAACTACACAGCTGCTCACTCAACCCTTCTTCCTCAGGACTGGGAAGGAGAAAATAAAGCAAAAGTCTCAGGAATCGAGATAAGATCATGGAGCGATAACTCACCCATTATAGTCATGGGCAAAAGACAGACTCATTAGGGGAAGTAAAAAACAACATCAATTTAATTCAGACACTAACAACAACACTTAACAGACAGAGTAGGACAGTGAGAAGTATTACCACATCTTAAAAACACCTTCCCCCACACCTCCCTTCTTCCTGGGCTCAGTTTTGCTCATGATTTCTCTACCTTCTCCCTGGCCCTAGCAGCGCAGGGGGCAGGGAATGGGGGGATGTGGTCAGTCCTGCCACTTCCACCTCGGCATTGGGGTTACTCCTTGCATTCTTCACTTGCTCCAGCATGGTTCCCCTCTCATGGGAGACAGTCCTCCACAAACTTTCTCCGACATGAGTCCTTCTCACAGGCCGCAGCTGTTCCCATGCTGCTCTGGTGTGGGTCACCCCCCCCATGTTGCAGTCCTCCCAGCACCAAACTATAAGAGTGGGGGCTTCTTCCCACAGAGTCCCAGCCTTCTTCAGGTGGAGTCACGTGCTCAGTGTGGGGTCCTCCATGGGCTGCAGGTTGACATCTACTCCACCGTGGACCTCCATGGGCAGCCGAGGGGTGGCCCTGCTGTCTCTCCACAGGCTGCAGGGGGGATGCACTGGCGTGCCTCCCCCGCTTCCTCCTCCTTTCTTCCACTGACCTTACTCCAACTCCTCCTCGCAGGTTCCCCTTCTTAAATACATTATCACAGAGGTGCAACCACCATCACCAATTGGCTCGGCCTCAGCCAGAGGTGGGTCCAACTTGGAGCCAGGGGAGCTTTGAGAAGCTTCTCACAGGGACCACTGCTGTAGCCCCTTCCCCTGCTACCAAAAACACCCGCCACACACACAAACCCAGCACAACTGTGATTTTTATCCTGTTCTGAAGTCTTTATTTCAAAGCAAGAGAATTATTCTAGGATGTCTACATGCTAACTGATTTGTCCTGTAATAAAGCTTTACCTTTTTTTAATTTTCAATTTCAGTTAACGTTCCAGACATTACAGCTCTCTGCAGAGGCAAAAATCGATACGCATAACCCCGAGTTATTTATAATTGGAGAGAATACCCTAACTGTAAGTGACAGATAAGTATATTTTTTCAACCTATCTTTTACTGTATTAAAGTGATAATATTTTATCTCCAGCATCCTTAAGGAGTACATAGCAAATGACAGACTCAGATGACATTTGATTATGTTGAACTAATGTATCATTTTGGCTGTATACAACCTCCCTTAAGTTACTAAAATGTTTTCTTTTCAGCCAACTGCTGTATAAACCAGACTTAGTTAAAATCTGTAGATCTCAAATAGATTGTACAACTATCAGCAAAACTCAGCTAGAAATTTTTGAAATTCTTTTAGCTTCCTGTTCATGAAGAGATCAAAATTTGGACTTCTTTCTGCAACAGAATTAATTGTTGTAGATAAATGAGCTCTGGAAACATTTCCACAAATACAATTTATAGCCTTACTTCTGTATTTAGTTTGATGTTTGTAGACAGATGTTTAGCACAGGTCTCCAGCAAATATACTTAATCTCATCTGTAAAAGAATGTGGAGTATTTTTTGCATTTGGAAGGGCTGTTATATGGACAATATGGACACAGCTAATCTCAAGAAAAGTCTCCAAACCACCACTGTATTACTGTAGAATCTTTTCCCCAAGGTTTCCATCTGCTATATACAAACATAAACAACACCTGAAGAACACATTAGTGTTGTGGTGTTGTTGTAATAAAAAGATACCTTGTTGTCTTGGCCTGTCTGGAGAGGAACATTCTTTCATTTGCAATACTAAGTTTAGATTTATTTTTACAGGATTTACAAGCCTGTTTTATCCATAAAAATAACCAAGGCCATTGAAGACCAAAATGCAAGTTAGTAAGGGAGGCAAGTATCTGTGAGAATGTGTAGCGTAGCCCATGCACAAGCAATGGAAAATTCAGTTAAATATGTATGAAGGTGACTGCTGATTGATTTATCTCAATGTGGAAATAAGACCATAATTCAGTACTATTCCTTTTGTCATTGTTTTCTCATGGATCACTCCATTTCTTATGAAGAACCTCTAAATAGACCCATTTGTATTCAGGGAAAAGCTCCAGTGCCTGAAGAAACAAAGGGAATATATGTGTAGTTCTGGAAATAATGCCATGTTTTTGCAGAAGAACTACATGCCTGTATTTGAAGTGTGCTGAGTGCCTTTTGTGGCACGGTGTTATTTCTGCTAGGAGATGAAACGCATTAATACACAATGCAAATATTCCAATTAATTGCACAGGCCTTTTAGGTAGCTCATAAACCACATATTACTAGGTATTTTCCACAGTTGGAGCATGATACTGCGAAATTTACATTACCAGCAGTTCTCTTGGTGATTTCAGGAGAACTAGAATTAAACTATTCAAATGACTGTTGATTAAGTCAGTTAACAAATAAAAAGTAATTCCTCAGCCAGCCATTGATACATCTGCATATGGCACTTGTACAGCTCTGAGGCAGTATCTGAACAGACCCTGAAAGTTATCCCCAGGGCTCCTAAGAAACAAAGTGGCTTTTAGTCAGGCTCACAGCCTGATCCTTACACAGTAGCCTCTTGCCCTGTGAGAAGTCTTGGAAAATGTGCCAGCTGGTGGAGGTACACTCTCCCTAGGGCAGACAGTTTGCTTTGACACTTCACTGATGGAGTCAGTACCCAGCACTGCATATATTTCTTGGTAGGCCAGCAGTGATACCCATTCTTTAGCCTTCACACTTCCTTGGGAATAGGACAGTGCAGAAGCAATCTGAGTTTTATTTCCCTACTTACCTTGTTATTTTAGACAAAGGCGGTAGGATTCATCCAACAATATCTACATTAGTCATGCACACCAGAGTTAGCCCTTCTATAAACCCTAATCTGTAGAAAGAGCAGGTATTTGAGATACAGTTCATCTCATCTTAAAGGTAATCCTGAAAATTAGGCCCTAAAAGGCCCTAAAGCCAAGGAAACTATATTGTAGATATAACACTAGATGAGGTGAATCCCAGCCATGGTGTCTTACTGACCACCGTTTGACTTCAGGGAAGATATTTGTTCTTAGGCATCGATTCACCTCTCCAACAGTGCCACTTCACTGTTAATATAATGGAGAAAGCATAACTAGGCAAACTGCACATACATATGAGATCGGCTTTTTAGTTTGGATGAGCTGGTTTGCTGTGTAGCCAAATGAATTACTATTGCTTTGTGATGCTATGTGGGGAAGCTGCTTAGGTATCTTCACATAAAAGCTTTAAGATTTTTTCCAAGTTGGAAAGGACTGCCAGCTGGAGGACTGAACATTAACCTGCTATAGTCATCACTATGACCATTTGGTTAGAAAATACACAAAGCCATCCTGCCTCAGTGAAATGAATACACATAGCCACACCTAGCACAACATTGAAGCCTTCCAGCAGAAATTACTTAAATCACTGAGATGTCAGTTCAGTGCAAGTTTCCCAGAAAGCTTAAGATTAAATTACACCAGACAAATGCACTGAGCAAGCAACCCTGAAAAAGTAAACCAACATGACTTCTTTTATCATGTTTCAGGAAAGAAAAAACTTTCATGCTAAATGCATGTCATTCCAAGATTAACTCCAAAGATTTGACAACTCATAAATATTACAGCAATGTCTCCCTGAGCAACTATGTTATATGTAACTATATAGTTGGTCATACCCAATCCAACGAGATAGGGTATCACCTGAAAACTAATTTCCAGACACTATATGCTGTTCTGGGAGCTCTCTGGTATTGTTTGTAGTTCAGGAAGCGTAGGTGTGCTAGAAACACTCTTATTTGACCCACACATCTTGCAGCAAATTCATGCAGTTGACTCAGGAGAACAGAGATTAATGTGAGCAGATCTACCAAGTTGTTAGTGGTTTCCCAGAAGGTAGGAACAGCAGGCAAAGGACACAGAGGTACTTGCCCAGCAGGAGGGGAGAAATTTCAGCAGATGCAGTGAGTGCATGATGGTATCTGGCCTCCGTGATTAGTATCACCTCCTGCAGCTGCCCACCAGATAACAGGGTCTGACAACACTTGACTAGAATTAGTTCTTCTCTAGCTGATGCAGCAGAAGTCTGTTTTGAGCAGACAAGGCTGTACACCAGGCTATTTCCCACCTGCGTGTAAGCATGTTTGATTTACCTAGTGATGGTGTGTCTGTGCACTACGGGAACAACTCTGAAGCATCTCCTGTTACTGGAGAGGCCGAAAGCTGGCAGGAAGAGATTGCTTCTCTGCCTGTTGTGTAAAGCCAAGAGTGATGAGGGCCCCTAATCCTTAACTGGCACTGCAGTGTGTCATGGTGGTGCAACCAGGTACCTGTGGACATCAGTGAAAGGGCTTTAATTGCCTGGTATGTTCCAGTCATTGATCCTGGAATGTGTGTAGTCCAGCCATTCTTGATTAGTGAAGTATTTGGTTTACAAATCCTAATTTATATGCAGTTAACATAATGTAACCCCTAATGCAAAATCTCTCTACTTTCAGATCCCAGTTACAATAATGAAGCCGGATGAGAAAGCTGAGATACCAGTTGGTGTTGTGATTGGCAGCATATTGGCTGGACTCCTGTTGCTGTTAGTATTGGTTGCCATTTTGTGGAAGGTAAGTAGGTATTTATGTTCTTAAAAAGAAAAGCAGAAAGGGCTAAATACATTTGGGTTATCTTCTTTCAAATCTTTCTTCTCTGGTGCTGAACAAAACTGCACATGCAGTTTGGTGGTATGAATAATACTGCATTGGCATTGCACCCTTGATGGGAGCATTTAGAAGGGCTTCAAAAATCAAAGTTCTGAAATGGGTCCCCATAGAAATTGGCAATGTGCCAATGAGTTCCAGTGGTTCAAAACAGGGGCTGTAGCATTTACTTTTTTCTTTTTGACACTGCCTGCCTCCTTCCATAAGTCTCCAGCTGGGCTCTGAACTCCCATGATATCCCTAATTAGCAAGGCTGGGGATTAGAAGCAAGGAGGGAGAGGATACAGACTGAACAAACAAAAAGAGACCAGAAAAGGGCAAGGGCAAAAAGTCATTTACAAAGGATACCTAGATTAAGGGGACAGAAAATTTTTTCTATGTGCCAGAGCATTGGTGCTTCAAGGGCTCCTCGGCACACCAAGGCAGCATGGAGATAACTGGCTACTCAGCACTGCTGTTCTGGCATTTAGTTGCACGAGGCAGGAGTGTAACACCCAGCTCCTTTAGAGTTAGGAATTGTCTACAAATCAAACACTGTATGTGTGTGCATGCACACACGTGCATTTCTATCATTGCACTGTTTAGCTTAGCTGAGAAATATAACTATTAATGACTTACTGTGTTGTGGTGTTATTTTAATACTCCTCACAGCTTGGTTTCTTCAAGAGACAGTATGAGAAAATGACACAGGATATAGAAGATGTTGATGAAATTACAGAACTCACAAAGGACAAAGACTGAAGATGATGAGTTATGGGGATAAAGAGAGATCTGAGCCACCAACAGTAGTTGTGATCCAGTCAGTTCTTCAGCTGGAGTGCCTTAAAGCTTAGTAACATTTAAACATTTTTAATGGAAGTGTCTTGTTATAGATGAAAATATTTTACAGATTCTACTCTATTATAAGAGTAACTGCAGGACAGTTTGTTTTTTTCAAAAATGATTTATAGTGCCTTTTCTTGTAAATTTTTGCCTTTCAAACAAACTTAGCCCTTAGAACTGGCAGGTCCGGAGTTTACAGTAATGTATTGTGCCAGCAGCCCTTCTCCTGATCCACTGCAGAGTGAAACAGAGCAATTTATTTCAGATTGTTGTGGAACAGCATTAGTTCGTAATTCAGTTGACAAGTACCATATGTGTAAAGGACATTTTCCATTAAGTTGATGATGAATGTGTGGTGAATACTGATTCCAGACAGGAAGAAAACTCATTTTTTCATTGACTAGCTCCATCCTTATTGTTTTAGAGAAATAATTTGCACCAGCAAACCTTTGTCTTAACTAATCTATAAAGTGGGAACTGCATATAAAGATGTCTGTCTGGGTGCTACAGGACAACTGGATGGGCAAACTGTTCCAAAAGTTCACCATATTCCTTGCACTAAGGTCACAACTAAATTACTGAAGTACATTGTTTTGGGGAAGTACTGCCAAATGGTATGCATAACTGCCTTCTGCATACTTTCTCTCCAGGAAGAAAATATGAATTTCATAATCACTTACAGCATGTTCTCCGCAATGTTATGATTGGTTTTCAGATTTCATCTTGAGAAGCACTACCACTACTGTTACACTGGGCTTTATGCTCGCAGTCCCTCTGACATCAGTTTGGCTTTTGACATAAAGAGGGAAGACAGTCAAGATCTTGCCTTTAATTCTATACTGAAAGATTTTGCAAGACTAGGGAGTATGAAGTGAACTAAAGGGGATGATGACTGAGGAAGTATGCACATTAGGGCAGAGGACAGTGAAGATCTAAGCTCTGTAAACTGTTTACTGCACTTGTTTCTTCAATGTCTCAGTGCCCTCCAGGAGACCAAAGTTCAGTATGACCTCCTTACCTGTCACATTTTATTTGGTCCCACGTGTTCATGTCTTGAAGTTATGTTTTATGTTTTATACAGTAAAGTACTGTAATGCTCTGGAATGAGCTCTGAGCACAACACTTGGGTGACTTTGTTGGTTACACACCTCAAGCTTATCACATGCTGTTATGCTGCCTGGTTTTAATGAAAGCTCAGTCTTAAAAAGGCCCACGTTGTAAGACTGGTAACAGTCATGGGGATTGGCCTTTTGGCTGCCTTTCTTTCTCATGGCTGGCAGTTATGCTTATAATCAATTGTGAGAGAAGATGTGTTTTGCCTTATGGATGCTGCCACACAAGTGAGATTGTTTCCAACTTGAGGTGATTTACTTGAAGAGTAAAACATTTAAATGTGCCTGATTCAGAACCCGGTCATGTTTTCTTTCCCCAAAGCTAGGCTGTAACTATGCTTAGGCACCTTCCAGATTATTTTCTGAGAGAGTCTTCAAAAACTAGGCTTGAGCATGTTTGAAAGTTTTACTCAGTCTTTTTTAATCAGTAATCAGTCAGGAGCCAACCATCTCTTTCTCAAATAAACAGCTTCATTTGCAGTGACAGCTGGATTGTGCTCGGTGTAGTTTTATATGTGTTTTGGATTTATTTTGTATCTATGAAATGTTATGTTTTTGGGATTTTTTTTTAACGTTCTGAAAAAAATCCAGATTCTGACCTTGACTGTCAAACAAGATTGTTGCCATCAGCTGAGTTTGTGACCAAACCAATTATTTAAAAAGTAAAAAAAAAAAAAAAAGGAGTAGCAATTGCATAAAGCTAAAGAATAAGCTCCTGACTTGTAATTATAAACCCTGAGGGCAGATGCTCTGACAGTAAAGATGAAAATTTGTCTGCCTCAATTCTTGTATAAACTTGTGAGGAAGAAAACAAAACCCTACACCCTGATGTGTGGGAAGCTCCGACATAACCAGGGTCATGTACTCCAGGCTAGAGGGGGAATTTCACAACGCAGCAGATGGCAGCATCTTTCATTTCTGGTGCTGTTTGCAAGAGAAATTTAGGCATTCAGCCAGATTTCCTTCTTCCACCTTCGGTGGGAGGTACAGGTCAGTATCTGACATCCAACTTCTTTGGGGATTTAACAGTTTATCAACCAGGTAGCAATGATCAATTCACTAGTCTTCACTGGGTATTATTTTGTCCCAGACAACAGGATTTTTCCCCTAGCCTGGACATACTACTTTTTCCCAAAATAAAGGGAAGGCATAGCAATGGGTAAGGTTTTTGTATCTTAACCACTTCAAGTTACTAGTTTGCCTTTCACAATTAATACTTAAATGGTTAATTCTGTTTTTGTAATGGGCGAGTCTATTCTATTGCACTTTTAAGTTGGCACAGCTGCAAATAATGCTGGAAATAATATGTATATTTTGTATTATGTGCAAGGGGTTGGATTTTTTTTAGTTTTACTTTTTTAAAACATCACGTTACAGGTGAAATAATATTCTGAAATGTTGAGCTTCAGCATGTGCTTATGTTTGTGCAAGAAAAGTCAGGAATACCTTCAGCAAACTCAAATTATATCTGATTCTGGTCTTGAAATCTAGCTGCTGACTTCCTGAAGTACTAGAATCAAGTCCAGTATCAGAGTTAGTTTCACATGAGCCTATGTATAGATTTGGGACATACAAGAGAGTTTATAATCAAACTTAACTTCTGAAAGCTAGCATGTAAGCTCTGTGGGAGCAGGGACTGTATCACTGTGGTGCCTATCTGAGGGCCTAACAGCGTTACTACAATAAAAATAAGAATACTGCTGAACACAGACTCATTTATTTTTAAACAGCACCTTGAAGAGAAGAAATGCTACTGAAAAAGCACTACCTAAAATGGGGCCAAATCTGTCTTTGTTCCAGCAGCGCACAGTGAAAACCCTAAGGGTATGACTCCGCTAGGTTTACAAAGAAGCTGCACTTGAAGTCTTGTAGGTTATTGTCATGAGTATAACACTACCGGTAAGCTATGTTGTAGTGTAAGTCAATTCACATTAGTACAAAACAGCTGTATTTGAGTATCTCTCGTTGAATAGTTGATGTTACCACGGTCAGGCCTTCCTATAAACATGGGGGTTATCATCACTGGTATCTAAAATTACACCATACTCTGCCAGTCTTATGCTCTGCACTTCATATTGTGTACAGAACTGGTGAGCAGTAGCATGTCCTGACACCAGCTCTGGCTATTCCCCACCATGTGCTCAAAAAGTTGAATGTGACATTTCAGCAGGAGCACAGTAGGAAAGGAAGAGAGGGAGGAGTTCAGCTGTGAATAGACAGTCATGGCAGTAACTACCACCTGAAAACTAGCCACTTCTATAGAGCTTCCTTTTTTTTTTTCCACTTTCAACTTCTCCCTACTTTTAACAGTGGTACATAAACATTCAGGCTACCAACCTTAACAATTCCATAATACAGAACCAGATGACCCTAATCTTAAGGCACAAAACTCCATCTTTCACCAAGTCTCAGTGTTCTGCAGAATTGAAGACCAGATGCCTTATATACTGACTTGTGTGTACTACTCTTTATATCCAAAACTGATGTACAACAAAAGCTTCCAAATTAAAGACTAAAGAACATGAAGGTATGAAAATGTGTCTCAAAATCTATAGCTAATTGCCTCAACTTTTTATTGCCTTTAATAAAGTGTGCATAATTTTCACAGTCTCAGAAAAGTTGAGTTCTATATTTTAAGTTAACCTTTCTGCCCTCATTTATGATCAATTATTCATAAGCAATCACAGGCTTTGGTGTGCTAACAGTTTTTAAAATTTATTTGCCTCTTAAAATAGTCAAAATAGAACTTTTAAAACAACTGCTGCACAGATACATCAGGGTGCTGATTTTTATAACACTTGATAAGATCAAATTGTATGGTTCATTTTGGTTTAAAAAACAAGCCTAAAATACTAAAAAACCTGCTGATTTATATTCACCAGCCTATTCTTAAGTCTCTTTCTTCAAGTACCTCCACAGGACACTTAACAGAAGAGCTCAAGATTGAGTTTTCACAGCTTTTGGGGGGGGGGGGGGGGGGCGGGGCATGGGGTAGCATTGTCTGCTTTCACAGACAATTTCACTTTGTTAATAATTAGTTTTAGCAGTTTTTTCCTTTTAATGTTTTTGATGGAGCAAATGAAGGCATTAGTCTATAAAACTACAAATTCCATGAATGACTATGGGAAAATTGTAACGAGACAAAAGCTAAAAATCTAGTTTAAAGTTGAGCAAAGGCTTCGTTCCTAAATGCGACCAGCGGCACATTCATGAGTGACAGCCGAAGCAAGCGCCTGTTTCCCAGCACAGCCAGCACCTGGGCGAGCTGGGAGCCGCTCCTCCCGCACAGCCGTCTCTCGGCTGCCATCTCCTGGGTAGGGTCCTTATAACAGTTCCGTGCCCCCCCCCCGCCCCGTTTATTTCATGACAATCCATCCGTTACTGTTTTCATAGCACTCATCAAGCTGAGCTTCTCTTGAGAACAGAGCAGAAGAAAAATCAGCATCAGGAAAGGAAACTCTTAAGCAATGCTGGTATACAGGCGTTCTGCCAGACAAAGGGATGGATCAGTGTATTCAAATGTTGCCAGCCAAGACCAAGACATCTTTTCAGAAGGCCAAATTCTTGCTCTGAAGACATGCACTTCTCTTCCACAAACACCCCTCATCTGGCAGATCTCTACAGGAAGCACACGATGACCCTCTGGTCTGCAGCATCTGTTCTCAGGAACATGTCTGCACCTGGAGCCACCACCTCTGCAGCATGCTGTGACACGCTGGAAGAGCCACAGAGGGGTAGGATTACCCTCCCCTATAGCCAAGGCAGAACAGCTGGACTTGTCCCAGAAAGCTAGGACTGCCTTGTATATTGATCTGCAGCTGCCTATCACCCCACTCACAGACCTCACCACAACACAAGGTAGCCCTCACCCAGCAGCCTAGTCCTGCATGGAAACCAGGACATGTGCAGCCACATCTCTGCCTGACACACAGTCAGACACAGCTGGGATTCATCCCCTGGCCTGGAAATTTGGAAACACTTCTGGGTCACTACAGACACAGCCTTAGGCAGCTATCTTAGAACAGAGTAACTTGGCCCTCTTCACGATAATACTGCCCTAGCAGAGAGGGTAGCCCTACAGAGGGAGCCGGAACACTGAGCCTGGAGTATGGACTTAAATTTCAGCAAGTTACATTTTACCTCTAATTATGCACATCATCCCTCCTAGGGGCATTTCCATTTCGCTTTTAGATGCCAGCTGAAGAACCCAAAGTTACATAAGACTGATACATCATTGTTCCAGAACAAAGAAGTACTTGCCTCATGCACAGCTAGGGACACAAAATGACATTTCATTGTTTTGACCATGGCAGCATATACACATTGTAACACTCAGCTGTGACTCAGTACAACATCTCTTCCATTCATTGTTCCTGGTCGCTGTGGGGAAGTACACAATTATTCTTTCCCTTCTTTTCTGCACCCTTCTTCCCAGCTGCATTGCTGATGGGGAAGGTGCACTTAAGGTCACCCTAGAGAAATCTTCCAGGAGGTTGCAGCACTAGAGAGGCACTAGTGCAACACAGAAATCGCCCTTAATCACAGGGCACCAAGTACAATTTCACTGTTCTAAATACTACTGTTTTTCTGTATCAGAACACAGCACCAGTATGCAAGCACTGCATAGGTTTTACTTCATTCATAAACCATCCACTACAAGGCAAGCTAGCCATTTATTTTTGTGAAATTAAAACACTAATTAGTTGCATGGTAACAGTAAACATGAACATGGAAAAATGAACACCAAAAATGGGAAGAAACAGAACTGTTTGATGGAGGAAGTGATCTGTAGACAGGATTCTGTACAATTCCTGGTAAAAATGACATTCAAATAGCAGAGGGCTTCTCCAACCTACAAATCAAAGGAAAATTCAATCTTGAATTTGCTCAGCTCTGCCTAGATAATAGGGCCCACATGGTTTGGAGGCTGCATATGTGTAAGCACGCAAGGAGCAGCTGCTGTTCTGCAGAGGAAGGACTCATTTCCACCGAGGAAAGCACATCAGTAAGTTAACAAGCACACAGTTTAACAATGCTTCTGTCTGAAGTTGTATGTTTCACTGGGGTTTACTTAATCCAGATACAGTAACCATCACTGTATTAAAACTGATTAAGATCACTGTGGGAAAAAAGATCATCCCCTATTCTTCTCATTTTAATTTGTGCAGCTAGCAGCTGTTTGTAGATTTTTACTGCAAACACAATGAAATGGATTATACAGCTGAGGCTTAAGTGTTATGTGATGTAATGATATATAAATTTGAGCAAATGATTTTACTTTATCTCATTTCCCTTCCTTTGTATCTATCTTGTCTACATTGATAATGGTGACTAGATAAAACGGCCTCCCAGCATTAGTAAAAAATGCCATACACTATGGGACTTTGAACTCTTATAATCTAAACACTATCATGACCAGTACAATAATATCAATAAAATGATCTTACTCAGTTGAGCACCCCATTGTTTCCAATGGAAGCACAGGCATACTATGTCAGTCTTTTTCCCTTTTAACTAGGTTTCAAAACAGAACAAGAGGAAAACTGTATTAAAATAATAAATGTGAATATAAATGTATACATAAACTGCAAAAAGTTCAACAGACTCATTTTCCTTTGAAAAAATAATCCATTTCGATGACTTTGAACCCTAACATGTCTAAAATCAACCTAGTAAAACTAATTAAACTTATAGTTGTCTGTAATAATAGCTGGCCTTTTTTTTTTTTTTCCCTGCAACAACATGCAATTATACAGCCAAAAAAGCTTCAAAATTAATCATGTCTAGACATCATTAAGTAGTTACAGGTTGCATGTTACTGCTAGTGCAAATTTGTTGCTGGTAAAGTATCAGATCTAACTTTGAATCAAGGTCTGTCCATATTTTTGTTTAATGCACCGGACTTGTAGTATCAGCTGCACAGTAAAAATGTTTCTGTGAGACAGAGCTACTGGAAGGTAACCACTACTAAAAAGTTAGTAACTCTGGGGTATAGTTTGTATTTTCTTCTCTGTCTATACCAAAATGTTTAATCTACTTCGAGTGGCTTTCATGTTACAAGAATGTGAAAACAGGATAAAGCTTGCAAATTGATTCTACAGTCACATAAAATTAAACCACTCAGGCCTTTTTTTAAGATTTAAAAAAAATCCAACTGTCCTGTTGTGACCTCCCATGCAGACAGTGATCACAGACTACTAATGTAAAGGTATTAAAGCAGTATGTATCACAGATGACTAAATACCTTGCAACCAAGAATTTTAGGGGCGATTGTTTTAAAAACTGACTCCATGTTAAAATGCACAGAGATGATTTCAAAGGTGAGTCAAGAACACCTAAAAACCCTAATTATTACTCATTTATTTCATTCGGTCCTAATTAAATTATTCAGATTGAAAAGTCCACTACAACTGCTTAAAAACATACAGATTCTCTGTAAAAACAACTCAAAGCTAAACCAGTATGCTCATTAGGAACAGTAACACTTTATTTTTAAAAAGTACAGTTATTTCTCTGAATTTGTCCAAAAGCATTCTTTGTTTTCTTTCCAAGAATATTCACCCTCATAAATCTCCTGCAAATATAAACAAAGAATGGGAAATATTGTGAGAGTCTGCTACATACAGCCACAAGCCAGGCCAAACAACTCAACAGCCATCCTGCTATTATTTAGTGTTCACAACAGGACTACATAGCACTTCACTGGCAAACAGAAAAGAGGGCAGCACCCTTAGAACACTGGCTTACATGTGGGCAGATGCTGAACCTCAGGCTGAGCCCCATTAATTTTAGAAGTACCCATCTATACTGAAGTTAATTCAAGAAAGATCTAGAAGAAATTATGTAAAAGCTGTAAAGTACACAGCACTTGTGTCTGAAACTGCCCTTTTAACATGGTGCCATGTTAATTTACCATCATTTTTAGGAGAGTATTAAAGTGCGTACAAAATGTCAATATTAAAAAAATAAAAATGACAACAACACACAAAATACAGTAAGCATGAGATCTTCAGGACAGACTGGACTACTACCCAGCAGCAGTCCAGTCCTAAGAAGCAAATTCAGCAGGACTCTCAGTCCCTGGTTATTCCTTCTGAGACCACAGAACTCCAGTCTCCTGAAAGAGGTGTCAGAAAAGTGGTGTAATGTGGAGAACGTCACTGTTACCACATGTCAAGTTCTGCCTCGGAAAGGCGGCAGAGATAATGCTCATTACTTGCATGCTACACTGGTTATGTAATGAGGCTCCTCCTAGACCCGGGCTGGTCTCTCCACACATTGTGTGCCCATACTAGCTTTGGGACCACTGCTCATCCCTTCATTGTGTGCTGTTGCTTAATGCTTCAGGCTTTCTCAAGGCCATAGGGATGAGGGGAAAACAGAAAGACAAGAAATACCACTTTTACTTGCAAACTGCAATGCTGTCCAAAGCAAAGCTGACTCAAAGTTTTTCCACAAGCCTATCCAGAACTGAGAGAAGAGCTCAGAGCTCTTTCACTTTGACCGCAGGGTGGTGTTAAAAGGAAAAGGAGCTGAGTCGTACAGGCAAGAGAGGGCCTTCCAGGTGCCATACCTGCCACAGATGGGCCTGGCTGCATCAGAGGAAATTCACTGGTGCTAGACACTGGCATCCTGTCAGGAGCAACTGCTGCCCATAATGCTTCAGCTGCTTCCCGTAAGAGCAGCAGCAGCCTTTAGCCCAGCTGCCTATGACTCTGGCACAGACCGAAAATCAAATTTGTCCCCAAACATACCTTCTTCCATATTGGGACGGATGCTTTTAAGGTATTGATGCAGTACATTACAGCTTCAAGGGATTCTGCTCTGTGTGGAGAGGAGATTGCAATAATTACACTTGCTTCAGTTACTGGAACCACACTAGGGAGAGAAGAGGAACAACAGCAACTTTAGCTAATGTTTAACATCAAGAGCACCCAAAAGTTGTGGCCATGTCACGTCAGTATTCTGGCCACATGCTCTCCTGACTCATTCATACTGAGCAAGTGTCAAGCCACGTCCAAAAGATTATACACTTTTTAAAAGAAAGAAAACCACAACCAAAATCAGTACAGATGTGAGAATTCCATGCTTTAGAATAAATAAACCCAGCAGACATAGGCTTTTTTCTTCTATCCTTTCTTTTTTTTTTTTGAAATAAAGTCTACGGAATTAAGAGGAGAGAATTGCTAACTTGCAACAATGCACAGGAAGCTCACTGGAAGTGGGCTTAATAATGAACAATAAGTTAGGAACAGGCAGTTCTTACCTGAAAACCTAAGAAATCATCTCAGTTTGCACAACAATTTGGGAACGAAGAAATTAAGTGCCTCAAACTATGCAGATTTTGCAATGGAACTTATTTTTCACAAATTCTGATTTCAAATTATGAAGTTTTTCCTGTTAGGTGTGTTGTTCTCCAAACTTAACAGAAGTAGCACAAGGCTTTGTTTTGCTCCTCAAAGGTAGTATTCCCAAAAGCTGCCTCCCAACCATCCCTCTATAGTAAGACTCCTCTGACAAACAGTTCATAGGAAAAATCTAAGCTTAAATGCTTCGAGCTGTCCTCAAAAGAACCACTCCCTCAGCTGACTGTCAAGGAAATATAAGGAAACTACCCCCCCACAGCTAATATTACCCTTTGCAATCATCTCCTAAGTTCCTTCTGCTGAGAGAAAAGGAAACAAGCATTTGAAACACTCTGCAAATCCTGCTGGTTTCAATGAGAAATCTGATGAACAGTGAAGACTCAAGAGTATGTCAAATACTTGTATTCCATGTTCTGAACCCAACAAAAAATGCTTATCCAAGACTCAAGGAACAACAGGAGGTTTTTCAGTAAGCATGGTTGGCAATTACCACGCCTCTCCCCTCCCCATAGTCTAAGCTTTCAGGTTCCCTATGGCATAATTTGACTTAAATCTGACAATAAAAACATTCTGCAGCACCTCAATGGAAGAGAGAAGAAAAAAGAAAGTGCTGATAACTTCACGTCTTTAAAAAAAGATAAAACAAACCAACAGTCTCTCCTTTCCTCAAATGAAATCTCAATCTTCTCTCCACTTTCAAACCATCACACCAGCATCAAGGATCCTGCAGGCTAAATGTGGACTCCAGCAAACACTACCAATACATACATTTTTAAAAAGACAATTTCTGAAACAGCACTGCAGTGAAAGCTTGGTCCTGCAGCCAGCTTTGCTGCTCCTGCACCTACGTAAGCACAGCCACGCACCAGACAAGGATTAATATTCCACTTCAAGAAGGATGGAGTCCGGCCATACATACCCAAGTCTATGATGCACTGCAATATGTTTGACTGAAGGCCATTTCTGTCTAACATCTCTGCAGATTTTCATTATTTCAGTCTCTGCCATTGACATATATGCTTCATACTCTAAGTGAATCACTTTTTTCCCTTCAAAATTATTTCTTGTAGTACCTAAAACACAAATGATTTATCAACCAAAAGCACTGAGTAAATAAGTATGTATTATATATTTATAATCTATATTATAGTATATATTTAGAATAGTATATTATATATAAATACCGAGTAAAACCCACGATCTCCTGCTACGGTCAAGGTGAGCATTGTGCACATATAAATGAACTCCCCTAATCACGGCTGTGTAGAGAGATTCTTTGAACAAGAGAAATCTCTAATATACAAGCAAGAATTTAGTTTACACATTACAGAAGTCTGCAGTCTGTAATGCCCAAGGCTCAGACATCTTCTGTGGTAACTGCTAAAGTGCTATTATTGCATTTGCCCATGCAATGTTTAAGCGCTCAGTATTTAGGAGCCCAGTAGCACTAAGGTTTAAGCACAAAGAGATTTCAAGATCTGTACCACATACATTAAGCAACATGACAAAGTTATCATCCTTGACCTTCAACAGGCCATGGGTAAAACAGTACTTCACTTTCAACCAAGACCTGAGTTGCAGGAGCTTTCATACAGGTGTGGACCTGTGGTTTGCACAGCCACAACATCTCACTTTCCACCTTGAACAAGCTGTGTCCAAAAGGATGGAAGAATAGCTCCCAAGCAGTTCTGCACCCCAGAGCTGCTGTTCTGTTCAACCCTAGGATGGCCACACCAGCAGAGAAGCTTCTCTCCACTTTGTCCCAGTGCAACTGTTCAAGAGCTGCCATGGTCTTGTTCTAAATAATTCAGAACGTGTTCTCTAAACATGCTGGGTTCAGTCCAGGAATTTATTTATTTGAGAAGCATGAGTTTGGAGTGTAGACAATCCAGGTTCCATTTATTAAGACTATTAAACACACCAAGAGATCCAGCTCAGAAATACTAAACTCACCAATGAACAGAGACACGGCCCCACAGCACGGTGAAATGACCAGCTCTGACACCTCATCTACAGAGAGCTTTTCAGACTTCAGCTTGATAAAATCTTTTGGCACATCTTCGCTTTCATCCATAGCTCACTACAAAAGCTGAAAGCAAACAGACTCTGTTGCTGGTTTTGGCAATACTAGTACTGGTCGACTGCTTTTTATCAAGTGCTGATGCCCCAATTTATGCAGAAAACATCCACCATCTACTTCTTCACCCCAAGAGACCAGCCTCCATGGTAAACTGAGTTCTCAGCACACTTGCTGAGAGAATATTATCTGCAAATATCAAGCAATAACCTGTTTTTTAATGCATACAGGTTCCTTCCTGGTAGGAAAGTCTGGTCCAGTAGGATGAACTAGTCTGAGGCCCCAGTTTAACAGTACAATCAACCAGCAGGGATCACTGTGCTAGTACATCTGTGGTAAGATTGTCAGTCCCTCCTCCCTATCTTATACTGAAATCAAACACAGTTTGAAACGGAGATTTCTGATAAACACAGATTAGAGTTCTCATCCTAAAGTTTAGTACACGCTCCAACACATTCAGGAGCTCATACTATCAGTCTGTTTCAGTGACACAGGGGACACTTCTAATTTCTCTAAGTAGAAACCAGTCATCAGTTCACCTAAGAATGAGGAGGAAAAGAAGGATTTTGAGCAGCAGCAATGGAACAGCTGCAATAAATACACACACTGACACTTGAAAGCATGCAAAGAAATGAAGCTATGCTAAGGACACCTGGTCTTTGACAGCAACCAACAAAACAAAAAAAAAAAAGGGGGGGGGGGGGGGCGGAGTTTTAAGCAGCAGCCAATTCTTCTTCCGTATCAACTTTTCTGTTAAAAAGTGGCAGGAGGTTTTTCATTATTATCTTATTTAGGCAAGCTGGTTAGCTACTGGCAGCCAAAAACAACTACAAAAGAATAACAAGACCTAAAACCCAAATTCAAAACAATGCCTGACCTCTCTGGCAATTTTCTTCTATTTACTGCATATGTGTTAATCATTTATTGGTGTACCAGCTTATAGTTCCTGGTCAGCAGAACAGCTCTCTCCAGCAGGAAATGCAAGTTATGCTCTCTCAAAAGAGTACTGGGGTGGAGGGAGAGAATTGCAATCACATCTCTGGACCTAAACAAGAAAAGGTTATTGGAACATTATACAGAATCCACAAGATATTTTAGTACAGGGTGCCATTCCATAGAAACAAAACAAGAAGTGATACCTACCTAAAAGCACCTGGGCAGATTCAGCCTCCACTAATTGGTGGGATGATGGCAACCTCGTCTCCGGGCTGCAGGACCAGGAGCTGATCTCCAAGAAGCACGTACTCCTGCTGAACAGCAAAAACCACCTGATCCCGGATGACAGCAAGCCTGAGGGGGATTGGCAGGAGCACAAATAGGTTTCTAAATAGAGTGTTTGCATTTAACCATGAGATTTCATTAAACAACAAACTGGTACACAGTCTAGATCAGCTTGGGTAAATACCACTGAGACTTATGCAACTCTGCTTCCAATACACTTCCAAAATACAACAAACACCCACCTCCTACTCTTGGATTTTCTTCTGGTGGCTAAGGAGAAACCAGCTCAGTATAATTTTCAGAAGTCAGGAACTGGATTTGTCATAGACTTACATCAGAACGAACCAGTGTATACCAGACCCACTTCAACAGCTTCTAACAAAGAAAAGGTAACTCAAGAGGTAGCAACCATCCAATCTGGGATTAGAAGGAAACGTTTGCCTGATTCAGTCTGGCTGGACTGGAGCAGTTTTCCTACACGGCAAGAAGCATTGTGGGATTCTGTTTGTGAGATCTTACAAAGATTTCAGTGGTCAAAGAGTTGCTCTTGTGTAACCTCACAGTTTACAAGGCTTTGGGTCTTCTGTACTTACAGGTCTGACATTTGCTATGATAAGAAGTGGCAACAGAACTAAGAGGCAGATGTGGTGTGTTTTCTGGCAGATCTTCTATATATTTTTTGATTTCACATCTGTGAGATGTCACTGTGAGAGTCCACAGCTCTGGATACCATGAAGCACAGAGTCACTTTAGTCACTAAGTGCAATTGCGCCGTGAGTATGAGGGCAACAGCAGTAAAACAGCAGAAGAATACCAACATTTTACTTTAGAAGGTGCAAGCGTGCAAATTGTTATTGTTTGAGACACAAAATCTGGCACAGACAGCAGAGACCTGTATTGCCTAGAAACAAGTAGGCACGCCAAATGGGTACAAGTAAAAATCATCTTATTTCCTACCAGCCAGATAGACAAAAGTAGTCAAGGCACAGGCTGAGCAAAACACAGTAGCACTGACTCAGAGGGCAGACTGAAGGAAGGACTCTATGAAAGTCACTGAGGAACTGAGCACAACTATGGAACTGAAGTGCCCATTAGAACGATGGGGTCTAATTAATGTCACTTGCAAGTTAATTCACTGGGGAAAATGGGTGGAACAGAAGAGCATTGTCATCTACACTCAAGCTGCAGTTTGAATATCCATTAGCAATGCAAATAGAAGTCTGTGGTCAATGCCCTACAATTACGCTGAGTTTTTCCAGAAAAATTAGGAGCAGAAGCATTTTCCAAGAAGGCTGCTGTGAAGTAACTGCACATGCAAAATGTACTGCCCCAAGTCATCATTCATAAAAGGACAAAGTTGACAAACTATGGCGCACCAACCAAAGGTGCTGTGGCTGCTTCTGACACCGAGTAAAAGGCTGCAAAGTAAAATACACTCATTCCTTACTGCCTCCTCCCCCAAAACACACTTATTCTCTGTGAGGAAAAGGCCTCTGGTCTAAAGTTTGGTAAGAGCTTCTCATCTGGAAACAGATACCATTGCTAATAGTCAATTTTTTTCATAGCTTTTGAGAGTAGATCTAATACAGAAGGGTGGTGCCTAAAGGAAGACTTTGGCACCTAAGTCCAAAGGTACGGAAATTCCAGTGCATTCAGCACTAAATCCTGAGGACCTCAACCACTGTTATACCTTGCTATTTTTTTTTTACCCCCTCGTCCAAAATGGTGCCGCACCTTTGTCTATCAGACTTATTCCTGACAGGATTGAGCACCCTCCCTCAGCCTTAACCTGAGGGGGGATTCTGCCGACAACCCCCAAAGAGCATCAGTGCTGCAGGGGTCCTTACTGCACACACCTAGCACTCCCTCAGGAACAGACTCCCTATGAAATGCAACCATCAGTGCAGAGCAGAGGAGGCTGAAATTGGCTGACCTTATCTCCTATGTAAGAGCTGAGCGGCTGGAAGGCTGTGTCAGGGCTTCAGTTCCCTTCCTGACCTGACTTCCAGAGTGTGCCATAAGCTCAGCTAACAGTAAAGATAAGTGATCAAAAACACCTGCACATTATCATGAATTTCTTAATTCATGTGATTGATCCCTTCTTGAGGCACCTCACCTTCTCCACAGGTTAGTAACATGTCAGTTTTCACATGCAGCAGAATTACCTCACCGCAGCCCTTCCTGGACAACTGGCCTCCTGTCTTAAAGTACCCTGCAGGCTCCACTTTTGGGTATATTTCTTGGATCTAGTCTTTCCTTGCATATACATAAAGCTACAGCATTTCCAACTGGTCAAAACACAAAACACTTCCTGCACGTTACAAGAACAAGGTAATGTCACAGTTTTATGGTAATAACATGTTCCAGCTCAACTCCAAACGCTGAATTTGTCATTACCAAAGAAACACCCAACCGTGTTAAACTCTGGGCACCTCAGCAATAGCCTTCCCGAATACCTTGGGTGAATCTTGACGATCTCCTCCCAGAGCTGCTGAGAGGTGATCTGCCGTGGCACCGAGAGGGTCTCGCAGCGCAGCCCCGCCAGCTCTGCGCTCCTGGCGAAATACAGCACCGAGACCTGCTCGGGGAACAAACACCTATCAGGGGAGCGCGGCCTACTGAAAAAAAACCCACGCTACTGCACATTAACTTCGCCGAAAATAACAAACGGCCGAAAGCAAAACAGCACGAGGAAAAGCTTTCCCTGTCTTTTTTTTTTTTTTTTTAATGCCGATAAGCTCTGTCGCGTTCCTCCTACCCCGACTGTCGGAAGGAGAGCAAGGGAAAGGCCGGCGGGGAGGGGTGGGGGGGGGAGTAAGTCAGTGCGGATCCGTGTCCCGCTCCCACCCGTGTCCCGTCCAGGCCTCGCCCCCCCTGGCGCGCCCTTCTGCCCGCCGAGGAGAGGGGCTGAGGGAGCCCCGCCATCCTCCCCGGCACCCGCCTCGCCTCTCCGCAGGGCCCGCTGCCTACGGCCGCCGGCGGGCTACACCCACCTACCTGGCAGCGCATGGAGCCGCCGTCCCCGGGCGGGCAGCCCTCCGCCGCGGGCTCACGGTGGCGCCTGCGCCCGGGCGGGCGGTGCTGGGCCCGGACCGCCCCCTGCGGCCTGGGCCGAGAGCGCGGCGCTGCTCCGCTCCGGCGCTGTTAGGCCTGGCTGGGCCGGGCGGGCCCAGCGGTGTGGCGCAACCTCACTCCGGGGCCGTTCCCCCGCACGGGTGGATAACGGAGGTGGGAGACGGCCCTCGGAGGGCGGTGGGTAGCAGAGTGTGAGGGGCCGCGGCTTTGCCCCCCAAACGCAGCCGGTAATTTCGGGGATGGCACTTTAAAAGTCAGATGGTCACATGGGCTCAGTCCGCAGCGTGAATGAGGATCCCATATGATTGCAAACAGTACGCGTCCACCGCCTTGCACACGTTATACACCCACTGCACATACACATAATAGGTATACATAACGTGTAAAAGCCAAAGATCCGTCAAAATGCTGATACAGGATTTCTGGGTTAGTTCCTGTTTCCGTGCAGAGATTGCCGCGGCGTCTGTCTCCCCGCTGACAACTGCCTGCTGTCAGCCATTGCCTGCGGGGAAGGACAGCAGGGTGGAAGAACGCCGGCTAACCTGGGGCTGGGCGGCGGGGGAGAGGCGGGGGGGCGCAGGGAAGAGCCGGGTGCTGCGGGAAGGTCCGCGGCAGTTGTTCCGCGGGACACAGCTGTGCCCCGGAACCGCGACCTCGTGGGTCGCTGTGCTGTTCGCCCGGTAACACTCGTAACCTCACAACAGTACAGGAGGAGCGTTAGGCGAACCAGGGGGAGCTCCGCAGTCATCAGCGACACGGGAGTTTGTGGTCCGTAAATGCGATTCGGACAGGTGGTCAGGTAGGTGGAAAACATCTGTCCTAGCTGGATGCAACTCTGTTACCAAAAAAAAAAAAAAAACGCCCTCAAATCGAGAACTACTATCCAGTCATTTCAAAAGATGGCTGAGAAAGAAAATAGACCTTTCTGTGTAATAATTCTTGTCTCTGAGGTACAAAGACAATGAAAATTAAAGTGATAACGTTTTGCAAAAAAAAATGTGCACTAGAAATACAGTTATTTCCATGGAGCATGTATTTTGTACCAGTTACCCAGTACACCACGTCTTAAATCGTCTGCTGTGAGGAACAAATACATTTTTTAAAACGGTATTCCTTTGTTTGTGAATGATTAACTACTGTTACAAATTGAACTCTCCTCAAGACAGCATGTGTCAAGTGAATAAAATGATTGCTTTCTTTTTTCTCTGGGCTGTGTAAATTTGGATCTATACATCTTAAATGAAATAGATCACTTTGACAAGGTGTGTATGACCCAGCTTGTAGCTCACAAGTGGCTGGCACGTTTTTCCCACACAGAAGATGTGCTGCAGGTGTCTGCAGTGGGTGAGTGGTGGGCTCAGCTGGAGCAAATTAGCCTCCCAGCCCAGAAAACAGGGAGCTTTGAAAGATTTATCTGTACATTTGAATTTAGAGTTAGGTCCACTATGGAATAAAGGAAGAGAGTTACTGGCAGTGAATTTCTGGATTTTCTTTATTTGAGATTCAACTAATGATTTACCTAAGCCAATTCTTGAGTATTTTTGAAAGGATGGGTCAATCTTCAGCCCTGTGTTGCATGACTTATTTCAAAGCGTAAGTTCTGCCTAGAAAGCAGGAATAGAGGAAAGAAGGAATAGAGTAGGATTTGTGACTCTGATAACATATTAGCTATGTTATAGAATGGATAAAAAGAGGTTAAAAATTCTTAAACAAAAGCAGGAATTAAGCTGCAGTGTAACATGAATGTCTAAAACAAAACTCTCCCTAAATACCTCTTCATTCTGGAGGTCTTTTCTTCCAGAAACACCAGTCTCAGCAACAGGTGTGACTACTACACTGCTTGATTTGCAAGAATGAGTTTTATTCAGATGGCTTGTTTGTTTGTTTGGCTTGTTTTATGGCACTTCTGGGGAGTACAGATACCTACATAAGGTGAAATGAGAGATGTTTCAGTAGCTCTGGAGGACACACGTTAGCTCTGTAGAGACTGGAGTTTCAAAACCATCTCTTTCCTATGAGTTCTATAGGCTAGCTCCACATGATTTTCCCTTAAAATATTTTCTGGTTTCAGTCCTTCTTTTGGGAACCATTTTCCTTTTGCAGCTTTTGGTTTAGAGTGTAATTGTGAGTAGCTGCAATGTATAACATCTAGTTCTAGGTGTTATTTATTGAGTCTAATATTTTGAATTAAAACTTGTCCTAAGCCATGGGGCCTTTCCTTGACCTAACAGGTGTATATGCATCCTCCCACACCAATACGTCTATTAGCCTCTCAGAATGTATTTCTTTCGGATGTCTTTAATTTTAAAAGCTGTGATGAAGCCCTCCAAAGCAGACATTTTCTACTCTGCTTTCCAACCTTTCTTTGTTTTAATAATGTTTTAATACTGAAAAAGTGTACATCTTACTGTATGGAATTCCCTTACACCACCCAAATAGACTTAAGAGAAATTCAATTCTAATAAAACTAAAGAGAGGCAAATGGTGAGGAGCTGTTGTTCCTATTAATTTATTTCTTGCAAACTTTGGGCTTGAAGATCTAGCTGGAGTATACCCAAACACTAAGCTTACAGTCTAAGGCACTGATTCTGCAGTGTGCTGTTGAATGGAGAGAACCACAGCGAAGTCAACGAAAATTAAGTAGGTACATACTAAGCTATTTTTGGAATAATATATTAAAAGAATGGGTATAAAACATGACTGGATGCACTGGAAAAAGCAAAGAGGAATGAAGTAGAGTCGTATTGTCAATCTTTGTTTCTTTTTACCAACAATTTACTTAATGTCACAGCAGCAAAAATTACTCTCTGGTATTGCACAAGATTGTGATTGACTAACCTGCAGTAGATTTTCTGTTTCCTTTTGTTTTCAGCTTAGACCTTTTCTCAGGACTATCTGGCATAAATCATGAGTTACTGCTCTAAAGTTCAGATTTATACTTAGGAAATCTTCAGAGAACTTCTTTTACTCCAGTTTTACTGTTGTGAAGAATTTAAGTTATATTGGTGCTAGACCTGAGTGCATCTTTGTTATGCAAGCAGAATATTGATGCATAGCACTGTATTTAGAAGAACAGACACAATTCCTTTACTTCAAACTTCCTGAAATAACCAGGAAAAATAAAAAATATCATAATCTGGAATAACCCTTCATTACCTGTTACATCCTTCATTTGTTCTTAGACAACCAGCCACACCTGAAGTCAGTTTAGCATTAACCTCCTGCTATTGAGTTCACCCCAAAGCTGTTTGGAATAATCTACAAAGATTCAAAAGTGGGGCAGGTATAAGGTATGTCACCATGAATTCCAGTCATTCCACTGAATTCAGGTCTGAATTTGGCCTCATGCATGTCAACGCTGGTAATAATCTGGAAAACATCTCCTTCCTATTTTGGGAGAAAGGAGAGCTGTTCCTTGAATTTCCATGGTGGAACAATAGAGAGAAAAAAGCAAAAATGTGGATCTGTCTGAGGCACTATGACCTCTAGGATTCCTGTGTGTGAGGTATATGTGGCCATTTGACCAATGTCTTTAGCATTCCCCTTGGCATTCTTTGAAATTGTCTCTTACAAAACAGATGGTGCAGTAGTTACTTTTTGAAGGGCTAGAAGAGCATGACCACATCTGGAATTAATCTTTAGCTCCCTAAACCAATAGATTACCCAGTTTTAAGAGGGACTTCCAATATAAATGCATTGCACAAGTACAGAGGAAGAATGCACAGCTTTAAGGCAGAGTATAAGCAGTCTGGAACTATAATTAATAGGCACACAACTCCTTCTGTTCAACTGTCTCATTTATGGGCAAGTCTTTTCTACAAGAAATTCTTTTTATTTTCATTGTGCAATAGCAGTAAGTGAAATATGTAACTTTTTAAATGAGATTTTTAACAATCCATAAATTTTCAGGTTTTGTATAAAATATTTTCCTTTTCTGTTGACAGCTACAGTATTCCTAAAGAGATGACCTCTTTCATTTTCACCCTGTCCTTTGCCTCAAAGGATAGCTAAATGTTGTATTAAACCAGCATGCACACCACCATCATTCAGATAGAATCACAGAATCATTCAGGTTGGAAAAGACCTTTGGGATCATCGAGTCCAACCATCAGCCCTACTCTACAAAGTTCTCCCCTACACCATATCCCCCAGCATCTCATCTAAACACCCCTTAAACACATCCAGGGATGATGACTCCACCACCTCCCTGGGCAGCCTATTCCACTGTCTGACCACTCTTTCTGTGAAAATTTTTTTCCTAATGTCAGGTCTAAACCTCCCCTGTTGGAGTTTAAAGCCGTTCCCCCTTGTTCTGTCACTAATCACCTGTGAGAAGAGACCAGCACCAACCTCTCTACAATGTCCTTTCAGGTAGGTGTAGAGAGTGATGAGGTCTCCCCTCAGCCTTCTCCTCACACTAAACAGTCCCAGCTCCTTCAATCGCTGCTCACAGGATCTGTTCTCCAGGCCCTTCACCAGCTTTGTTGCCCTCCTCTGCACTCGCTCCAGCACCTCGATACCTCTCTCGTATTGAGGTGCCCAAAACTGGACACAATACTCCAGGTGTGGCCTCACCAGTGCAGAGTACAGGGGGACTATCACCTCCCTACTTCTGCTGGTCACACTATTTCTAATACAAGCCAGGATGCTGTTGGCTTTCTTGGCCACCTGGGCACACTGCTGGCTCATGTTCAGCTGCTTGTCAGTTAGAACCCCCAGATCCTTCTCTTCCACACAGCTCTCCAGCCACACCTCCCCAAGCCTGTAGCAATGCATGAGCTTATTGTGGCCCATTTGCAGGACCTGGCACTTGGCCTTGTTGAAGCTCATCCAGTTAATGTTGGCCCACTGATCCAATCTATCCAAGTCTCTCTGTAGAGCCTCCCTATCTTCATGCAGATCGACACTCCTGCTTAACTTGGTGTCATCTGCGAATTTACTGATGATACATTCTATGTCTTTATCAAGATTATCAATAAAGATGTTGAACAGAAACAGTCCCAACACCATGGAGTTTTGGGTGATCGTTAAGCAGTACAACACACTGAGGAGTGATTGGAAAGGGCATTAGGGCATTCAGTGCTGATGCTAAGGTAAAAACTGTTTCTGCAGCCTTTGACGCCAAGGAAAAGCACGAGTTTTAACCCACAGAACTTCATAGTTTAAAGTGCCTGATACTGAACTACCTGGCTAATATTTAGTCTGGATAATCTAAATATTTTAAATATCAAATGTGTTATCTATCATTATGGAGAAAAAATTGTAACATCAATAATGCATTATTTCCTGCAAAGGCCCAAGATTTGTGTAACAATGTAGTTGTACGGGCAAAGAATTTTGAACGCTTTCAAATCTACAAGTCATGTCTCTGATATTATGTTTTAAAAGATAAAATTTCTCTCTTGTCTGTAGTATTTCACTTGGCTTGTATGCTATTCCATCCTTTTGTAAAGCACCTAGCACAGGAAGACAGAAAACGCTTGCAGGTAGATAATGCGGTGTTAGTTTATATTCCCAGATTAAATTGTTGGCCCTCTAATTCTCATAATGTGTAAGAATTTGAAACATTGCACAAGGTAAAAAACATTTCACAACATGGATTTTCTGAAGCCAATGGAATTCCAGAGCAGTTACTCTGATCTGTGGGTGGCTGATGAAAATAAAACCAACCTCTTTACCCACCAATTCAGAATTTGGGTTTTGATCAGATTACAAATTGCAGCTACCCTGCCTATCAATTCTTTATAATCATTGCTGCTTTCCTCAGCTTGAAAGTGGAAGTTTTGCTGAAGTTTTTGCAGTATTTTAAATCAGTACCTACCTCTGGGAGCACACACAGCACAATTGTGATAAGATATTCTGCAAATGGCAGACTAGCTTAGGTTTAGAATCTGTTTGCATCACATGGTTAATTCTTTCAATATCTGTTAAAGCATTCTTGTTGGTTTACCTTCAATCTTTTCCTTGCTTTTAAGATGTAAAGATTATATAGCCGATTCTGTAGAATGCTAGGCTTGTATTGAAGCATCCTGATTAATTCTACACTTAGAGTTTAGCATTTTTGAGTAACAGTAAAAAATGCATACACTTTTATAAGCACTCCACAGAGATAGTGGCACAAGACACACTAGGAGTAGATCTGCACTGACCCTAGTTGGGGGCTGGCTGCAGCCTGCATCATGCCATGTTCCCATACCTACTTCCTTGTCATCTACTGAGGACCCTAGCTGACAGTCTGCAGATGTTCATCATCATCCAATCAATATATAAAACTGAATCAGTATTCTTATTGAAAGTGTTGTATGCTTTTCACTTACCTGTTTCACATATTTCCAGGAAAACATGGGTAGATCTTGACTGATAATGTCTTCCACTGAGGTTGATCAAACTGGAATTATTTCCAGCCTATATGTCCTGTGCATACTTAACTCTTCTCTATGTTGGCTGATAAGTGGAATGCTTTCTTTGCAAATAAGAAAGGCATTTTTTCAAGAAAGATTACATTCTGTTGAAAATTTTCCAAACCCTGACAAAAAGTTGTGCAATTAGTTCTGAAAGCCAGTCACTTGATAACGTTTACTTTTTAATACAAACCAATAGTTTTTGTGAGGGAGATAAATTGTGGCTGTGCAGTCAAGAATGAATTCAGTTTTGTACTTCAAATTTACATTAAGAGCCATGCTATATCCTGGCATCCAACTAGAAAATTCTGCTTACAGCTAAGTAGTATGCAATTGCTCACACTGCAAGTGAATAATGAAAGTCTGTCTTAAACAAACTGTCCAAATTCTGTGTGCAAAACTGAGATGCTGAAGTTTCTGTGGCTTTGTTTTGACTAAAAGTTTCTTTTACTGTTATATATAACAGCACACATATCCACATGAGGGCACCAGCTGACATCTTATTTTCAGACCAATGTGTAATCTGTTTCTGAAATGAACATGTCAATCAATGGTCACTCCATCTTTATACTTACAGAGCTAGAGTAAAGATTAAACTGTTACATGTTGCAGTTCCCAAATTTTGTTTTATGCTTTTTTGATTTCTAGGGCAGCAATATTTTTACTTTCCCTAAACTAAATGTTCCACGGAAATCTTGAAATAGACTTTAATCACATAGAGATGTGGGGATGTTAAGTTTTTAGAAGAATTTTTTTTTTTTTTTTAACGTGGCTGCATAATGAAATGTAAGTGAACTCTCATTAAAGTTGATAACGTTTACTATTTCTTAGCTTTGAAAGGAGAACAAAATTTCCAAGGTTTTAGCCTCATTTTTATTAAATCCACAAGAATATACAGTCAAGAGCCATTCCCTTTGTAGAAGTTATAGAATCTTTTAAAAAAAGCAGAGAGTAGTTAATGCTCTACTCTGGGTTAGGCTGAGGATTCAGAACCAAGATTGTCTACTTCATTTCCCTGCTGAACTGCAGGAATGTTGACCAACGTAAATACAGTACAGGAACAGTTGCATTTCCTCTCTCAACTCCCAAAGCATCAGACAGTCAAAACTGTAAAGACTTGAGTCTTTCTTCAGGGGTCAGCAGACTGCATGCTATAAGAAGGATGTAACAATACATTAACTAAATAGGGAAGGTTACCCAAGCAGACTACAGGGTTATTTGACAAAGGTGACTGCACACAACATGAAGTGATGTAAAGGGTATTGTTCATTGAAATCAACTGGACAGCATTTTGAAGGAAAGAGAAACTTGTCAGGAATTTATGAAACGCTTCAGAGGGTATTCACAAAAGCTGTTTTGGCCTAGTGAGGCTAATCTCCCTAGAGTCTAAGCAGTGGAAACCCATAGGTTTTTCCAAAGAGTGATTCAGAAGAACCAAAATAACTTATTTTCTTGCTTGCCCCTGGCCAAAGCCTGTTTCTCCATTGACCGTTGGGGTGGTCTGGGGAAATTGGCCTCTCAGGACTAATCTTGGTCTTAGTGAATTAGTGAATACTCTCTCCTGGTGACAGAGAAACAAAATACCATTATTTAAAGATTAAAGACATCATGGTATAGTATGGTCCTCTGGAGTGGGAAAAGCCTAGGAAAGTTTTTTCTCAGCAGAAAGCCACAGAGTTGGAAGAGTCAGAAAAGGTGTTGAGCTGAGGACTATCCTCAGACCTTATTGCAATGCAGATACATAGACAGAAGCATGTTTCATAGCATGAGAACAAACTTGAATGTTGAAGCAGGTATTAAAAATTTGTGAAGATGTGAATCTGCTGGAGATCCTGATGGAAAATAGTGACTTTAAAGAATCTTTAGGTTATTTTTTCTGAGAAAAAATGGTAGTCTAGAAGGACAGTATCTTGCCTTTAGCACAGTAGTTTGGTCTTGGAAAAATTTACAAAAGTACTCTAGGTCCAAAATCCTCAAGTGCCTATTTTTGGAAATGACAAAAAAGCTAGTATCTGTTAGATGCCTCCCTCCATCACCTATGCAGTGAAAAAAGAGAAGTTCTCCATGCAAGTGTTTCATGTCCACTAAATATAAATCAGATGCATACCAGAAAATGCTGAGGTATTTATGTATATGGACCTCTATTTTGGGATTTTGGTTTGGCCCCAGAGCTACTTAAGTGATTATTTCCTTTCTTCAGATGCTACCAAGAGAAATTAAACAGGTGATAAATGGATGCTTGTTTGTAACAGGCTCCAGCAAATATCTCTGGTATCTCTATGTCAGGCCTATCTATGGGGCTCTATGATAGCTCTATGTCAAGGGAAGGGAGGAGGGGAATGAGAGTTGTTTGGTCGTCTTCTTGCATTATTTTTTTTCCAAAGCACTTTTAAGGAGAAGTAATAAGCAGAGCCAGTAAGCGTTGTAAGTGTTGCAATAAAATAGGTTCTGGTTGATCCATGAAGTACTTGTTCAGCTATCTAGAAGGCCAGATTAGGTGAATATATATTCATCAACTGAAAAGCCTGATTGATGCCTTGGAGACACTGGAAGATTTCTGAAGATTCTGGATAACTGATTTTAACATAGGTCAGACCTCAGTTTAGCTCAGTGTGTCTGATAATGTAGGAGAAAATAAAATTTCCATGTCCTGAGAGAATATGACAAAGCTAATGATGCATAACAGGGAACCTGAAACAGAATCACAGAATCACAGAATCGTCTGGAAAAGACCTTGAAGATCATCTAGTCCAACCATTAACCTAACATTGACAGTTCCCAACTACACCATATCCCTAAGCGCTATGTCAACCCAACTCTTAAACACCTCCAGGGATGGGGACTCCACCACCTCCCTGGGCAGCCCATTCCAACGCCTAACAACCCGTTCTGTAAAAAAATGCTTCCTAATATCTAGTCGAAACCTTCCCTGGTGCAATCTGAGGCCATTAGCTCTTGTCCTAACACTTGTTCCTTGGTTAAAGAGACTCATCCCCAGCTGTCTGCAACCTCCTTTCAGGTAGTTGTAGAGGGCGATGAGGTCTCCCCTCAGCCTCCTCTTCTCCAGACTAAACAACCCAGTTCCCTCAGCCACTCCTCGTATGACATGTGCTCCAGACCCTTCACCAGCTTCGTTGCCCTTCTTTGGACACGCTCAAGTAATTCAATATCCTTTTTGTAGTGAGGGGCCCAAAACTGAACACAGGAATCGAGGTGCGGCCTAACCAGTGCCAAGTACAGGGGTAAGATCACTTCCCTGAACTTCAGCATGCACACTGAGACAACCTAAATAATGTAGAAAATGTAGCTTTGTTGCTGAGTAAAACCCTGAGAGGGTCAGTACCCTAAGCACTATAGGAGTGTTCATACCTGAGGGGAACCGTGAAGCTGATAACACTCTTGAGTGCAAGGATCCATTTGGTGTGTATGAGTCACGGCTGCTTGAGTCTAAGTGGTACTGACAACTCAGGGGAGATTTCAAAGGCATCACAGGAACTACAAGAACTAGATAAGGAGGAAAAATAAAGGACTATAAACTGAAGCTGTAGCACAGAGCTGTGGCAACACTGGCTAAAGTAGCAGTGATTTCTGTGGGAGACTTCTGAGCTGAGGTGTGTCAGAAAGGATGGGAGTCATTTGACCTAATTTTATCTGTCCAAGGTTTATTTAATGAGCCTTAATTTGTTGCCTAGGCTTCTCCTATAGTTAATGAAGAGGTAGAGACATCTTCAGAAAGTGGTACAGGTCTTTTGAACCAACTTAACTTTGATATTTATCCTGGGTAAGGTATCTGCTATCTAGAGGCAACTGGGGACCTTCACTGACAGTAGAAAGATCATCTAGGACTAGATTAGACACCTAACTTTTAGACAGCTAAATTTAAGTTAAATAGTCCCAACATTTTGTAGGTGTTATTGTGCATTTGCAGCTCATGTCCGAATAATGATCACTTCTACATAGCTTATGACTCTAAATAAAAAGTTTTAATAGTTGAACTTCTCATATTTAGTACATGGAGACCCAGGTAATGAAAATTACACCAAAATAGTGACGCCAGTGTGGCACAGGAGAAAACCGTGATGTAGCAGAGCAATCCAGATCCACGGTCATGCATGTGCAAGCAAAGAATTCAGGCTTCAAACACACAAGAGTCCCTGTACTGGGAAGTGGCAACTCTGGAAAAAATTTAGAAGTAACTACAGAGGTCATGTGTGGTGTTTTCCTCACCAATTCGCTTTTGCTAATAGGAATTCAGTGACAGCACAGATCTTCATATGTAATTAAGAGTTTCTCTTCCTTAGCACTTCAGTTCACAAATAAATTGGTTCAAATGGACTGTTTCACAAACTGAATCCAAATGTGTTAACAACATGAAAGTGATGTGATACAAGCCTTAAAGTCTCTTAAATACTCCTGCTTTTCCAGTGCTATATTAATGCTATTCGGTAATTAAAATTAACAGAAAAAAAACCAACAATCTGTTTATTAAAAGAATAATCCTTCCATGAGCAGAAGCGCTAACAGGTTTTCCATGGATTAACTCAGATGACTTACCATGGAGATCAAGTAGTGGTATGATTAGGGAAAACTTCAGTTATGGCAATTTTTTTCCAACTGCCAGGTAAAGACAAACATTTACTAATATAAATTATATTTGAGTACAATTATGGTGTTACTTTTTTTTTCTTCTTTTTTAGTTCAGGGTACATCCCAGTTGTTTTTCCCCAACAGCCTCAAGGCAGTCCTCTCACCTCCCCTTCCTTAGTCAGGACTTCTCCTGGCCTCCTCAAATTTTTAGGTTTAATAAATATTTATACAACTTTATTTAGAAAATATATATACCCACAGCCAGAGAACTGCAATCTCTTTTTCCAGGCAGCAGCAGGACTTGGACATACTTGCTCCTGGCTGGTGTTTGCTTTGAAGAATAGACAGCAGCAGCCCTTTTTTCCCCACCTTTGCAATGAGTACAAATACACTGCAGAACGCTTCAAGAGTGTAGTAAAAGTGCTGCCCATAGCAGCTTGTGAGAAGCACACCCTGTACTGATGTAGAGCAACTTTCTAGGGCTCTGGAAATTGCAAATCTGAGTCTTTTTTAGCTGTCCATCAATCAAATTCTGCAGGACTGGTACAAATGGAAAGTGCATATTGATTAAAATAAAGGAATGTCTCTTTGCCTTTCCATTTTAGATGCAGGGGTGAAACCACTACTGAAATTCAGGTTATCCTGGCTGGCCAGAATTTATAGCTAATCCTAAGAATAGTCTTTTCACTTCCTCTTAAGCCTATATATCTAAACAGTGAGAAGTAAAAATAGCTGGAAAGTTTGAAGCATACTGTGTCTGCTTAATACATGCAGCATGGTTATCTGCAGGCTTGAGTTTCACACAGCTTTATGTGCTTTCTGCAATGAGGACATTTAAAGTCTCTTTTGAAGAATTTGCACTTACAAGTCTTGTTAAAATTCATAATACCCTTAAAAGTATTGCAGATAACTGGTTAGTGATTAGCTCTATTTTGATGATGAGCAGATACACTTAAATTTGACGCTAATGATTACTGGTCTTGTATTAAAAGGCTAACAAAAGCATTTGCTGCCGTTGTATATACACATGTAGCATTTCTAATTCACTTCTAATACACTTTCAGCTAGAGTAGCCAGCCCTGCCATCAAATGTGGTAACTGATGAAAGTCATCTAGCCCCAGCCAAAAAAAACTTTGCAAAGAAAGTGTATCGGTCCACCATGCAGCTGCATGGATATTGATGCCAGCTCAGGAGAGAAGGTATGGGTGGGAACAAGCAGTGGGAAAGTGGGATCATTTATTTCAGCAGCAGTGTGGGGCTTATGCCAAAATAAACTGCTCACGGGTCTACTAACTAAGAGTTGCCAATATAACAATTATATGTAACTAGAAACTCACACTGATAAAGTCTTTTGTTAGTCATTCACGGATTTAAGAACAGAAAAGTGAACCCAGATTTCAGAAGAACTTCAGCTGTCCATACTAGAATGTAATTGTTCAATATTAAATTCAAAAAGAAACAGTATAAAAATTTGTGCATAAAGATGAGCATGCTGTTGTCAAAGAAATGAAGGTGCAAGTTAATGAAGTTGAGTGCATTTCATCTGCTGTTCATGCACATCATCAGCTGACCTATACAGCTGGGGTCAGAGTGCTGGTAGCCCCAGACACAGGTCATGATTGGGGGCAGACCTAGGAGTGGTTACTTGACAATAAGCCTAGACCCTGTGATTGGTTTATCAAATAATCACGAGTGATTAGTTGAACTAAAGAAGTGGTGTTTGAAGTTATGGGGAGAAATCTCTAGAATATCAAGTAACCTCCTACAATTAAGTGAGTGCCTATGGATTACTCAACTAATCTGGAATAAAGCTTTCCCTGTAAAAGTAAACTCTCCAAAGTAGAAATTGATATGGAATTTCCTTTGGGCTCAGTACTCAGATCTCAGACCTGGGAAATTAATGTGATCTATAACAAACCTAATAGGGGCTCAAATGCTATGCAGCCTCTTCCAGTGACCCCAAGGTAATAATTCTTTTCTTCAGTGCTTCTGTTGCTACTTTTCCTTTGGTAAAAGCATCTTGGGAATTCTTCTCAGGACTGAGGGAAAATGCCTCTTCTTATACCTCTCCTCCTGAACTCCCATCTCAGTTTTACAGAGCTCTGGCATCAGTCCAACTTAAAACTGGTCATGTCCAGTTCTAACCTCTTTATTACTAAGAATTAATGATGCACACACTCATCCACACATAAATTAATACGGTTAGCAGGAGCCTGTAGTTTACAAGCCTATAGTAGATCTGAGCTTTTGCTTTGGATCTTTCTCTTGGGTTTGAACAGAGCGACAATGGAGCTGTCTGTGATTTCTTTTTCAAAAATTTGTTGCTTAGTGTAGTGATGCTTTTTGTCTGCAGCAAGATGGGTAGGAGTTGTTAGTTAAAAGAGTTAGTTTTACAATCCAGCATGTGTATGACAAGGGATGTGTACGTGAGGAACTGTGGTTTGGGAATCACTTCTACTGTCTTGTCCATTATTTACTCTTTTGGTATGTGATAATCCTGGTTTGTAGACTCCCTTGGGATCTCAGAGATTGCGAAACTAAAGGTAACATGGCCAGAATTGACTTCAAGTAATTACTGACCAGTCTCAATGTCATTTAGACCTCATGTGTACCTATTTTAGCTTTTCACAATTCTCTTTGACCCAGCAGAGATAAAGAAAATCTAATGCTTGATGCAAATTACAGCACCACTTTAGCTATACATGCAAGCTGTGAAGACTTTCCACCTTGGCATTGCCTTCGTATGTTGCTGAACAGAGGTTTGTCTTTTTGCCTCTTCCAACTGTACATCCTTCTTCTCTTTGGTCTCTTCAGCAGGCCAGGGCAAATCATAGCACATTGCTTTTGGCAGCTCTGAAAGAAAATTCATGTTGTCACATTCAAAGACCAATATTTGAAAGGACTGTGTACAGATATGCCACATATTACCAGCACATGAATGAGATAGAACAGCACATTCAGGAAGCAGATCTGGGATGGAAAAGCAGAATATCTTGCTTTCAAAGACCTTGCATTAACACTGTTTCTACATATTCATCTTGGCACTTCTTCAGTTCTGTCTTGACCACTGTCAGAGATGTGTTATTGTTGAAGTCAGACTACTGGAGCTTCAGAGATATTGCTACAGTTTAGTAAATGCAGAGGAAGGTGTCTCACGTTTAACTATTAGAGTGTAAAGGGGGGAAAGTATGTAAATTATCAAGAACAGATTGTATATTATTCCGTAGGAATTGAAGTACTCCAAATAGAATAACAATCTTTTAAACTAAATATTTCCCAGCATATGAGAGTTTTCACAGTACTGCTACCAAAAGGAAACTTTAAATATATTTAAAATACATAAAAAGATGCTAGTAAATATACTTTTTAAAACCGGTTTATATAATTTCATTGCCATGCAGACTAAAGCGGACTAGATCACCATAATCTTAAAGTTTAAAAGCATGTCAAACTGGAAAGAGGGCATGACAGCACAGGAGTCCCAAGCAACAGAGCTAGTTAGCATTCATGGAGGGCTCTGATACTGAGAGGTGTTCTGAGGAAGAACAAATCACTCAGATGCCTTTGGCCACACTATTAAGTAAAGCATATATAGTTCTGCAGAAGAAACATAACACCACTCTGTCTGCAGGTGAGAAATCTGGATGGATATTCACTGTTGTGTGCTTGTCACAGACATCTGCTGCAAAACTCTCCCAGAACTTGCACACCTTGGTCATTGATGTGTTGGGAGTTCACTAGCCTTCCCCGAAGAGGAGGATGACCACCCAACTATTACAAGTTCAGTGCCTTTGCTTGGTAAAATTTGCAACTGCTAATTCTCATACCACTTGCCTTTAACTGTTGGCATGAACAACAGTATTGGCCTGACATCAGTGTTGCATTTAGTCATGGGGAAAGAACAGGGTAGTTGCTGTAAACAATCTCAGGAAAAAGGGATCAATGGCAGAATTTATTTAAACTGACACTGACAATGAAGTGGTCTCATCACAGGGCTCTGCAGCCAGGGCCATTAAAATAATTATTTATTTTCCTTGCTTTTTTTGAGACTCTGAAACTTTGTCAGCCTTGAAACAGAATGAACTGCCAGGAGTGTAGTTGTAGATGTCAATGATGTCTCTTTTGAGATATGTTGTTCTAATTCCAATACACAATGCTTAGTGTAAAACACAAAACTGTAGGTTACTCTGCAACAGATTTATGCAAAGAAAAGAAAAATCTTAGTAACTCTGTTATCTGTCCCTTTTATTTTAATTTTGCTCTGGCATTTCTGGAGTTTCCAGCTATGCCAGTTTCTGAAGAGGCTGCTCTTCCAAGAGCAACTTCCTCAAGGGGTAAAAGGAAGAAGAATAATTCTGTAACATGCATTTTTAAAGTTTCCAGAAAAAGAATACTACTTTTTTTCACCTCTTCCAAGAAAGGCTTAGGCAAGACTTGATTTTTTTTGTTGTTGTTTTTTTTTTTTTTTTTTAAATTTATTTAGGGACAAGCACTGGACCTCTGAATCAGTTCAGGATAATTGGACACCTGCTACTACTCTGGGAATTACCCCTTGAAGATGATAAGGGAAGTATTTTCAGAATGGGATTGGGCAAGCACTGGAACAGGTTGCCCAGAAGGGATGTGGAGTCTCCGTTCAAAACTCAGCTGAGCAAGGCACTGAGCAGTATGACCTGACATTGCAAGTAGTTCTGCTCTGAGCAAGTGCTCAGACTGGGTGATGTCCCAAGCTCCCTTCCAGTGTCAGTTCTTCTATGACACTATTTTTTTGAGGACTTCCACAGAAAGTGCTAATTTCTTCAACTCTTGCACTTCACTTCTCAATGGATCCCTGTGCTCAGGACCACACATTTATTGCCTATTCAAACTTGTCAGCTTGTAAGTGGGCCCTTATTAACCAGTAAAATAAAATAACTGATTGTGGAGGAGAAAATGAGAGAGCCAGAGGATTTTACAAATTAAATAGGTACTTAAAAAGTGGGACACTTTTCTTAGGAACTTAGGTAAGAACTGAATAATCTTGGACACTAATAATAGAAGGTGAATTTCTTTTCACAAAAACTACCTTTGTGGCAGCTCAACACCATTTTCTTGAATGGGGTTAACACTGATCTATATATTCTTCAGATCAGAACCAGGTCATTGTTTCTTAATAGCCTGGATGCCAAAATACTTCTGTGTGCTCACTGTTCTGACTGCAGTTTCACATGGTCAGCAGTATTAATGTTTGCAATCAGCCCTGAGACACTAAAAAACCATCAAGTTCATGTTTTTCTTCAGCTAAGGCACGGTCTAGATTTTTGCTTTCTGTCCAGATATTGAGTTTGGACCACAAAATGCTGATCCACAGCTGGGAGTAGCCCAACATTCAGGATCCTTCCTACCTGGATTTTTTCTCAACCCATTAGGTTGCAAACTGTTCAGTTGCAGGAAATGTCATTATTTGTGTATCTTTCTCAGTGAGAAGGAGACTTGACTCTACTATTTAACCCATTTTTGTGGGTTTCTTTCAGGCTTCTCAACATTTATTTCTTGCTGTCTGAGTCTCTGGGGATGTAAGAAACAAAGACCAGCACGGTTTTTTTGCCTGTAGAGCTGAGCAGCACTGTGGCTTCTCTGGTTGCCATATGTCTCAACACGCAAATGCATGGTGCCAGCTCATGCAACAACATGCTCTATGCTACTGGCTGAGTAGAAGTGTCACACAGGATTCAGCTGCATCACTTTCTTGCCTGCAGGTCTACACTTTTTCTTCTCATTCTTCCTCAGTTTTGTGCATGTAAAGTTAAGGTTTGTGGGTCATGAGCTGAATGCAGAGGTCTGATTCACCCAGTTTAACTGAGGGACTTAAATTAGGAACGTATTTGCCCTAGGTTACCTTAATAGTCTCTTAAGAAAGAGAGACATTTCCAGGGAGGGGGGAGATCAGAGTTGAGCTGAATAATGCTCTGGAAAGATTTTCCCTTCTCTTTCAAGAGGGAGATAACAATATGTTCCTCATTAAGGTAGCTGGTCATCTACCTGGAGTTAGGTGAGATGAAACCAGCCAGAGTACAAGTGCTAACAAGGCCAGCCCTAATCCCAGGCTGTCCAAGCAACAATCTTACTTTCCTAGCAGCCCCTCAGACCTGGCCTGTTTAGAATTTCTTCTGTCCTTCAGTTATCATATGCCAGTGGCACTGTCCTTACTAACAATGTGGGGATTCCTACCCCACAATAATTCATTTCTCTTTTATAGAGGGGTTGGCAACAGCAAGCTACCTGACATGTCCCAAGGTCCAAGCCTGCCTGCAAGCAGGTGCCACAGACCAGAGAGAGTAGGAGCAGAGGCATGGAGCAGGTTTGGGAAGCAGAACTGCAGCAGGTAGAGGGGAGAGAAAATGAGGTGCTGAGCTGAGGAGGTGTAGGACGAAAAGATGAAGAGAGGAAGATAAGGGGATGATAGAAAGTGTTGGGTTAGGAGAATATGCATCTGGGCTTTTGGGAGAACCCCTAAATCCTGGCAGGGGCCAGAGCTGTGTGAGGTCTGCCTCAGTGCAAACAACTGCTCTGTACATCACCCTGCACTCCAGCCCTTCCACCCTGTTACAGAATGGAGTCCAGCAGTAGCTCAAAAATTATCCATGAGATTCAGACCCCAATTTGAATTTGATCCCGCCACCCCCAAACACTGAGTGATAAACTATTTTAGAAGTACAGAAAAGGTAAAATATGAAGAAGCTAAAAAGAAGGAAGAAATGCAAAGCTGACAAAAGAAGAAAGGGGAATTACAGCTGGTGTGCCCCAGATTCTGTAGGATTTTCTTTTTTGTCCCTTGGTTAAGTATTTCCAGCTCATGTATCTACCTGTCATTTTGTCAATATTTATTAATTGTCCACTAGTCAATATCAGGTGCATCTTGCTAGCTTCCCACACTTCTGGGGTCAAAGAGAGCTTTCTCTAGCTCCTGTCAGCTTCATCAGGTGTTGCCCACATTTTTTCTAGGAAAAGACTTCAGTCTGCCACAAAGCAAGTCCTGCAGTGGTCTGGGACTCTCTCTGTCCCAGTGATGCTCATGTGCATGAATAAGTGCAGTGGATTTGGTGGACTCCTTTCAGCTGCTGAGCCCTCATTTGGGGCCATCTTACAGACAGACAGCATCTTTTAGTATTTTAAATGTCAGTGTTTTCTAGAAGACATTTTGCTTTATCCGTAAAATGCCATGAAATTAATAACCTGGCTTTATGTGCCAGACTGGCTAATAGAAGAGTTGGTGGGGTCTAGCAATAGTGCTTAGGTTCCTAGTTTGTCTCTGACCATCTATTTTTGTCTATGATTATTTCACTATTAAACTTGTTATGATACCAGGTTAATTTTATAAATATGCAACTAAAGGTGGGCTTAGTCCAGCCTGAACATTTGTGCGTATGTTTGTGTGTTTATCTTTGTCTCTGTGTGTGAGGATCATTTCCAAGGAATCCAAACCTGGATCCAAATCCAAAGTCCTCAGATGGTCCTTGTCACTGTAGAAGGCTAAACCAAAACAGCTGAGCACAACTTTGAAGTAATTTAGATTCTAAATCCTGGTCCAAATGATTTGAATTCCTCTCCTTCTCCCAAACCTTTAATCTAGATTAGAGATAAGATCTTGGGAGCACAGGAAAAAGAAAAGAGAATATCAACAGTTGATATTAATTGCCCTCTATCAATCCCTGAAGAGTTATCAAAATATTTAGACAATCTGATGTAAGAACATTAATAAACTAAATATGAGAAAGAAAAAAAAGCCAGTAATTACAGCAGAGTTTAAACATCACATCTGATATGTAACAAAGATCTCTAAATATAACAGATAAAAAAGATAAAACAGAAAGCATAGTAAAGAAAAAAAATCAAAGCATTGTTCTCAATGCCATAGAGGTCACATGAATTAAATAACTCTAATGTCTTTCCAGAAAGAAAACATCATTAAAAGTCTGGAAGAACTGAGTTCTGAATTAATTCTTCATCGACATTCAAAGCACTTCCCCCTCCCTTCCATCCCAGCATTTTTTCCTAAGGCTTCTTGCTTGACCCATAAAAGCCATGTAATTGTCATAAGCAAAAAACAAACTTCTGACCATTAACGAAGATTAAAGATTTGTAAGAAGTAGCGTGGTTCTATAAATATGAATATATGGAATTTATTGGTTTTATTATTACCATTACACACTGTGTTTCCTAGTGAGTTATAGTTATTAACTGTCAGCTACTAGCAGATTTATCCGATTTAAAGTTAAAAAAATTGTTAATTCTTTATGGCAGTTCTGCCATAAGTAGTAGAACCCAAATTTTTACCAAAAAGATCCCTGTGAGTGCAGTTTGCAAACCTTGTGGTGGGTTAGCTTAACCCAACTTTTTGGAAAATAAAAGGTGTCATACATGATTCTTCTTTAACTGGTCTTGAATAGACAGATGTATTAAAGCCACCTTTATTCCCTCCATACAAGGCATTGGGGCAGATGGCTGTTCAGCATCCTCTGCCCAGCACACCCTTCTCTCTCCTGCTGAAACCTTCTCACCTTCTTCCTTATTGCTTTACATCTTCTGATCTTCTCTCTCATCAGTCATTTCTTACAAAGTGAAGCAGTGGAGTTTAATATACTTCACTCTAGGGTAGCAACTATATTTTTTCTGGTTTTGCTTGCATTTACTTGTAAGAAATTACATTTCAATGCAGCCCTACAATATTTCCATTAAGATGAAACACTGGAGGCTTTTCCATTGAGATGAAGGATATGTCACATTTTTAAGACTGTTTCTCATGTAGTTCTTCATTGACATATATTTTTTTTCCTGAAAAAAAAAAAAAAAAAAAAACCCAAAAAAAACCCCCCCCCCAAAAAAACAAAGGGAATTTGCCTGGGGAAAATGCCACTGAGATACTGTTAAGAAGTCTGACTTAAAGCCAAGCAGCATATGCAGAGTGAATGCTCGGTCCACCCATTGTGCTTACAGCCACAGGGGGCTGAGAATAATACCCTATGAGATTTTAACAAAAGTGTGGTAAAAATATTCTGGTATAGCTGCCTCTGTTTCTGAAATCAGAAACCTTAGTTTTTAATCTAACTTATACTATGTTACTTTAACATAGATTTTTATTTCTACGTTAACGCTGAACTATTATGCATTTAAAAGAAGAACTGTGAAGAGAGTGCAGCCTGCCCCTTAGCATACAACAACATTAACAACTTTAACCTGGATACCACTCTTATTCCAATGAAAGTGATGAGCTGATGATAAGGAGTCCACAGCTGCAGAGGTTATGGCCATGGTGCATTGCTAGCTAGTTCTTTCCTGAGAAAGCAGCCTATAAAGAGCTATTTCAGTCTAGTCTAATTTTCACTAATTTTCAGACTGTTTTAAGTTAGACTAAGGAAAGACTGCTTTCAGGCATAGGCCAGAGTTAGGAAGGTGAAGAGAAGAATCACCTTTATTCAGTTTTAACTCCCATGTGCCCAGAACAGTGTGATTTACCAGAGACTCTCATCCATCTCTGACAGTTTTTAGTTTTCCTTTCAGTTAAAATAAGGATAAAAATTTAGGGCCATGTGATAGCTTAGAAGTGTGGCAGTGCAAAGCAAAGAAGGCACAGCATGTTGTGCTGGCCAGTCTCCCATGAAACACACCCTTTAAGGGACAGAGACCTGGTATAATCACTGCCTCTTCACATCAAGGTGACCAAAGCAGAAGGTGGTTTTTGAAATCGCAAGCCCTCGCCTTTGCTGGTGGCAGTGCAGCCGTGCACTGCCTCTTGCTTAGGGCTTGGAACAAATCCACCGTTCAACCTTAAGGAAAGGAAAGTTTGTTAGCTAGAATGTTAGCTTCAACCTTCAAAACAAAACTTTTTATTGTATTGTCACAGAATGCCTGTAGATTTATGACGCATTGGGAATACAATAAATTAATCACAGTAGTACTTGTTTGTTTGTGTAAAGATTTGCAAAACAAGTAATAAAGTGTGGATTTGATTGTTTTTACTTGGAAATGCACTAGATCTTGTTCTGGGTCCAGTTTCTTTCTTTAAAATGAGCTGTTCTGGAATACATCTAGGAAGCCAGGAGTTGTTAAATGTGGTTAGGATTTCAGGAGTCACAGTCACAAGTCTTATCAAAAATCATTCAGATCCTAAGTTTGATCTTCATTGTAGTTGTTCTTTAGCTGCAACAGTCTTCCATAAATTTTACAAAAACTACATGATACAATTTATAGCCTTACAAAGAACTAGTTAGGGAAAAAAAAGAGGATTATTAAAGGTAATAGGCACTGACTTTCCAGTAAAATAAATGGAAATAACAACTGGTTTTATTCTATCTCTTAAAGTAATGAATAATTGAATAGAAGCTTTCCGTTTAAGAAGACTCAGATGTTTTTTATTAGGACTGCTAAAAAACTTAACAAACTATTTCAGAATTTGCCAAATTACATCCATCTGCATAAACCAATAAAATATAAATGATCATTTCCAGTAGTTCTGAAGAGGAATTAATTCAAAAGTTGATATATTAAGCATTCTTCACAATGTAATTCAGTTCTTATCCTTCATCTCACTGTACATTAGAAAACACAGTGTTTTACCCCTAACATGTGCTGAAACCGCAGATGTCCCTACATGCTTTAGCAATGCCAGCCTGAACTCCTGGGGACTTCCATGGTATCTGCATGGTACATTGCCTCTTGAAGGAGTCTGTTTTCTCAATTGATGACATTGTGCAGCTTTTATTTTTGGCAAGGCTTCTTCAGTAGAGTGACATGATGTGAAATAGAATAACCTGATGAAATACAATAAGTTAATAACAGTGTTGTACACAGAGCACCTTTCATCATGACAGATCCCAAAGAGTTTTACAGACTGTACATATAAAAATCATTCTTCACCCCGCACTGAAATGCAGTTACTGCTGGAGAAGAATAGGGTAACCATACCATGCCAGGAATAACAGCTTTTTTGAGTAATGGAAATTAAGAAAAATGTCTTCATATGAAACAATAAAATAATGGGAATATTTAGGGAGGCCGGATCTAATTGCTACCATTTGCATTTGGTCAACGTGTTTAAAGGATTTCTTGTAAATATGTGGATCGGTAGTAGGAATATGGGTATCCATAAATATTTCATTTGCCACAAGTTCTTATGACTTCATTTTGCCTTTTCTCAGAAACAGCACCTTAAGCAGCAGAAAAGAAAAAAAAATTCTATTTAAGGATTATTTCAAAATTTACTCAAAGGATAAAATGCTATTTAGTCACTAAAAGCTGTCTTCAGAATGCTCACATTTTCTCGAAAGTACTGGACAATTCTAACTCTTCCGTCTGGTGTAATTCAAACAAAAAGGTATTTTGAGTATGTCCAGGTAGGATCCAGTCACATCAAAATCTGAGTCAGGGTGTCATTCCGTGCAGTAAAATGCTGGCAGTGACAACACTGATGTTTGCTCTCAATGGTTTGTGATACACATGCATATGTTGGTACAGGGAACATCAGAGCCAATGGAACTGTGAGCTGTTAGCATTTACAGTGTAGATTTATCACTCTTGATTTCAAAAATACAGTTAAGTTGTCATAAGTCATCCAAGCCATGGTAATTGACTGTATGTTCTCCCAGCCTTTACTACTTACAAAGTCCTTGAAAAGAACTTAAACTTTTTCCTTTGGAGATAGAGTCTTTTTGCTGTGGGCTAACAGTGTTCCCCATCAGTAGTCTTGTTTGATGTGCTGCACAATTTCCAGCCTGATCGTGTGCTCTTGCTGCAGAGAATTACTGAAAAATATAAACAATCATATCAGGATAGTTAGTGAGAGATAGAGGGATCATAGCATCCTCTGTTTATTGATACTTAGTGCAGCATGTAAATCAACGTCAGTGACTTGTATGATACTGTATACGGAGTAATCTAGCCAGATATAAAGGAGAAATTTGTTCATTGCTTCTTGAAAAATTGGAAAATTATTGTAAATTGCCTGGGAAGTGAATAAGCACATCATCAGTACATTCATTACCTGAAGGGTTATAACTGAAGAGTAACAGTTAATGGCAGTAAGTTAAGCTGGCAGTGAGTTATCCATATAGTGTCATAGGTATTAGTCTCGTTGCATGTCAATATTGATTTAATGGAAAAGAATAGTAAAACTACAATAATTAAGTTTGGGAGGTGAAGTAAACATGAAGGAGGCCAGGAGTAATATTAAAGTCCACACTCAGAGGTAAGGAATAAGGTTTGGAAGTATTAAACTGTGATTCCGCCTGAAAAAATGCAACCTAACATAACTAGAGAATCTGGAATTTCTGGAAGTTAGCAAAACTGAAAAATAGTAACAGTGGACAGCAGCTTAGATATGTGTAAACTGATCTAGTGCCTAAATAAAAAGTATGTTTCAGGACTAGACTCATAAGAGAATAACAGAAGGCAGTAAGGGGCAGCAGGGGCTGAGTTACAAATCAAGTTGAAAAACTAAACCTATCTGCAGCTCTGACAGGAGAGCCGACTGTGCTGGGTAATAGACATGTAGTGCCCTTAAGTTTGATATGGTCTGAAGAGTGAAAAGAATCACTCCTATGGATTTTTTGCCCACTGCTATAAGGAAATTCTCCTATCCTCTCCCTCCTTGAGGCCTCACTTGAATTTTTATCTCGCTGATATCACAGAAGTTACCTTCATGTTATGACTGTAAACCTATTCCCCTTATCTCAGATTTCACTCTCCAGCTCCTTCCAATCTTCCATTCTGGGATAAAGCCCTATAGACTGTAAAAAAGAAAATAAATCTTTTTCATAGACTTTTTGCCAATTCTACAGAATTCCCCAGCTTGAAAAAGCTCCCAGCAAAGACAATACTGGGAGGGAAACGTGCAGTAATTAAGGCTTTAATCTATGATCAGGAAGGCTTCAATTCATACCCTACTCAAGCCTGGATCACCTATTTGATCCCAGTGTTGTTCTGGCTCTCATTTCTCATCCTTAAAATGGATATAATAGCCCCTCTCTACATCACAGAGGTCTTGTGAGAATAAATACACTACAGATGGTAAAGTACTCAGAGTCCTGAGGGCCAGAGGAAATCAAAAGTTATATCCATGTATCAGTCTTTGAAATCATTTGAAATTGAATGGACAAAGCTTTCAGAGAACATGCTAGAGACAATTGCCTAACTTACAGCACATATTTTATTCAATGAATTTAATTTCCATTATGCTTATGAATTGTCCATGAGTGGTTTAGGAACACAAGAATTCCCACCCCACCAGGAGGAGAGTTTAATAGAAGGCAGGCATTGTGGTACTGCAGCAGGGAGAGCAGCGCAGTGCACAGCCTCCCCCAGCACCAGCCTCCCAGCTCTCCCCTGCCTGCACAAGGCTGACTTCCACAGCTTTTTGCACGTATATGTTGTTCAGTTGATTGCATATAAAGTTCAATCCCAAATGTAATTTCCTGGAATGTTTTCCTTTTTTTTTATTTTTAGATGTCTCCAGGTATGCCCTGAGGCTTACAAGAGAGTTGAAGATCCCAATGGGAAGGACAGGATATTTGGCTCAGAAGAGAAACCAAAATGAGCCCATTACTATCAAGCTGTTGCAAACATGAATGGAATTTAATGAATATGTCATCCTACAATGAGAAGCATCTCAGTGTCAGCCAGCCCACCTAAAGTATTTTAGCAGTGATGCTCTGTGCGTGGTAGTGCTTATCTGTATGTTAGTTAATACATTTATAAACTTGACCTGTTTGCTGAGGCTAGACAGGATCTGTGTTTGAGTAGATTTGGGGCTTGATGCAAATATTTACAAATATTTACTAACAGGGCCTTGCATTTTACCAGCAAATACTATGTCTGCATTTCTAATCTGGAGCTTCTTTTTACAGTAATAGACCTTCTATCTTTTCAACACTCTGGTTTGACCAAAAGGCATTTTTTTTCTTGATTAAATCTGTTTTCTTTAAAACAGCTTTTCATCAGGAAAAGACTCATTCATGCTCAAGATCACTTTCTTGTTATACAAAACTGCTAGTTGACCTTATCAACACGCTTATTGTTATTAACTAATTCTTACAACAAGCTTTAAGATCATTATCCTCTTACCGAGCGGTTAGGATGTGGAAGCAAATGCAGACAGAATATGTGTTACTCCTCCAGGCCACAAAGAAATCATTAGCGGAAGGCAGATTAAAATCCTGATTCCTTGACCAGTATTCAGATGATGCCTTTTCCTTGCTAACTTATCCTGTTGTTCACTGTGCTAGCGCAATACAGTGTTTCTTACATCACTTGAGTTTTGGTCCAGTGTTTCAGAGGAACCTAACAACTACAATAATAATGGCTGAACCCTCTTGTGCAGAGGCCAAGAGAAGAATTGAAAGAGAGCTGAAGCACAGCCCTGGGAGTGGGGCATGGTTTTGATCCTCTGTAAGGTGAAGTTGCCCAAACAGATCACTAGGCGGTAGCTAACTAAGCTTTTCCAGCTTACTGGAAAAGAAACCATCACAATTGTTTCAGAACCACAGTAAATCTGTCTGGTTTTACAGAACGAAATCGCCCACCTCTAATTTGAATGCTGTTTTTTCTAGGAGAAATGGTGACTTCTTCTGCAGAGAGATATCTGCAAAACTCTACAATGCGGTGTATATAATCCTTTTTTTTTTTCAGTCTTTATGAAAAAAAAAGAAAGAAAACTTTTAGATCTTGGCTACTTTTTCCTATTAAATATGTTTTGGCACTTGCCTAGATTATGGGGTAATCACTTGCACAACATCATCCTTTAAATAGGTCAGCCAAAACTCTTTATCCAAATACACTCTAAGCATTGCTCAGATCTCACTTAGAGTTTTACAGTTGGGTTCTGTCTCTCTAATGGTCTGAATCAAAACTGTGGATACATCCAAATACCCTGAAGCAAGGGTATTGCACATGCAGATCCAGTCTGTCTGGCACAAGTCTTTCATTTTCAGCTAAGGCTGCTTCTTCTTTTTTCTTCTTTTTTTTACCCCCTTCAATTAAAGCAAAAGCACATTGCTATTTCGTGAAATCTAGAAGAGATTATTTTCTAGGACGGGTGATATTCCTATGTGAAAAATGATAAAATGATTAACTTGCAATGCATCTTCAGTGAAACCAATGGAGAAGGGTAAAAACGTGGAAATTCAGCACATATGTTTTATAAAGAAAACCTATTGTCCTCTCTGGGAGGCTTTATTTCCCCAGCTTTTTAGGCAAAGCTTCTTTGGCCCATAAATCAATATGGAGGAGGTCCTGGTGCTCAAGCCTATGTTATTAGCTACAGTTGCAGAAGGGTTCTGTGTGTAGTAGGATGGCCACCAAAGGTCTGAAAGAGACCTCTCCGGACATTACAGTAGTTATGACAATTTGAGTTTATATATATATTGTGTATATATATACAATGCTTATTTTTTCATTGTGACTGATACTGGCTTTCTATCTTAAAAGCAGAGTCAGAACTCTAATCTTGAACCATCTCAAATTTTCCAGAGGATGTGTGAACTGAGACTACTTTTTCCATGGTTTTGTAAAGTCTCCCCTTTACTTGATTTCTTTTTTAACTCTGTGTTGTTGCCACAGATGAGCATAGGATAAGATCTCAGTATTTGTTATGTCTTGCCCTCCAGGATATAATTTTTCATAACTATCTTTAATTGAATGGAATTAACTTTTCTTTATGAGTCTACAAAATATAAGGTGTGCTCAGATGCCTAAGTACATGCATTAACATTTATGTTAACCCAGGTCTAGTTTTGTGACTGAGCCATCTGGAACAGCATACCAGAGCTTGCTTTTGGCATACTAGAACGTGTCTTCTGGCCGCAGGTATTTATATTCTGGCATTTCCTTTCATAAAAAAATTAACTTCATATTTACAAATTATTCTGTGCGTAATGACAAAAGGGATTTATAAATACTTTCTTCTTCTATTGTTGCCATTTTCATCATCTGTTGAGCACTTAAATTTGCTCTTTTTGCATTGCTATCTCCCTCTATCCTTCCTACAGTGACAGTTTTGATGCCCCATTCATCTCACAAATACAGTTTTTCACATTGTCTCAGATCTCAGCTGCGCCTTGTTCTCCACTGCGCCTCGATCCATCCTCACCTTTGTATCCCCCAGGCCAACAAACATGGACTAGAGTGACAGCTTTATTTCTATGAAGAGTAGTTCTGGGAAATAAAAAATATATTATCCCAAGCTGGCCAGATGCCTTCTCTAACTACCCACAGTCTTGGTACTTTATCTTGCCCTTCATCTTCTCTTCATTCACCACTTCTGCTTTCCCTTTTTTTCTTATCCCATCCAAACTCAGAGAGTGAGGGGTTCATGCCAAAGGCATCTTTCTCCCTCTGCTCTAACTCTAGCACACCTGTGGGTGTTGATAAATAAATCCTGTTCAGGCAGATAGGAAGGCACAGCGTTATGCAGAGGACTGCACAGGCTGAAAGTTTTAACTGTTTTTCTTGCCTGTAGCATGCTGGCAGAGTGCTGCTCTTCCCCACAGCTCAGCACCCACTTCCATGTCTGGTGCAGAAGAGTGTCTCTGGCAAGGCTTGACCTTTCCATCTCATTGCATGAGTGTCAGATCCAGTGATAGAACTTTTGTACTGGGGCGATGCCTGCATGTCCTTCCAAGCTCCTTTGCACTATGTACTGTGCATAAATACTGTACAAGAGTAGCCTTCACCCCAAATAAGTCAGTCTTTGTTACCATGTGTTTTTTAATTTAGCCCAGGTACCAAAATTAGGACAGTCTGTGCATGAGACCATGAGAAAGGAGATGCACTTCTTACATTCCCATGCTGCAAATGCCAAAATCTGACCATAAGTTTTGCCACTTTTTTTTTTTCAAGTCCTAGTTATTATTGGCATGATTCATTTTTTGTTTTGTAATAGTACCCAGATGTCCCAATCAGGGTCCTGCTGTGCTTAGCACCATACAAGCATATAAGAAAAAACAGGCTTTGCTCTGCAGAACTTAAAATTTAATTTAGGAACCAAATCTAGGATCATAAACAAGGTGAGATGAGCATCAGGGTAACTGGTTGCTGTAGGCTGACACTGCTCACTGAAGAATGACGCTAAATCGTGCACCAGGACTTATGTGATATAGGAGAGCATCGGTCAGTGGCCCACTGTGGCTCTGTCATCAGCCATTATCTGGTGTCAGTCTCTTGCAGGCTTTGCACCAGGAACAAGTCCTGAACCAGAACTTGAAGCTGATAAGATTAATTCAGTAGACAAAGCCATGCAGACTGAGGGGGAGGCATATAGCTTGGTTAGTTTGTTTTCTTTATTGCCATAATGAAGGGACAGGAAGTCCCTGGAAAGGTAATGTTGATAGGCTTGGGGGACAAAAGTATTAAAAGGGAAAAAAAGGTTCCTCAGTGCAGCAATGAAGGGGGAAATCCCAGCGAGGAGATGTTCAGCTCTCAGTGGGGCATGGTATAATAAAGACTAGAACTGAAAGAATAAAGGAGAGGAAAGGGCTTTCAAAAAGTTAGGCATTTTTGTTTAATCCAATAATAATTCCTCTTTGGATCTGAAACATCTATTTTCCTATTTTCTGTTCATGAAACACGATGTACTGTATCAAATCCATTATTTTATGAACAAACCCATGTTTTCTAACAGACCACGTAAGTGATTTCTGAGAATAGTGGTCATTTTGCCTGGTGTATAGGGGAAAGTGATGCTTTTCATTTAATCTACCATTTGGTGGCAGTACATGTTAGCAGCAATCCCTCACTTTTGGGATGATACCATGTTATTCATACGGTTGTATCTCAACTTTGTTCCTCTCAAATGTATCAAGTACAGGAGCCAAATCTTGATAAAAATGCTAAGGGATGAATACCTACTCTTAAAGCCCACTAAGAGAAACAGGTAGATGGGACATTAATATGAAGAAAATGTCCGATAAGCTGTTCATTAACATTTCATAGTATGTCTTTTAGCTACAATGAAAACAGTTCATTTTTGCTTCCTACCACTGTTCCTTCTAAGGGACTGTGATATATTTTCATAGGAACTATGCTTGTCATGAATTATCAACAGTATGCCTGCATTGATTTTTTCTTTATATGCAAAAATAGAATGAAAGCAAATTAAATAAAATTAACAGCATGCACACAAAGAAGAAATTCCACCTATATACCTATATGGAAAAAGCCATGGCCAGGATTTCTCCAGGGACTCTCTGCTGTCCTTGGTAAGAGGCATGTGTTACCACACTCCTGCAATGCAAAGTACACTATACCCTGAGTGAATAGTTTTATCTGGTACAGCTTAGAGGGACGCACAATATCCTGTTTTTAATGCAGCACAGGTGTTGGCAGATCGAGTTACCAAGTCTCATTAAATCATATATATATAGTCATGAAATCAATTTTCTATTTCTTATACTTATGTACTAAATCAAATTGTTAAAACTAAGGGAAGGGAGGTGAAAAGGGGCCAGATATGGTGCTCATAGGGGTTGATACTTGCTAATCTCTGTTTTGATCCAAACAGTATTTCATTTGACTTTATTTTCATTAAGGTGCTTTTTGAACTTATATATTGAGCTATGGTACTTCTTGGGAAGTGTTTCTGGCTGGGGACAAATACCATCTGCACTGAAGTAAACTAGTGTATAAAAAAGCTCATTAGTACAAACTGAAACCAGGAAAGGATCATAGAAAGGGCCTGAGGAGGGAACCCCTAAGAGTAATGGCAGGATGGAAGGGCAGAAAGACACTGAGCTTCAGGACTTTTACAACAGTCCAGCTTCAAACTAAACAACATGTAGTCAACTTGTATTAATGTTACTGTGTGCTCTGAAGCAGGCTGCAACCACCTGCAAATTGTTCCTGGAAACAAGAGAATTTCTGAAATACAGGCATGGAGGAGCAGAATGCACAAATTATGTATCACATATATATCTAAATATATATGCATGGTAATACATATCTATATGAAAAAGGAGAATATAAGTTCTACATTTTCAAGTCTCTATGAATTTTTAAAATGTAATTCGATATATGAGCACCCAACTTAACAGTCTCAGCTTTAGAAGTCCCTCACTTTTCACCAAGAGCTATGGGGGCACACTAGTTTCTGGTAGCTGTTGGTATGACTAAAGGCTTGAATGGAGAACTGGTTATTTACTCTGATCTTCTCTGGTTTGACAGTCTGGCTTCCTATAGTTTATAGTGTTTATATTTTCTCAGTACAGAACATTTATAAAACCTCACAACACCTCTCGGCAGTAGACAAGTGTTACTACTCCTAGGTTTCGGGTTCTGAAAGTGAAAGAACCAAACCATTGAAAATACTGCAATGCTATACAATGGTCAGAAATTTAGAAACAGCCACAGTTTTGGGGTGGGACTCTGCAGTAGTTTCTGAGTCACATCACCAATATTCTTCTTGCTTTTGCATCCAATTAATGTATTATACTGAGAACACTGAGTTGATCACTATTTTCGGAAGAGGTTCAGACATATATAATTTTATTAGCAGTAGTTGCAGTGTTTGAGTACTACCTGCAAATACTTATTTGTACCACTGGAAATACCCAAGTTACTGTAAGTCAGAGAAGGCTTGGGAATTTTCACTGAAAACCTCAACAACATAAGAATTGGAACTGCCACGTTCTCCTCACACTCAGCAGCTGTAAATGAGCTTTCCTTTATCTCCTAAAATAAGAGGATTTCACTGGCTAAGGAAAGTTTCTTAAAGATTACAGTTTCAACAGTTAAAAGGAAGATAATCAATATAGCAGGCACTGATTTAATGAGCTATTGTTTGTAATAGATGGTGTCTGATTTTTTAATGAACAGGTACTTAAGTCAACAGCGCGAACTGTGATGTAAACAGGGAGATCACCCTGGGAGAAGGATAGACCCCTTGCACGTATATGCAGTTATTTCATCTTCATTAGGAAGGAGGTGAGTTCCCTGAGCTTGCCTAAGCTGTGTCTTTGTCACATGAACTTGTTACCACATAGCCATGCATTAGCTTGGCTTCTCTGTACTCGCTCCTCTCACACCATACTTTTCGGTAAGTACAAACTAACTTACTCCTGCCGCCATTAAGGAGTGAATTTCCTGAAGAGCAGGCACCAGGATAATTATCACAAGCAGCCCTGTACTCACACCATGCTTGCAGTGACTTGCTCATGTGCCAAGAACCGGAATAAACATAGGGTAAAATCCTGCTGAAGACAATCCAGCTTCTGTTTCTAGCATGAGGTGCTTACCCATAGCCTTAGATTTCCCTGCTGTCTCCAAAACCTACCAAAATGTGTGAAAACTTTAAGCTGCCTTGTCTTCACTAAAATTTTGTATTGTGGTAGTCATAATTTTTTGGTTAAGAACAGATTTCCTAATAAAGAAGCACTGTATATCTGTTTTCCACCTTTGCAGCAGTATAAACCAAAGACTTCATACAGCTTTATGTCCTTTTCATACTGCTGAAATAGTGTAAATGATCATAGTGTGTGTTTTTTTTTAAAACCCCAACCCCTCAGTTTTTCAAATTAGTGAGTCTGTCAATGAGAATAGTAATTTCAGCATGTATCTACTATTCATTGAGTTGAGGCACAAGTATCTTTAAGTAACATGATTGTTGGTCAAGCAATAGAGAAACCACAAACTTTTACCTTGGAGGAATCCCAGTGAACAAAAATGTCTATGTTTTCAGAAAATCCATGTCTTCTCACCTGCAGTGGAGCCATCTGGGCTCACATTGCTTGTGCTTTGCTCTTGCTTGTGGTTATAAAATTATTTGTGATCAACACTGTAAAGATCAATTCCTACCACTTTACTAACAGTGAAACCATGTATTGGCTACTGCTATTTCTGCTTTAAACCATCCATATCACATTGCTTTGATACGTGGCTGTGTTACTGCAATGAGAGCCATGTTCTGATCAAATATTTGTGGATTTTACCATTACTCAACAGCTATTGCTTCCTGGCAATGACCACATTGTCAGCAGCATATTTAATGAGTATAGTGTATCCCACATGGCTACAAGGAATGGGCAATACAAATGAGTATCTTCTGATTCAGTAGAAAATTGCCTGCCCGCATGTAATTTTAGACAGCATTCAAAGAGATCTAAATGCAAAATCCATCACTCTGGGACATTGCATGGTTTTGGGACTCCAATGCCCTTTGTATCCAAAAATCAACAGATTGACTGTAGTTATCCCTCTGCATTATTTTCTACCATGAATGATACAGTATGGTTTTTATTGTTTTATGGTAAGGTGATAAATAAGAGTAATTTGACTCCAAACCCATCTTTGAAAATGACAGGTTCAGCTATGTAAAACTTCACTTGCAGCCACCACCCTGAGTTTTGTCCTGTGCAGGGTTTGGCCAGTGAGAGGCAGGGTGAGAATCTGTCAGGGCAGGGTACAGATCACTTAGCTGTGATATTTGTCCTCTGAATACACAGTGGGCCACATCTCCTTTTTGGTACCACAGTAGTTGTGCTGTAGGTAGGAACACCAAATCAGAGAGGAACTCACGTACTGTGATGATGGGCAGCCTCTATGTGTGTAAGATCATTCTACGTGGAAAAAACTAATGAACCTTCTGGACCTGTTACTGTCTTCCTTTTAATTATGGAGCTCTCTGTCTCAGTTCTTAAAGACAGCATCAGGGACTGCAAGTAATGATCAATGATAGAATCAAGCAGCTCAGACATCCACAGAGAGTGGCATGGTCCTGTGAGCTGTCCATAACAGTACCTGTCAAAACTGGTGTAAGAGCCAATAACTCCAGTCACAGTATTACCTTTGAGGTTTGTATTTCAGGAAAACCAAGGCTGTGAAGAAAACTTTAAGTATTGAAAACCTGGTTACATCTTGCTGAATTGGAAAAGAGCCTGAAGTAATGACTCCATTGGACAAGAACAGCATACATGCAAAAGCATGACATTAAGCTTTAATATTCTCTCCTTGGAGAGGGACCCACTGTCCTTGCATACAGCAGGAGGGAGAATGATCACCATGTGCCTCATTTTCAGCCTGAGCAAGCAATTACATCCAGTCACCAGTGGGCATATTGTAATGTCATCCCCTTTATGTTTACATGGAAAAAGAAACCCAGTCACCAGGGTCTTCACTTCTGCTACTGGTTTGTTTTTCTGTAAAGCAGGATGTTGGGCCTCAGATCAGGGATGACACCAATGAGTAGAGCCAGAAAGTGCTCTGAATGACCCCATTTTATAATTGGTAATTTGATAGTGATAGCACTCTTGTTGGACATTTGTTTGGCTAATACTGGCTTGACACCAAACAGAAGAGATCATAATCCAATCTCTCCGTGTGTATGTTTTAACCAGTTTCATTTCCATACAGGACATTGAGTCCATCTGTCTATCTACCCCTTCACTACTCAGCCAGCTGGGAGTGAAGGGGTTTTCTGATGACTCTCGGCCACAAGAACCTGGCCAGGACTGTTGCCACTGCCTGCAAGGGCAGACACCGCAAATTCATCTTCATGTGAAACTTCAATGTAACAAAGGCTCTGGCTCTGCACCGGCCAATGCGAGCACCTGGTGAGGCTGGGACACACCTCCTCTGGGTGACATCATCGTGGAAACATTGTGTTTTAACCAATGGGAAGGGTAAACGCAAATGAGGAGAGGAGAAAGGGGGTTGCCTCTGATGACATGATCTCAGCTGCCCTCTATGGGAGGAAGGGAGGAGAGAGATGAGTATGAAAATGAAGGAAAAGATAATGGGGCAGAGACCAAGGGACATGTCTCAGAGCCACGGTTTTGCCTACATTCTCCCTCTCACTGGCACATGGCGGGAAAGGGGTAGGAAAGGCTGCAGAGACTGAGAAAGGAGAGAAATTTTAGCACTCCTATACTGTAGGCTTGATCCATTTTAAATACCCAGCCTGGGTTTTCAAAACATTTCAGATGTCTGGTACCCCAGCATGAAAACCAGAACCCCAAATTAGTTGTCTATAAATTGTCCGTACAAATTTAGGCATCTTAGAATGACAGTAAAAACCAAGAGCAAGCTAAGCCAGGAGCTACCTTATGTCAGTCAGCATACAGCCTCCAGGAACCAGCCAAAAAAGAAACCCCAAGGATATCATGTATCTTAGATCTTGCCCTTTACTCAGGGCTGCAAGAAATTGCTTTAATGCACTTGATATGTACAGCCAGGACCCTCTCTGGAAGGTACATGTCTCTAAAGAACGAGGTAGGGCTCATTTGTTTCTTTTAAAATGTAGCCAGAACTTGTGCTGTGCCCTTCAAAAGTAGTGAGAGCACTCAGGGGAAAGAGACTCAATTCTTTCCTCATCTCAAAATACTTTAATCCGTCTTTTCCCACCTTCCAGAAGATGGAGATCACCTGGAGATTACCTAATCCTGATAGGCTGATGCAGGAGGTGGAAAAGGGCTCTTCTCACCCCCTTGGGAAAATGGGGCTGCTGTTCAGAAAATATGAAAGACTGACTGAGAGAGGCAGAGCATGACTCTATAGTCTAGTGGTTAGGCTTACAGCTAGGACCACAGTTCTGGTGCCCGTTTCCATGATCATTCTTGTATTTTATCTAGTTCATCTAAAATGCAGACACTGTCTTGGGAGCAAAAACCAGAACTCAGAACTTTTCCTGCTGACCTGAGCCACTTAATCACTAAACTACTGAATTGTGTTTGGCCTCATAAAACTTGAAGTCTTGTCAGTGCAGTGGCATAGTGGTTGGACCATACATCTGCCCAGATCAGTTTATAGTCTAGTGTCAGGATAGTTCCCTCTAAGGGAGGAGGTGTAACTCTGAATCATCTCATAAAGAAGAAGGATCTAAACTTGATTGTCCATGTCAGGATGGGTCAATGCAGATACACAAACTGAGCAACTCTGGAGGAAAATTTAAATTGAAAAAAGTCAACTGCCTATTAACCCCAGGTGTCTTCAGAGGTAGGCAGGTATTTTCAGTGTCGTGTTTTGGTCTTAAGCTCCTGGATCCCAAATAAAGTGCTTAAGTCCTCTTTTGGAGCTGATGCAAAGTCATGTTTAGATATGAAGAGAGCATTTACATTAAAAGTCACTGCTTTCTCACCTTAGTTTTGGGTGCAAAGTTCACTGAGTTCATGAACCTAAGCCAACGATCGTGAAAGTTTGGCAAACACAAGCTAAGGTGGTTCAGAGAGCTGGGAAACTGGCAGACCTACCATGCTCAGTTTCCATAGTTCATACATCCTCAAAGCAAGAGAGATTATATTTACCACCCCCAAGCACCATCCTGAGCTGAGGTCCGTACAGTGAGCTGGGAGGAAAGTGAAGGAGGTACCAGTGAGTCTGACCTGGTAACAGCGTGCCCATAAATGCTGTTACACTGAAGATCCCCCTGCTAGCACTGCCTAAACTGCAGTGTGCACAGGGAGCTGCACTTCAACAAACCAGCAAGATGTTTGTGAGCGCAGCATGTAATATCTTGACACTGCAGCTGATTGTTTACAGGTGGTAAAGGAGGCTCTAACATCCACATCAAAAGCACCTTTGCACGATATTAGCCACTGTGGCATACAGTGCAGACAGGTGACAAAAATGCACCTGCAGTTCTTACTAACAATTCTCTGTGCATTTATGAGGAAGCTGCAAGGGAGAATGATGGAAACAGCTCCGTAGAGATCATCCAGTCACACCTCCCACCTGAAGCTTGAAACTGTAGGGTTCTCTACACTGCCTCATTCTTACTATCTTCTCAGGCCCTTTGCATGCTGACAGACTTGAAGATGTGGAGCACCATTTGGGCTTTATGGTGCAAAAGCCAAATAAATGCCTAAATGGAAAAATAAAAGAGAGGAAGAGAGAAGTCAGGAAAGATTTTTAAAATGCATCTTGAGTTTCTGAGGCAGTTTTGTTGCAACCAAAGTATGTGGAGCTTTTTTGCTATTAACTTCAAGATGAATGGCTTGTTTTAAAGACAGTAAAAATGCCGTGTTGTGCAGGTGCCTGTATGTGTGGGTAGATTTCTCAGGAGGACGTCAGGGCCTGTAGCCACAGTGCTGGCACTCCGTGGTGCTCTATGCTGTCTGTGGCATGTGAGGGGGAAGCAGCTGCAGTCCTGTACAGCCCTTTCCCCGGGTCCTCCTCCCCATCACCACCCTGTTCGCCTCCAGACCTGTGTACCCGAAATTGCAGACTGGAAGTTGTTAAACAAAATGCCAACTGTATAGAGGATAAACTAGTAAATGAGCAATAGAGGAATTTGAACTCCAGAGGGCAATTAGAAAAGGAGTTGAAATGGGAATAATTAGATAATACAAGTCTAAATGAACAGTGAATCTTAGTTAATCCTATTGACTGTTTATGATAAATAGAACAAATGGGTTTTCAAAGTACTGCTAGTTTTGCTGTGGTTTGATAGATCAAGGTTAGTTACTGTTAGAACCACAACATTATGCTTTGTTTCCAACTGATGAAGGAATAAGATTGATTTGAAACATATGGTGAAAAATACTGCAGCTCTTTGTTTGCATCTGTTATACTTCTACTTGTTAGTAATTGGTTCACAAGTTGCTTTGCTATTTTTTGCTATATTTTTTTAATACATTAAGTGAAACCAGAGAGTTTTAGCAGATGCACAAATGGGAGGATAAACATCTCAGAAAGCTTTGAAGCTGTGTTATGTTTTTTCTCCAGTTTGTTTTGTATCTCTTGGAATACACACAGGATTTTCTGCTGTTGAACATGGGCATAAAGCCTTTTTACTGGGTCACCTCGATGTGGTGAGATAAGGGTCCAAATCTGACATCTTGTGATAACATTTTTCAGAGAAATAAGATTATCAGAGAACCCAGAGTAGTAGCAACTTTTTCTGTGGTATGTCTGTATTTTTAAAAAGGGTTGACTTGTATTGTAGCAGAAGGATTTTGGAGGAAGTTTATTTAGCTAAAGCCAAGGCCCTGTCACACGTGAAGGAGAGCAGACCAATACTTAAAGTTAATTCTTAAGGATGCAATGCAGTGTATTCACAGTATTTTCACATCTTTATTCTCTTGTTAACCATGAAGAACAGCTAATCATAACCCCATGATCTGTGAGTGTATGCTACAGCAAGCCTAAAAGACAGCGGAAATTACAATGTATGTGCTTCAGTACTATTGTGTTTGTTGTTTTAGTGGCATGATTCCTGTTTACAGCAATCAAGCCTTCATGTTACACAGAAAAAATCAATAGGGTGATAATGTAGCTGTTTACGGTACTTATAGACTTGCCTGTGACCATGTCTAGGACACACCATATCCTACAATGCAATGCTCTTCATTTTTATTTCCCTTTGGATCAAGGTTGACATAACTCACAGGTACTAGCAAATCCCACCACACTGCAAAATGTAACATTTATAAGAGATACATCTGGTACATATTTATAGTGAGCAGAATAAGGACTTGTTTCAATTATGCATGTGGATTAGCTCTTTGAAGGAAAAAAAAAGTAGGTGTTACCTCATGACCATATAAATCCGGTGGTAAAATGTGCCTAAACCAAAACCCCCTTTACATGCCGTTACTTGTACACACACATTAACATGTTTCAGGCACTACTCTGAACAAGATACACAGACATATGTTGCTATGAATCTTGGAGAACGCACTGTGCTTACATTTTTCGAGCTATGCAACAATTCCTGCAATAGATTTATGTTGTGCCAGAAGGGGACAATATATGGATATCCTGTGGGCATAGAACAACATATTTTCAATATACATCAAACTTATATAGGTACACGAGCAAGTTACTACTGGGTAAATTAGGAAGGAAACTTGCAGTGTTTCAGCTGTTTGCAGCAGCATCCCATGCACGCATTATTAACTACTGTATCTCGCAGTCTACCCAGGGCATCTTGTCATCTTTCAATGAGATGTAAACAACATGATCTCTGGTGGAGGACACTGCAGCAGAATCACAGTCCACTGCAAGAGAGTAAATGCTTTGCCACAAATTTACTCTACAGCAGCTAGCTCATTAGAGAAAAATTAATAACAGTAAAATTGGGTCAGCTAATTGCTATGAAGAGTTTGTGCATGCCCATTCCATAGGATGGTTGCAGACCAGGGACCCACATCCCTTTTCTGGGAGACACAGGATGATCAGGGAGAAGCAGAAGCAGGAGGACATTCTGCAGAAGAACCTCCATGCTGAATATTGCTTCCTGATTCAGCACGTAATCTAGCAGATAATGGCATTGCTACAGACTCAGATTTTCATGATTTTCAGGAGGGTTATGTGCAGTCACTCTACTCTCTAAGCAATGTTGTGTCTGAAAGGTACAAAAAAAAAAAAAACAAACCACCACAGTTAAAAGCAGCATTACTTTCCAGCTTTCCAGCAACGTGGGGGCAAAATGATTAATGATGACAAATTTTCTGCTTCCCTTATCTGTAACTAAGTTACATTTCCTTTCTGTATTCTCTTGAATTCATAAGGGGTGAGATCTTGAAGACTCCTCTGTGTTATTTGCAGCATGAGCTTTTTTGGAAGTTAGCAACACTGATGCTCTCCTGAATCTCTCCTATTTCAGTTATTTCTAGAGTGCAGAACTGCTGCCTCCACAGTATGCTCATGGAAAGAAACTGCAGCATGTCATGGTCTGAAAACTTTACACTCCCCAGAGTGTGCTAGGTTCAGCCCTTCTCCCTCTGTCTTCTACAGACTTCCAAATCTTCCCTTGAGGGGAGCATTCTTTGGCAATTCCCTAAGTAAACCTTGCTTTGTTTCCTGGGGTTCTGCCTCCCTTCCTTAGGTTTTGTTCTATGTGAATAAATTACAGTCCTGAGACTCTTGGCAGATGATGGCCCATTCCTACAGATTCCTGTGGGGTCTCTTTCAGCATCTAGATCATACCAGGTAGCAACATTTTCTTTTGGTTTTCTGATAGCTTTTCCAAAATAACTTTGCATAATAAGTATTTGTAAAATCAGATTTATGTGTTTAATAAAATGAATGCAATTTTTTTTTCAGAAGATTTGACATTTTATGGAATTCCATTTATTTGTGTTTCAATTAGCTTTGTTAACGATGGCAAAGTTAGTAATGATGTTTGGCAATCACAACACGTTATGAAGTATTTGAACAATACAAGGTTAGTTAAGTTAAAGGAGATGTTGTGCAGAGCATTTCAAATTGAATTTGGATAGTGGCAAGCATCTGTGTGTTTGGAAATCTCTAAGTTTCTGCCTGAAGGGTAAATTGAAGCTTATATAAACAAGAACTTGTGATCTAATGTTTGGGCTTTTACTGACACCGACACAAAGACACACACAGATGCACACACATAAACCTCTATGGGAGGTTACAAAAGATAGGAAAAAAAGAGAGAAGAGGTAGAGAAAGAGATGAGACATGTTAGCTGTCTATTTAATGTTCTTCGCTCATGTAATACAGTCTGGCAAGACTTTTTCCACCGTTCCACCAAGCCAGACCTGTAAAAGCAATTATCTGTCATCATAACATGAATCAAGCTTGCAACTGCTGTGGTTCTGAAAAGCGTGACAAAGTTAATTGAAATTTAGGCAGTGAGTAGTTTTCACTTCCTGAGATAAGGTGTGTTTTCAGGGGAAGTTTGTTGCTATGTTGGCTTTAGTTAACCATTCCTAAGTCTCTTGTTAAAGGATTTGTGTTATTTCTGTGGGTGGATCATAGTCTCATCCAATTATGACTTCAGTAGAGCCAAACTTTGTGTCATATGCTTTACTAGCCCATACTGGTTTGCACATTCCTCTCACTTCACAAGATTTAAAAAAAAGGGGCAAAAAAATTTCTCTCTCAAGTGATTACAAACAGTACTTTGGAAGTATCAAATTTTACTGAAAGTTCATTTCACTCCAAAAATATCATTTTGGTGACTTAGTGGTGTATAGTTTTAGTAGCTACAGTAAAGTTGTTTGAAATCTGGCAAAAAATACTAATTCTCAGCCCGGAAGCCAAATGTGAAATATACTTAGGTTTCCTTGGTTAGTTATCTTCTAATCTCCTGATTGTAGAGGAGCATGCATTTGCTTTCACCTGGTTTTACACCCTTTTAAAAGTGATCTCTGTATTAAAGGGCTTACTGGTAACAATTGAAATTCTGAAAGCATTCATGGCATTGGTACTAGTACAAGTAATGTAAGACTATGGAAAGGAAACTGGAACTTTCCAAATCCCCAGGGCATGTTACATGCCTGATTCTCTTTCTTAGCCCAGTTTTACTCTAATATCATTCCATTGCCTTGCAGTGGAGTTATTCCAGAGCATGATCTTGTAAGATGCTCAGCATCCTCAACCCTGACTGAAAGACTACACAAGAAAATTAACTATTGTCTCCATTGGGGATGGGAGGATGGGGGGTGGGCAGGGTTAAAAAAAAAAAAAAAGAAAAAAAAGGCATTTTGGAATTTCTTGGTGCCAAATTAGGAGACATATCAAAATTACCATTTGATTTTTGGGGAGGTTTTTTTTTTTTAGAACTGATTGTTTTGATACGTTTGAAAATTTTATTCTGATGTTGTCCCTTAATTCTCACTCTTGAGTTATTTTTATTTCTCACACAAAACAATTTTTTTGTCACTTTGAAGGAAAAATTGATTCAATGTTACTAAAGAATCTGTTTTGTGGAAGTAAAATTATTATTTCAGTGAATGTTTCCAGGCAAGATATACCAGTAATATAGATGGGACCTGTGGTTCTAAAGACATTTGCAGAATTAAGCTCTAAATAAGAAGAGTCTTCCTGTAAAACCCCATGTAACATAAAAGGCCAAAATAACATTAAATAACAGTTGTAGGAAGATTTTCTCTCAAAAAAACTAAGCCTCTTTATGGCAGCCTCCTGCAGCTCCCATTTCATCTTCTCTCTGGCCTCCAGCATTCCCCAAATATCTCTGAGGCAAGAGAGAAACGAAGAGTGATGATGTAAGAGAGGGTCATACTGGACTGTAATCCAGCAATTTTGAGCAGTTGTGAGGAATACTGCAAGACCTGACATCACTACATGAGGCTTAGATTTAATCTCACTGAAGTCATTAGGATCCAAACTGATGCCATGGAAGTCAATCTAGCATTTAGGGACAGCAAAAGTGTTTAGACTGTACAGAACAGGCTTCCATGACTTAATGATTTAACCAAAACATGTTTCTGTATTTTATTTCTTTTTTCAAATGAGTCTGTAGAAGACCTGCATGCCTCAGATCTACTTGGATTTGTTGGTCGTCTGGCACTAATGCTCAGAAATAAGCATCCCCAAATTGATTTTGAACCTGGGAAACCATTGGAATTGCACCTGAGGAAAGTAAAGCCCAACATCTGAGCAGGTACTGTTGTACAGCATGAGCAAAAGACAGGCTAGCAGCTAACCTTGCAATGGTAGCATTCTCCTTTCCCACTGCTCTTCCAAATGCACTTACTTGATTATAATAATTCTAATTAAGCACATCATAATGCAATGGAAATTCCATTGTTAGAAATAGGCTAAATGAGCATACTGGAAGTGTTCTTTCCCTGTAAACTAGTTATATTGTCCTCTTTCTTGCTTCTGGTGTAAGCTCTAATTTTGGAGATGCAAACAGCTTTCCAATTTTCCCCCATCCTCTTTACCCTCTCAAACTGTTGTGTTTTTGAATACTGAAGCACACACTTTATTTAAGTATTACATTTCTCCTCTCTGGCCTGCAGCCATGCCCCCTCAGGCAATGAGCTCACTGGATCTCGTAAGCCGCGGCAGGGTTAGGCTAGGTCAGCGAGTACCAGAGAGGATCTCCAAGAAGTCAGGCACTGTGGGAATCGCGGGTGGCAGTTCAGTAGGTGGCAGCCTTTCCTTTAGAGTTCACCCTGAAACGCTGCTACCAGGTGCTAGACAGATCCACACGTGCAATCCAAATTCAAGTCACACACCCCCCACCCCAGTTCTGCAAAGGTCACGAGGAGAACCGCAGGGACGACACTTTCCCAGGGATGGGCTGCTGAGCCCCGTGTGGGCACCACTGGCAGCATGTCCATCATCAAGACATGCCACCATGCAGTCTTTCTCTGGGACATACACCATGTGGGCTTGGAGATGACCAGGTCTGTGTGCTCCACAGCTTGCTACTCCCTACCTGCCAAGCAAAACCTCTTGAGGAGCAGGGGAGAAGAAACCTAGGGAAGCTCTCCTTTGAGGACATTAGAACCTCACAGGAGCTGGGAGGCACAGAGCCAAGATTAAATCTGGCCTAAGTAATGAGATCCAGCTGCCCAAAATGTCCCCAAAGTGTCAGGTGGATAAAACCTGCAACACTTCCAGCCCCCTCTGCAACTCTTTGGTTGTGTTGCCCTGCATCATCTGCAGCTCTGTTTTGCCTTCCCTTGCAAAGGCTTAAAGCTTTCTGACTGCTGTAGACACTGAGAATGCAAAACACTGTCCAAAACCCAATGGTTAGCAATTTTTTCCCACAGAAATTAAAGTAAATGGGCTTCCCAGCCCAATGGCTTAGCAGTGTTTTTTGCTTCAGAGACTATTTGTTCAACAAGAGAAAAATTGCCTTCTGGAGCACCCGAGATCTGCCCAGTATGGTGTAGCTTCCAAAATGTTTAATTCCCCAGACCACCTGGGAGAGCCCCACAAATCACTGGTGGTCCATAGACCACAGTCTGAGTGCCGCTGTGTTAGGCTACTGGTTAAAGAAAAGAAAATTAAATACAGAAAGCTGTTAAAATGACATTGCATGTGAGTCATGGCTCCACATTAAGTAACTCTCTTACAGAGCACTTGTCTTGTCCCCCCGGATGAAAGCTCCCCACCTTCTGTCTCCAGTCTCTACCTCCTAGTAATAAATATCATGTTTTATTATTACAGAAATGAAAGAAATGCTGTTTTGTCTGAGAAACAATGAAGTGTTAGAAATAGAAATATAATGAGAGGTGTATGACTGAATATAGCACTCATATTTCTGCTACTGACATGCAATGAATTCTTTAAATTTCCATTGAAGCCTGTTTAAATGAAATTTGTCAAAGAACACTTCTTTTTCACATTCTCTCTTTTTGAAGTGCACCCTAGTGCAACCAGACTGTCTCTTTGTTCGTTTAATATTTGGCTGTAACAAGCTTGCTTCAGCCCTGCCTGCTAACTGGTAGGGTCATGCAGAGAAAGGGTCTAGTGGCCACAGGTTTGTGCAGTTCCTGATTTTTACACCATTTTTTAATGAGCTAATTTTTATGATTGCAGACTCACATTTTTAAAAAATGGATTCAGACCTGGGGAAAGGCTGTCATGCAACAGTGGTCCATTACAATTGCAGTCTATTATTGTTATTAATCTTTTATCATCAGATTACAAATGTTGTCCCTTCAAACCTTGGATCTGAAGATGCACAACACAGAATATAACTCTACAGATGACAGCAGAAGGCATCTTTTTTCCCTGGCATCCTCCCACTTTCAGGTGTTGGACCCAGCACGTACTGCTAGTTTGCAGGGCTGTTTGCAACATGTTTACGTCCTTATCCTGATGTCTCAGTTCAGCCCCTGCCTGTTGCTGTGCATGGAGCAAGCAGAGCTCTGCATGTGGCTGATTCCTTCTGAGAAGCAACAGGGCTAAGGTCTGGATCTGTCACACTTGGTGAGGTGATCTTGTGCAACTTGTGGCAAAGGGGAAGGGTCAGAACAATAACTGTCTGCCAGGAGGGATATAAAAAAATCTAAGTGTCATAAATACGGTTTGTGATGCACACAGGATTATTGTCACAGGATTATTTGAAGCAGTAAAGCCCAAACTGCACCTTTTCAGGTCAGTGCCTCGTCCCCAAGAGTATTGGTTACCCTCTCTCAATATTGCACTAGAAGTGTGGATAGACAAGGCAGGGCTGCCGAATCCCTCAGTCGCACGAGGCACACGGAGCTTGGCAGGCTGGCAAGCAGCTGGCTCTGCTATCACAGCAGTGGGACGATGATCCCTGCCCTTCCCACCTCAGGGATGGGATTTTAGGAGCTGCCTGCCAACAGAACAGCAAGATTTTTAACTTTTGTTCTTCCAGGTATTTTCACATGAGCTGCTGCTTTTGTGTTATCACTGTGTGAGAGCATGACTTGGTTCATTTTTATTGTTTAGAGAAGAAAACTTGTTTTTAAATCATTTCCCAGCAAATCAACTACAATGACAACAATTCAGCAAGACCTGGCAGCATAAAACTGGAAAGAAAAGGAGGACTGATGTAGGCAGGACTCTCCAGAAAAGCTCCTGTTAGGAATGACTGACACGTGATGGTCCAGCTGGTATTTGTTGTTCATGTCTCCAGCAGAGGTTACACAGCATCCAGTTGATCGCAGGTTGGAGATCCATCAGCACAGTGCCTCTGTAGTGTGTGTACAAAGGACTGAGTCTCGGGAGTTTGAGGGAATTTCCAGGAGTGCGTTGGCCATTTCTGAATTCTAATACTGATGTTCTGAGCTTGGATGGTAGGCCCATGATATCAGCCATCCATGATAACATATTGCATTAAAAGCAATAATAGTAACAGGAATAGTTGATGGTAATAATACTAAGGAACAGTATTTTTTCCAACAGAGTTCTCAGAATTGCTGTTCAGAATGCAGATATGGAAAATTTCATTATGCCTCCAACAAAGTGAACAGGATATATCCTAACCTTCCAGCATTAATACTAGAACAATTTTTGTGGTAACATATACACATATTTTTGGGATACTTTAAGCAGATTTTCATATCAGCGTAATGCAAATGAAATGTCAAACTGCTGTTTGCTGCCAGACACTTTACTATTTACACTTGGAGAAAAGGTTCAGAAAGTAATTAATCTTGCATTTCTAATTTTTACTATGATTAGGCATTAGAGGCATCTTAGTATTGTTAGAGGTAGTAAACAGAAAATTATTAAGAAAGCACTGGAAAACCACTTCCGGACCTCCTGTCATAAAGAGTGGAACTTGTGGAACTCTCTGTCAGGTGGGACAAAGTTATTACAAAGCCTGGTGGAACAGTTTTTTCGCACAAGTTTGGCTTCTGCATTTGGTTGGCTTCCACATGGGACATCAGCATTACAGCAGGTGAGGTACCTGAGGAAGGACATCTGTGAAAGGACAGAGATCTGGCCAGAGCTGCAGAGAATCCACAGAGCATCCTCTCACTGCAGCCATTGCTCAGATTAAATCCAAAGCTGAGGCTGAATGGATAGGGATGTAGACCCAGAGAAGGACCCACAAACCTTGCACATCTCTGTGATCCAGAGCTGTGTGCAAAGATGCTCCTGGTTGGAATTTGAAGTCTGATAACTTTCATGTCCCTATGGATATTCAGGAATACCAGAATTTCGGTAATGACCAGGACCCGGGGGAAGTCAAATATCCCAAAACACCAGGGGTCAAGCTCCAGAACAAAAATGTTATGCTAATTGGAGTTTGGTAGTATAAGCAGAAACACTATTAAATAATTCTGGAGTTTGAGAATGTATTACAAAGTGCATATGGACATAGCCTACAGAAAAACTATTTGGTGGATATTTAGCACTTTCTAAGTTAGTTCCATCACCTCCCCCATCTTAGTACATGAAACTTTTTGGCCTAGGGATGGTCTGGATTACTGTGGGAGTTAAATGAACCCTTAACCATAATAAATATGGAATGGCACAGTATTCCCTTATTTATTTCATGGAAAACAGGGCATGATACCACTTAAGACTTTCTTGCTTTTTTATATGGCTCTGTTCACTCCATGCACCTGGTGCCTTTTGATGATTCATTTTAATGTGTTCAGCACATGCTCATACACAGACTGAGATCATGATAGAGAAGCGCTGTAGTGTGAGTATCCAGGGATCTATGCCCAATCAGTTGTTGACAGTGACAGAGTGACAAATGCTGTCAATATTGTATAATGTGAAAAAAAACCTACTGTAAAATTCAGTCCTGGAAAATTCTGAAAAACAGTTTTCCAAAGGTTTGGTGATATAAGCAGAAAGTCCCCCGAGCACATATTTCCCTTGAAGAATGTAGATGGTTTCAGTACTTAAAGTCAAGCACACGCATATGTTCTGTGGTGATCCAAAGCTGTTACCACTGAATGTGTACGGCTTTATCACAGTTCCCCTTCTACTATGATAATTTATGTCAGATTTATGATTTATTGTAGATTTATGACATACACCAGACTGTCATTCTTCAGAACTAGATAGCTGAAGTAAGCTCCAAAATATTTAGCCTCATACCTAGAACATGCATTGATGGTACTCAGTAAGTTTTGTTGAAATTTATGTAATTCCTTATAAGGGTATGCAGTACCTGGTACTGAAGAGGGATTCGGAGATAGAAAATAATATCTCTCATTATTCCAAAGTACTAAAGGCTGGCTTTGGAGTGCATTTTTGGTCTTGTTTCTTTACCTTTAAGAACACAGATTACTTTTATTAGATAGGCAGACAGACAGACAGACAGATAGATAGTTATGGCTAAAAGTACTACAACAGAAAAACAATGTTTTTCATTTAAATTGTTTTGCTTTTCAGTCAGCTTGTCTTACTCAAATGCAACAGAAGACCCTTGACTTCATTTATTTTCAAAGCATAGTCACTCTTTGACATCTGTTTTGGTGGAAGTTTAAACTACTTTGCTGACTCTGTTACTTTATATAAATGCTTAAAGACAATTCAATAAAGTGCAATTTCTTTGAGACAGGTACTATCATGTCAGTTTGAGGTAATCATGGCCATGCCTGCTTACATGTTTCTAATGCCATTTGATAGGTGTCATTGACTTTTATGAAAATCTTTGAGGCACTTCCTTATAGACTGTGTTTGGAATTACTGTACATATCTCTTTCCTGGCCTCTGGCTGAATCTTACAATGTAAATAGCTTCATATGGCTGGCACAGAGAGGGATAAGGTGTGTATTACTAGAGCAAACACTTCAAAGGGGTATGCATGGTTTCAACCAAAATTAAGAACAGGAGAGCCCTGTGTAGACACTTTTCTTTTTTTCTTTCCCTTTTTTTCCTAGTTCCTTCTTTAAATGAAGAATGTCTGGGGTAAAGCTTTCCAAATAATTATTTTAAATAATTTAAATAAAGTTATATGTTATTCTACTTGGAAGGGTTTTTTTCTTTTGGAATGGCTGTATTGAGACATAACAGCTTAGGACACAAATTAGGGATGTTAGAACTTCTCAATATGTCTATTAATGCATTATCAACATGTTGAGCCAAGAAAAAGACAAATGCCAGTATTTGTTATTAACAAGGAAATAAAATGCTTTAAAAATATGACTACCAGGAAAAAAAATCATCTATACAAATACTTTTAAAAACACTGAAAATATGTATACAGTAAAACACCAAACTCGTCATATGTAACTATGCTGGAGCAACCTATATTCACTAATATCTTATTCCCATTTAAAGGTACAAACTGTAACTGAATTCATGACATGAAGAACTTCACCTTACATATAATATAACTTTACACACTCTTAATGTCATTAGAAGGGTGAAAATAAGTACTCTGTTATTTTGTTTCAGGCTGGGAATGAAAACTATGCAACAGCAAATAATTTTTAAAATGCTTTCACTGCAGCTAAGGAGACACAACTGTCTGAAGTGAATTGCAGTTGATCTCATTAACACTCAGTTTGGTCTGTAAGCACAGGTATAATGGATGTGCCCCAAATGTTATTTTGTATTGCAATCATAAGTAGCATCCTTTGCTTGGACAAGGCAGGAAAAAAATTTATCTCAAGTTAGAGTGGATAGACCTCAAGGCCAGGCTAGAGAGAGTACCATACTATCACACAGAAATGACAGGAAATGTTTAAAACTTTCTTCTGTAGTTCACAATAAATTATTTGATGTGTATGCATCTGGGTTTTAGCTAAAGCTGTCCACTTAATATTTTTTTCCTTCTTTTTCCTTCCTCCAACAAGTATTTTGGGTACTATTTCTGGGGTTATTGTCACAACATCCAGTTACATATTAAAGGAAAACCCCAGTAGTTATGGAGAAAAAGCCAAGATATAACCAGTTTAAGAGTATCTGTTCAGATGGAGAACAGCAGCCCTACAACAGCTTTTGTCCTGTATACAGGCAGGATGTGGGCAATCCTAATGCTCTGCATGAATGCATACGGCATTTTACAATTTTGTCCAGGACAACTCAATTTCAGCTACAACACCACAGAAGATGAAGAATATGCACTACTATCCAGACAGTAACACCCCTTGTATAAAAACAATTTGTTGGACCAAATATTGCAACACTATTTTTATCTCACCAATAATACATCCTTTCATTCCTACTACCTGTAAACAAAACAAAAAAGCATGAAACTGCTTTTCCTTAATAGAATTATGTGCAAGACGTGAAACCGAGTGAATAATAATTATGAAGTGACATGAAAAATAATTATGTTATGGTTATATTTATAGAAGATGAAAATCCTAAAATACCGTCTGCAAGTTGTACATCATGCAGCATCTGATAACTTTGGGTTTTTCTCTGAATATTAAGAAAGTATGGTTACACCAGCTGAAAACAAATGCTGCTCTAATCTTCTGTATGTGGTGGAAGGGAAATCATCTTTGTTGCGTCCTGTAGGTATGTATGATCTATAGCCTATTGAAGTCTAGAGAAATCGTTATACTATTTCAGTGAAGAGCTGGATCAGGTCCAACAGTAGGTAGTTCAGAAGAGCAATAAAGATGGGATCTGATGGTGTATTTAAGTCAGAAAGTCATGAGGGCCTGACTTACATCATCGTAAAGAAATGTAAGTCTTCCTAATGGTAGGAATAAATAATGTAAGGAATGCCTGTCAAGACAAATTGGAAAGATGCTATTGATGTAAATATTGGGCAACATAATACACCTGAAGAAATAGTGTGGGGAACCACTCACACTAAAGCCAGATGCTGAACTTAAGTGTGAGTATCTTTGAATCATTAGAAATTGTTTTTTAAAAGAAAGCTAAGAATCAGATTATTTGAAAAACTAAAATGTACCTATACTTTTTTCTATCAGAGACACTAAATCTAAAATACTACAAATCGCTGTGTTGATGTCTAAGAAAACACTAGTGGCCCTCACAATTTGCTACATTAGGTTCCAGAAAATTATGTGAAAATTTTACTTGCAATGCAGTCAACTCTGAAATGAAGAAGGCCCAGAATGGTTAAAATTATTGTGTTTTCTATCTCTTAGAGTTCTAATTCCTCCATGGACTTGTTTAATTAAATTTTGACCTTTTAACTGTGTGCATCAGAGTATTCCCATTAGCTCTCAACACTCCTATATTCCTTAGTTAGTAACAAAGCAGTTTACTGCTATTTTGAGTTAAACCTTGAAATGTAGTTTGTGTTTCCTGAGCTGACTTTTGTTCCTGACAATGTTGAACATTTTTATCCTCCACCATAAGCCCCGTTTTTTCTTCATGTTGTGCTGGGAGAGTAATGACTTTCTTCCTTCCAAGAGCCTAATTAATTCTTTATGTAATTCGTGTCCAGCTACCTGCACAGATACAGGATTATATCCTGGGTGGCTTACATCTGAAGGTCCTGAACAGCTGGAGCAGCTTCTTGGTAAGCTGGAACTTCTAGACTTCGCACTTTCATAGTCCAGAACTGAATTCTTGGTGAGCTATCGCCTGCTCTTTGAAGAGGTCTCTTTCCAAATGAGTGTGCGTCTTGCTCAATTTACTGCACCAATACAAGATCAGTAAAACTTGTCTGATGTTTAATAATTTCTACTACTTAATTTAGTTACTTTAATTTATTTTAGTCTTAATCAAGAACATCACTAAGCACGCAAACCACTGCAAAACCTTGATATGAATGAACTATCCTTATCCAAACTCAGCCTCCTCTTCTGGGCAGCCAGGAGTGAGCTGGAAATAGACCAGCCCCAGGTGCCCTCCCTGTGCACAGGTCTCACTGGTGCCAGTCACTGCTTTGAGCTATTTTTCTGTGAAGCAGTCCCAGATGCAGGATGATTTTTGTCATTTTTCCGTAGCCTGTGGACCTCCCGCCATTACCACAAACACTGCAGCCCCCCACTGCAGCCTCCTGAAGTCCCCAGTCAGTTGTATGCATCACCTCTGATCTCAGTGTGATCCTCTAAGTTAAAAGATAAATCCTGTCAGGAATCACCTTGGAGGGATTACTCAATGTTTATCATCCTTACTCTTAGAAGACCGCTCAACCATTTTAGCCAGACAGACTGGATAGGGAGAAAGAAATGCTTTACAAATTTTTAAATTGAAAATAACAACTTAGGAGTGGAAAAGACCTGAGAGAAGATTCCCAACCTGTTCAGTATGTTTCAGTATAACAAACAGAGCAAGCAAACATGTAATCCAATAGGCAGATATTCAACATTCACTTCTGATTGTTGACTTTCAGGTACATATAAGTGATTCTTCTGTTTATATTTTTGTTTTCCAGCACATAGCATTGAAGAAAAGTACCTGTTAAGAGAATATGTAGCTAAAATACCCATTTTCACATTCATTAATTAACATGATAATGCAGTCCTATGGCCAGCTGTCTTTATAAGGTTTCTAAAAATGTGCAACACAGTGTTGTATTAGATTGGATTAGCTTCTTTTCTCCTCATACTTGAAGAAGTATGTAATGAGAACTATATATAGGAATACTTTGCTGTATGTAACTAGCTAAAAGTAGCAGAATTCCCACCTTAGTCAGAGCAAACCAATATTGAAGCCTTAGCTTTGACACAATAAAGAAGACATGCAAGAGCTTTTCTAAAAAAATCATTCTTTGACAAGCATTTGTCGTGTTAACTTTAAGAATTGTTTCCATCATACTTCTGCGTAATAGATAAAATGTTCCTGGACTTTGTTCCTAGACCCAGACCTTTTAACCTTTGCATTCAGGAATGCAGAGATTTTTCTTATATTTCAAGTGACTGGGTATCTTATGTCACAATTACAGAGGTGCAGGTTGACATATGTATTTCAGCTCTGTGCCCATAGGGTATTGTTGATGTCATGAGGAAAAGGCAGGTGTTCTGCACTCCTTTACTGAAACTGCTGCAGATTGGTGCAGTTACAAATGTTCTTTAATGCCTGCTTTGTTAACACTGAAGATTCAATACTGAGCATAATTTGAAGGTTTGTGTTGTCTGCACACATGAGACAAATCCCAGGCAGCATAATTTGATCTTCAGATTTTCTCTTATGAGTTTCTTGGCTTATAACTCTTTACAAAAATAAACAAACAAACATCAGTATGCCTTCCAGTCCTTTCTAGGTCTCTGTTTTGCACACATGTTCATCTCTTTAATTGTTGCCTCAGGATGCAACTTGCATTCTTATTGTGGGGGCCAGAAAAATATGTGTACTATCTATAATAATTCCCACCCCCAGCCTATGTGAACTGCAGTGAAATTCAAGAAGTCTGTATCATACAGATCTGTTTGTCTTTGGTTTGAGAAGCTATGTCAGTGATTCAGGGCTGAACTGATGTCTTATAGCACTCATACTATTGCATGCTGGAGGCACCATATCTCATCTGGACAAGACGCAAAACAGGGGTCTGATCTACTTTGAAGTCATTAAAGATCAGTCTTTGAAAGAGAATCAAATGTTGGGCGTTAAGCCTAATGTCTCAGTTAATTCGTAATTCTGGTACTTCCAGAGGCACGTGTACACATATACACATACCTGCTTTTAGATTTCACATTTAAATGCTTTAAAAACACACAGAACACAGTAAGTGCTAAATATGATGGTTACTAAAAAAATCTGATATTCTTCCAGATAAAAAGTTTATACAGAAATGTAAAATTTTCCACTTTTTTCTTTCATAGTGCTTGGGGGCCAAAGGGGACCATTAGATCATCTAGATTCATCTCCTGTATGTCACAGGCCATTAAATTTCCCTCAGTTACCCTTGTATTAACTTGTGTCTCAGTAAATCACAACTTGTATATGGCTCCAGCCAGGCATTTCCATCTGGCTGATGTGACTAGCCCCTTCCTCAGTCCCCAGTGACTCCACATTTCTAACAGAAGTCTTATTGCTGCCTGTAAGTTTCTCTCTGCAATTATCACTCTGTAGAAGAGAAATACCAGCTCTTAGACCAAACCCAGAGCTGGTACTGGTTGTCTACTCTATTATTTTTATTTGAGTTTGTCTCTTTTACACATTCTGGTCCTATGTCCAGGTCTTGAACCTCTACTCATGACAAACATATGCATTTGCCATAACCTTTGGATCATAATGTGCTTCAAGGTAATTTTACAGTGACCTCCTTTTCTCTGACCTATTTCTGGCCTATTCATTGAATATTTGTCTTTGTGGCTTTGAGATATATAGGGCAGTGTAGGCAGTAGACACCCATGTGCTTCATGTCTGTGAAAACAAACCCTTCGTAATTAGTGGTTTGGTATTGAGCTGCTAATCCAGTGAAAGCTGTATTGCAGCATTT